>NC_134687.1:464527546-464863483 GCF_050947455.1 Rhinoderma darwinii
GTCTGTGTGCTTTTGCCCATATTAATCTTTTCCTTTTATTAGCCAGTCTCAGCTATGGCTATTTCTTTGCCACTCTGCCCTGAAGGCCAGCATCCCGGAGTCGCCTCTTCACTGTAGACGTTGACACTGGCGTTTTGCGGGTACTATTTAATGAAGCTGCCAGTTGAGTAACTGTGAGGCGTCTATTTCTCAAACTAGAGACTCTAATGTACTTGTCTTGTTGCTCAGTTATGCAGTGGGGCCTCCCACTTCTCTTTCTACTCTGGTTAGAGCCTGTTTGTGCTGTCCTCTGAAGGGAGTAGTACACACCGTTGTAGGAAATCTTCAGTTTCTTGGCAAGTTCTTGCATGGACTAGCCTTCATTTCTAAGAACAAGAATAGACTGTCAACTTTCACATGAAAGCTCTCTTTTTCTAGCCATTTTGAGAGTTTAATCGAACCCACAAATGTAATGCTCCAGATTCTCAACTAGCTCAAAGGAAGGTCAGTTTTATAGCTCCTCTAAACAGCAAAACTGTTTACAGCAGTGCTAACATAATTGCACAAGGGTTTTCAAGTGTTTTCTAATCAGACATTAGCCTTCTAACACAGTTAGCAAACACAATCTACCATTAGAACAGTGGAGTGATGGTTGCTGGAAATGGGCCTCTATACACCTATGTAGATATTGCATTAAAAACCAGACGTTTGCAGCTAGAATAGTCATTTAGCACATTAACAATGTATAGAGTGTATTTCTGATTAATTTAATGTTATCTTCATTGAAAAAAACTGTGCTTTTCTTTCAAAAATAAGGAAATTTCTAAGTGACCCTAAACTTTTGAACGGTAGTGTACATACATACATACAGTGCATGGGGGTATTATTTATATGTACTGTATTATTAATTTGTACTGTATATGGCGGTATTATATATGTACACATTTTACAGACGTATTATTTATGTATAAAGTAAATGGCAGCATTATTTATACGTACATGATATACCAGTGTTATTTATGTGAACAGTATATGGTGAAATTATTTATGTGGAAGGTATGTAATATGAGAGGGGGCGCCAAAACAATTCTGCTGCACAGGACGCCCTCTAGCCTAAGGCCGGGCCTACCCCGGGAGTATACTGCAAGGGGGGTTTGGGCGTTTTACTGACAGCCAAGGGCTCTATGGGGGGGGGGCAATAATCCACCCCATAGAGCCCTTACGTCCCTATAATGGAAGGATAGGTGGGTGCGGGGGGAGGGGCGGTCTGAGCGACTGACTTACTGCAGAGAGGGCTCTATAGGGGGGGATTCTGCCCCCCCTTTAGAGCAGTCGGTCAGGTGCTCAGACCCCCTAATCTTGCAGTATAGTAACTAGTGAGAGCTCTATGGGGGGGATAATTCTCCCCTGTAGAGCCCTCTGCTGTCAGTAAAACACCCCTTACTGTGTAGGGGAACAAAAGTAGCACTTACTATGTGGGCCCTTTAGGGGGAACAAAAGGGGATATGTACTATTACGGTGTGGGGCACCTAGAGGAGGCATTATTACCATCTGGGGTATTATTGAGTAACAGTATGATGGTATTATTTAGTAACAGTATGGGGGTATTATTCAGTCACTATGTGGTTATGGTGTGGCGGTATTATTCAGTAACAGTATGAGGTATTATTCAGTAACAGTATGGGGTTATTATTAAGTCACTATGTGGTTATGGTGTGGTGGTATTATTCAGTAACAGTATGCGGGTATTATTCAGCCACTATGTGGTTATGGTGTGGCAGCATTATTCAGTAACTGTATGCGGGTATTATTCAGTCACTATGTGGTTATAGTGTGGGGGTATTATTCAGTAACAGTATGGGGCTATTATTCAGTCACTATGTGGTTGTGGTGTGGCAGTATTATTCAGTAACAGTATGCTGGTATTATTCAGCCACTATGTGGTTATGGTGTGGCGGCATTATTCAGTAACAGTATGCGGGTATTATTCAGTCACTATGTGGTTATGGTGTGGTGGTATTATTCAGTAACAATTTTGGTGTATTATTCAGCCACTATTTGGTTATGGTGTGGCGGTATTATTCAGTAACAGTATGGGTGTATTATTCAGTCACTATTTGATTATGGTGTGGGGGTATTATTCAGTAACAGTATGGGGTTGTTATTATTAAGTCACTGTGTGGTTATGGTGTGGGGGTATTATTCAGTAACAGTATGCAGCTATTATTCAGTCACTATGTGGTTATGGTGTGGGGGTATTATTCAGTAACAATATGGAGGTATTATTCAGTCACTATTTGGTTATGGTGTGGAGGTATTATTCAGTAACAGTATGATGGTATTATTCAGTCAGTATGTGGTTATGGTGTGGAGGTATTATTCAGTAACAGTATGGGGTATTATTCAGTAACAGTATGGGGTTATTATTAAGTCACTATGTGGTTATGGTGTGGGGGTATTATTCAGTAACAGTATGGGCTATTATTCAGTCACTGTGTGGTTGTGGTGTGGCAGTATTATTCAGTAACAGTATGCTGGTATTATTCAGTCACTATGTGGTTATGGTGTGGTGGTATTATTCAGTAACAGTATGGGGGTATTATTCAGTCACTATGTGGTTATGATAGGGAGGTATTATTCAGTAACAGTATGGGGGTATTATTCAGTCACTATGTGGTTATGGTGTGGAGGTATTATTCAGTAACAGTATGGGGGTATTATTCAGTCACTATGTGGTTATGGTGTGGTGGTATTATTCAGTAACAATTTTGGGGTATTATTCAGCCACTATTTGGTTATGGTGTGGTGGTATTATTCAGTAACAGTATGGGTGTATTATTCAGTCACTATTTGATTATGGTGTGGGGGTATTATTCAGTAACAATATGGAGGTATTATTCAGTCACTATTTGGTTATGGTGTGGAGGTATTATTCAGTAACAGTATGATGGTATTATTCAGTCAGTATGTGGTTGTGGTGTGGAGGTATTATTCAGTAACAGTATGGGGTATTATTCAGTTACAGTATGGGGTTATTATTAAGTCACTATGTGGTTATGGAGTGGGGGTATTATTCAGTAACAGTATGGGCTATTATTCAGTCACTGTGTGGTTGTGGTGTGGTGGTATTATTCAGTAACAGTATGGGGGTATTATTCAGTCACTATGTGGTTATGATAGGGAGGTATTATTCAGTAACAGTATGGGGGTATTATTCAGTCACTGTGGTTATGATAGGGAGGTATTATTCAGTAACAGTATGGGGGTATTATTCAGTCACTATGTGGTTATGGTGCGGCGGTATTATTCAGTCACTATGTGGTTATGGTGTGGAGGTATTATTCAGTCACTATGTGGTTATGGTGTGATGGTATTATTCAGTAACAGAATGGTGGTATTATTCAGGCACTATGTGGTTATGGTGTGGTGGTATTATTCAGTAACGGTATGGGGTATTATTGGTAATGTTGGTCTTACAATCTATGTAAATTACTGTGGTGGGGGCTGTGGGGAAGTGTGAGTGTGGCAGCATTTGATCAGGCTGAGGCCTGATTTACACGAGCGTGTGCGTTTTGCGCGCGCAAAAAAACGCTGCGTTTTGCGTGCGCAAAAGGCAATTGACAGCTCCGTGTGTCATCCGTGTATGATGCGCGGCTGCGTGATTTTCGCGCAGCCGCCATCATAGAGATGAGGCTAGTCGACGCCCGTCACTGTCCAAGGTGCTGAAAGAGCTAACTGATCGGCAGTAACTCTTTTAGCACCCTCGACAGTGACTGCCGATCACAATATACACCAACCTGTGAATCAAAAAAGACTTTCAAACTTACCATGAACTGCCTGCTTCCTCCAGTCCGGTCTCCCGGCCGTTGCCTTGGTGACGCGTCCCTCTCTTGTCATCCGGCCCCACCTCCCAGGATGACGCGGCAGTCCATGAGACCGCTGCAGCCTTTGATTGGCTGCAGCCTGTGCTTGGCCTGTGATTGGCTGCAGCTGTCACTTGGACTTAATTGTCATCCCGGGAGGTCGGACTGGAGGAAGGAGCCGGGACTTATCGGTAAGTCCGAACTTCTGTTTTTTTTTACACGTACATGTATATTGTGATCGGAAGTCACTGTCCATGGTGCTGAAACAGTTTAAGTCTTTCAGCACCGTGGGCAGTGACTGTCTCCTGACGTCGCGTACCCGAACATTTTTTGCCGGGTTTGGTCAAAACGAGTTCGGCCGAACCCGGTGAAGTTCGGTGCGCTCATCTCTAATTTGACACTCCGTTTGGATGTTTGTAAACAGAAAAGCACGTGGTGCTTTTCTGTTTACATTCATCCTTTTGACAGCTCTTGCGTGATTTTCGCGCATGCAACGCAGTAGCGTCCGTGTGGCATGCGTTGTTTTCACGCACCCATTGACTTCAATGGGTGCGTGTTGCGTGAAAAACGCACGATTATAGAACATGTCGTGAGTTTTACGCAACGCACTCACGCTGCGCAAAATTCACGCATCGTCTAAACAGCCCCATAGACTATTATAGGTGCGTACGACACGCGTGAAAAGCACACGCGTCGCACGCGCGTATAATACGCTCGTGTAAATGAGGCCTAAGAGACAGTCTGCAGAGTGGCATGTGATGTACTTTGACATGTAGGTGATACTTACGTGTGGGATGTGGACCCATAACTTGTGTACAGCCCAGGGCCTAAGATCATATTAATCCACCACTGTCATCAAGCCAGCACAGGCAGAACACTACAATATAGCAGGTAGAGAAAATAAACCAGCCCAGGACGTGCCGATTCAAAACAGCGCTGAGCGCGACCCGTCCTGGACTGGCTTGAATGTAATTGCAGAGAGTGACGCCGCAAATGAGACTGGCTGCCGAGGAAAGATATTGGGTTGTGCAGTGCAGACTGTACTATGTGCACTGCACTGATTGGCAGTAAGAATAATTCTTTAAATATTTTCTATTCTTCAAACAGCACTTTAACAAATAAATATCAAATGTTTTCCTATTTAAAAAATGTATATATTGCGTGTTTGATGTGTAAAGCTAGTAATGAGAAAACTCAGATAGATTTGGGGGGGGGCACTTTTTATAGCTCTCCTCAGGCAGCAGAGGGGCTAGGTTCACCCCTGTTTGTACCTTAATACCCAATGGGTCATTCAGTTTAATGTGTCCTTCCTTACGTTTCCTCTCATCTCAATATATCCTGAGATGTGTGGCACAAGATTTTAAAGTTCAAGCAAAGCTAATGGTGGACCCATCTGTACACTCAGGAGAGGGTATTGCATATATCTAAAACTGGTTAAAGTACAATTTCCTGTGCATGGTTTCTTTAAATATATAAATCACACAATTAACTATTTTGCAAATTATTTGGCCTTTCAAACAAAATTGCTGCTGTGATACTACAAAGAAGAATGACACATGGTCAAGAATACTTTATAGCCACATAGTGTAAGCTTTAATGAGCTGTAGACTTCTCCTTTTTATCGACGTCATTCCTATTATACAGGAATCTTTTTTATAATGCAAAAGCAACATAAAATATGTCATCTGGTCAGGATAGATAGATATCACCGGTGATTCCAATAAAATGATAAAAGTACAGTCACCTGCAGAGTAGAAGGAAGTTTATGGTTTTCGATGCAACTGTCCTTTTTATGTGATGTGGTGCAATTGTTTTTATAGTCTTAAAGGTTATGTGCACTTTTAAAATTTTTACAACATTTTTTTATTGCTACAATGCATCTAAAATAGAAAATGAAGAAACTTGCAAATAGTCTTGATTAAAAACATCCAACTGTTTTGTGCCTACAGCTTTTATGCAAGCTTAAGTTTTCAATTTTCAGACTCCTGCAGTCATGTTTTACATGTTTTAATACATCTGCTTCTGCTTCTTCTTCTTCTTCTTCTTCTTTTTCTTCTTGCTAACCTACAGGCATTAGAAGAGGGAGGGCAGGTAAAATAAAGTAACACAAATCAGACTACAAACATGTTTGTTTGTAGTCTGTAACTATGGAGACACATAATTCTGCATAGGAGCTGTGTACACCTAACGGTAGGATATATTAGATCAGTACTATCAAGACTAAGAATAAACCCTTTAAGTAATTATTCCCTAGTGAAATAAAAATTTTGTGATTTCTAAAAAAACGCCAAAAAATCATTCTAAATATCACAGAAGATGCAGTATGTGAATTTCTTAATACTTATTCATTAGCATTGCAACTGCCCTGTACAAGCCTGATCTCTGAGATTTCTTCTACTAATGATTATGTGGTTAATTAACACTTAACATATGCGGATCTAATGAGTTTTTCCAATGACGTCCTCCCAGATAAGCGCCACATCCTGATTAGCAATTACAATGTGCAGTTGAGCTATGTGGAGGAACAATAGCATTCTCCTCTAGAGATGTAGTTGAGAGCTTGGAAACTATTTCAGTAAATTCACACTATTAAACCAATGTAGTAAATTGATATTATTGTCTCAGTTGAACAAGCCCAATGTTGCACAGCAAAGCAAAAGAGAGAAAGCTTGTTAGAGATTGGAGTAATTTACAGTAAAACGCGTTGGCCTCACAGAATAGGCTTGATACCAACAGATGAGAACGTGGGCAGATTCACCAGCGTACTCATTGTTTTTCATTTCACACTCCTTTCCCATTTCACGTTTGCGAACTTGCATTGGACTCAACAAGAATACAGTGACATCATTTACCAATCTGCCATACATTACATTACAGTAAAACTGTACAGATCTGTTAAGATGAGTTATGTGTTTGCAGTAAAGCCGCATTTTCCACTGATATAGAATCAGTACAAAACACATTTCTAATATATCAAGGAAAACTCCTTTCACATTTTTAATGTATATGCAAATATTTGCATTTACTCCTGGTGTAGTGACAATGTGAAATACACAGTAGAATAAATGCAGCTTATTTGCATCCCAGATGTATTGTGATTATGGCAGCCATACATTACTCTGCTGGAGAGCTCACTCGCTATTAGTCTTATAAAGTGCACACATTCAAAATGCTACGTTTTGTACATGCCCAACATATATCTTTCTCCACTAAAACAGATGGCGCTGCAAGTTACAGTATTTGGAAAACAATAATAGAAAGGACGTTTCACCCCACAGTTATCCAATTATATTTTGCGCTATAACTCAGCAAGTCAATCGTATTAGGTTTTATTAAGTTAATTTTCTCCTATGCATTTTGAGACTATGTATCAGTTTTTACAACCTTCTGTCATTTCTGTGTCTAAAAGTGCTCATGTGAATAGTCACTCGTATGGATTTGGATGTGTGTAACCAAAGACAGCATGCCCCTGGCATCCATGATCAGCTTTCTAGAATGGAACCCCTTGCCGCCGCAGTCATTTTTATTATTTTTCACTTTCATTTTCTCATTCCTGCCTTCCAAAGGCCATCAGTTTTTTTTATTTTTTTCATCTACATAGCCTTATGAGAGCTTGTTTTTGTGGGATGAGTTGTAGTTTTTAGCAGCACCATTTATTGTACCATATAATGCACTGAAAAACTGATCAAATTCTTTATGGGGTGGAATAGAAAAAAAACCAGTGCTTCCTCTATTGTTTTTTAGTTGTTTTTTTTACGGCATTCACTGTGCAGTAAAAACGACCTGTTAACTTTATGGGTGAATACGATTATGGCGACACCAATTTTATATCTTTTTTTTATAATGTACTACTTTTACAAAGAAAAATTAATTTGTTAAAAAAGTTGTTTTGTGTAGCCATATTTTGAGAACCATAACTTTTTAATTTTTCTGTCGATGGAGCAGTGAGAGGGCTTGTTTTTTTACTCGGCAAGTCGTTTTTATTGGTAGCAGTTTGGGTTACATACGACTTTTGGATCACTTTTTATTCCATATGTTTGGAAAGCTAAGGTGACAAAAAAAAACAGCAATTCTGGCGTTTTTTATACTTTATTTTCTACTGTGTTCACACTGCGGGTTAAATAACGTTGTTGTAAAGGATCTGCCAGGCACAACTTCTGTGGATACGCCCATAGGTAATCAGTCTGCACCTGAGTCTATGTCTCTGAGAATGACTCCATCTTCCACCACTCAGGATGGCAGGCTTAGGAGTGGGAGAGCCTATCGCAGCCTGGCCAGACGGAGCTAGCTCCCGCCCTCTGTCTATTTATACCTGCCTTTCCTGTTCCTCCTTTGCTTGTGATTCTTCTTGTGTGGTTTCCTGGCCCAGCTACAGCTTCTGACTATTTGATCCTGCTCCATACTGACCCCGGCTTACTGACTACTCTCCTGCTCTGCGTTTGGTACCTCGTGCACTCCTGGTTTGACTCGGCTCGTTCACCACTCTTGTTGCTCACGGTGTTGCCGTGGGAAACTTCCCCATTTCCCTTAGCTTTGTGTTCCCTTGTCTGTTTGTCTCGTGCACTTACTGAGAGTAGGGACCGCCGCCCAGTTGTACCCCGTCGCCTAGGGCGGGTCGTTGCAAGTAGGCAGGGACAGAGTGGTGAGTAGATTAGGGCTCACTTGTCCATTTCCCTACCCCCCATCATTACAGTTGTATTAGAAAAGTTCTGACTTTTACGGATGCGGCAATATTTTTAACAAAAAACTATTTTTTTACATTTTTTGGTCTCCCTAGGGGACTCAAACATGCCATCATTTGATCGCTGGTACAATCTACTACAATACTTATACACTGCAGTATATTGTGATTTTTACCGGCATCTATTAAGCCATGCCTCTGGCAGGGCGTAATAGAATCACAAAGATGGCAGACCTGGGGGCTGTCACGAAGGGTCTGTGGACCCACTGGGCTGTACCGCCTTGGCGGTAGGGCAGCTGGCCAACAGGGCGCAGGTCACAGTCTATGGTATATAGGGTACCTGTGGCAGCACGGACAGTAGCTTGTCAGGAACTAGTTAGCGGGTGGACGTCAGGCGTGGCGAAGCAGGCAAGCGTGGTATCCAGCACAGCATGACTATAGCAAGCACAGCACTAGATCGGGATACAGGTACAGGAACGGGAACAGGAACACTGGGAGCAGAAAACACTAGGGGACCATTTGCATAGACAGACTAAGGGATACACAACAACACTCAGGCATAGAACTAGGGGGCTGGACCCCTCTTACAGTCCAGGGTACTCGCGGGTCAAAGTTCGTCCATCCGGTCCTGTGCACGCGCTTCCCCTTTAAGAGCGGGCGCGAGCGTGGGCGAGCGTGCGCGCGCACCCTACGGGATCCGGCAGAGGTGAGTGGACGCGAGCGCTGGCGTCTTCTGAGGAGGAGGCTGGGGCCAGCGCTTGCCAACTCGTGGCTGCGACTGTCAGAGAAAGTTGGAGCTGACAGCCCGCAGCCACGGACATTACAGGGGCCTTCATTAGGCCACCAGGATGCCATGAGAACCATCGGCACACCGCAATCATGTTAGGGGGGCCTATGGAGTGACAGAGAGGATTCCCCCTTCTGTCTAACAGCTTTGATGCCACTTTCGCTATTGACCACGGCATGCCCCAGAGGAAGCCAGAAAGGCGAAACCCAGGGTCGGGTTGCATTATTTGGCGTGTTACAAGAGCTTATCTTATGCTTTTATCTATATCTATTTTTGTAAGTATGGAATAAACTCGTGGAATTTGTAGTTTCCAAAAGGTAGTGCACTATCTCTTTTTTCTCCCTTGTTGGAGATTTAGAACATCAAGTACGAGGATATACACAGCAAGCAGTTGCATTTCTGCAGTTTCATTTCTGTGTGGAACCACAAGTATCAGCGAGATACACACACCAGTGGAAATTTGGATCGTTTTTTCTGCATGCTAGCTGGGGGAAGGTCAAACCCTTGATGGACACTTCAGACTTTACATCTACAACCGTCTGAGCGGTAAAAAACTATCAATTTGTCTCTGTTTTTTGTGGTGTTGAGGATTTCACCTCTTTTTTACCTGCTCCGGTTGTTCATCTCCTTGTTGAGATATTTCAGTGAGTAGAGAGCTGAGTTGCATATTTGACCACGGCATCTAGTTGGTTAAACAGCCGGCAACAGAGTTATCTTTGATCCCGGTCATTAGGGATGGGTGTCAGCATGGCCGGCCTTAGATACGTTCGACCAGTGCAGTCGCACAGGGCGCCAGCCGCCACACTGCAAGAGGGGCGCCAGCAGGTGTGTGTATCCTCACGCCGTTGTAACTACCAGCGGGTCAGGTGTCACTCGCTAACTGCACCGAGGGCCGGCCTTAGGCAGTCGCCTTTCTGCCTGGGCGCTTCTTCACTTGATGGCCGTTGCTACCGCTGTAGCAGCCATGACGGCTGCTAGCGGCGACACCAAGCATGAGGGAGGTGGCGCCGCTAGCAGCCGCTGCGGCTGCTATAGAGGTAGCGACGGCACTATAGCAGAGCAGGGAGGTATCTCCATGCTCTGCTATCTACTAGCGCCACTGTAGCTCCCTGAAGGAGCGGAATCCCTGTGTGGCCGGGGATTTTGCTCCTGGATCGCTCCTTGATGTCTCTGTCCATATATGGACAGTGACGTCAGGGAAAACTCCTGAAGCGGATTCCCCGTCCACAGCGTTTTATACGCTGTGACCGGGGATTCCACTCCAGGAGAAGCCAATGGACATCATGGACTTCATGGACACAGACGACAGGAGCTTCTCAGGGATTCCGCTACTTCAGGGAGCTACAGAGGCGCTATCTATTCTGGAAGTGGGGGGGGGCTTGCTATGTACAAGGGGGCTGTGGGCTGTGTGGCACCACCTGCAAAAAAGGACAACTGTGAAGGAGCACACAAAATACCCAGCTTTCCATGCTATCAAATAAATGTGTTGAAATAAACAAAGATATAACTTTTATTTAATCTAGCTAAAAGGATTAATCCTTTTAGCTAGACTAAATAAAAGTTATATCTTAGGTTATTTACACACATTTATTTGATAGCTGGGAAAGCTGGGTATTTTGTGTGCTCCTTCACAGTTGTCCTTTTTTGAATGTCTATTGCCCGCCAGCTATCAGGGTCATTTCTTAGTCCTTGCACTACGAACCAGGGGGCTGTGGGCTGAGTGGCACTACCAACCAGGGGGCTTGGGGCTGTCTGGCACTACCAACCAGGGGGCTGTGGGCTGTGTTGCACTCCCTACCAGGGGGCTGTGGGCTGTGTTGCACTCCCTACCAGGGGGCTGTGCAGCACTCCCTACCACGTGTCTGTTCGGCACTCCCTACCAGGGTGCTGTGCGGAACTCCCTACCAGGGGGCTGTGCGGCACTCCCTACCAGGGGGCTGTGCAGCACTCCCTACCAGGGGGCTGTGCGGCACTCCCTACCAGGTGGCTGTGCAGCACTTGCTACGAGGGGGCTGTGCGGCACTCCCTACAGGGGGCTGTGTGGCGCACTCTACAGGGGGCTGTGTGGCGCTATCTACAAGGGGGCTGTGTGGCACTACTTACAAGGGGGCTGTGTGGCGCTACCTACAAGGGGGCTGTCTGGCGCTACCTACAAGGGGGCTGTCTGGCGCTACCTACAAGGGGGCTGTCTGGCGCTACCTACAAGGGGGCTGTCTGGCGCTACCTACAAGGGGGCTGTTTGGTGCTACCCACAAGGGGGCTGTGTGGCGCTACCCACAAGTGGGCTCTGAGGCGCTACCCACAAGGGGTTATGTGGCGCTACCTACAAGGGGCTGTGTGGCGCTACCTATAGGGGGAATCTGTGAGTGGTGGGCTGATGGTCATTTTACTGTGAGTGGGGGTCTGATGGTCATTTTACTGTGAGTAGGGGGCTGATGGTCTTCAAGTGGTTTCTGCCTCTGACCTCCAATTGAAATTAACAGGAGGCAGAAAATACCTGTGGCTCCCGTTTGGAGCTTTTTTTTCCTGTCTTTTGCATTTGCTTCAACGGCTTAAGAAAAAACACAAAAAAAGGTTACACAACGCTGTCCCTTCCTGAAGGAATTTTGAGGCAGATTTGTTTTGCCTTACAAAAAACGTGTGTGAGCCCTACGAAATTTTATTTTTCCAGTGCTTCCTCGAGTCCGAAAAGGTTGGGAAACTCAGTACTAGGCTACAGGATCACGCCGTGGAGCAGCTCAGCTCGTCATGGGAACGGGGCTTAGGTGAGTACAATTTTTGTTTTTGTTTGGGGGCACTGTCTACAAGGGGGAGGTGGGGGACTGTATGGCACTGTCTACAAGTGGGAGGTGGGGGGGCTGTATGGCACGATCTACAAAAAGGAGGTGGGGGATCATGGCACTGTCTACAGGGAGGCTATATGGCAAAATCTACAGGGGGAACTATACTGTGTGGGGGCCACTAAGCGGACATTATACTGTGTAGGGGTACTACAGGTGGCATAATACTGTGGGAACAATTAGAGGACAAAATACTGTGTTCTTGAAGGGGTTGTAATATATTATTATATATTATTATTATACTGTATGGGGGCACTAAAAGGGCATTATAATTTTTTTATGGGGCATTTTTTTTTAATGATCTGGTGGGGCGCCGAAAGATCATTTCACACAGGGTGCCATCTATCCTAGGGCCGGCCCTGGGTGTCAGTCGTGGCGTATGGAGTGGGCTCAGCCCGTGAGCCCGCTCTATGCTCTCACCCCTACCAGTTATGTACGTCAAATGTTGTTAAGGTGTCCAAATACATTATATCACATAACTAACTCCAGTGCAGGAAATGTGTACAAGAACATTTATTTCTCCTTATGAAGCGAGTGTATTCTGCAGGCTGCAGTACTGCCCTAGAGGGGAAGTTAAAGGGTAACTAAACGTTTCAAAAAATTTTGACATGTCATAGTGACATGTCAGAAGTTTTAGATGGGATCCAAGCACTGAGACCCCCATCAATAGCTTAAAGGATGTGGCAGAAGCGCTCAGGTGAATGCTGTGCCACTTTGTTTCTGATCAGCTTTCTTCAGAAAGCCGAGCAAGTAATATATGTGCTCATAGACATTCCACTGCCTGCAACAGTTTATAAGACACTTTTACTCAGGTTTTACAACTGCACCAGATTGCTACATATGCACCACCTTGTTTGTAGCAGTATAAACAGCAAGCAAGCATTTTGTGAATCAAGCCATTCTCAAAAGGCTTCTGCACATGGTGCTTAATTTCACCTGATTTCAGCTTTTTCCCCTAAGGCTGGATTCGCACGAGGTCATTACGTCCGTAATTGACGGACGTATTTCGGCCGCAAGTCCTGGACCGAACACAGTGCAGGGAGCCGTGCTCCTAGCATCATACTTATGTATGATGCTAGGAGTCCCTGCCTCGCTGCCGGACATCTGTCCCGTACTGAAAACATGATTAGAGTACGGGACAGTTGTCCGGCAGCGAGGCAGGGACTCCTAGCATCGTACATAAGTATGATGCTAGGAGCACGGCTCCCTGCACTGTGTTCGGTCCGGGACTTGCGGCCGAAATACGTGCGTCAATTACGGACGTAATGACATCGTGTGAATCCAGCCTAACTGTCACATTCAAATTCGAAAAACCCTTCTGAAAAATGTAACTTTTTTTGGGTAGATTTTTATTTTTTGTCTCAAGTAAATATAGTCGGTGCATAACTCGGTTCCTCTAATGCATTTGAATCCATAAGGGCATGTTCACACGTGGCGGAATTGCTATGGAATTCCGCTGCGGACAGTCCGCAGTGGAATTCTCCAGCGGCCGTTTTTTACATTTGTTTCAATACTATTTTAGGCAAGTTAGTTCAGACATTGCGGAAAACTCCGCTGCAGACCATAGGCTGCAGTGCGGAATTTTTCCTCCGCAGCATGCACTGTCTGTTGCGGAGAAAAAGCGGAATTTCACTGCGGATTTCTGCCTTTGCAATGCAAAAACTGAAATCTGTGGCAAGTCCGCTGTTTTTTCTGCAACGTCTGAATTACCTGTCAAATATGCAAATGTTGGTGCAGATTCGTTGCGTAAAACCCCCTAATCTGCACCAACATTTGCAGCGGATAAACTCTGCCACATGTGAACATACCCTGAGTGACCTAACTAAGTTTAGTACTCCTCAACATTGAAACTGCAACACCAAGGAGGGCAAGCCGTTAGGTTATGCAAATCGAGGAAGTAGAAAGTGTCTCTAAGATCTGCAAATGATCACATTTTCAAGCACCTAGCTCCAATCTGTGGCATGTGAGAGGGGCATAAAAGCAAGATTCAAAGCAAAGTTTTTTAGCCACATGAAACCGCAAAAATTGGATCAAGGAGTGTGGGATGATTGTGTGATGCCTCCTGCTTGTCGACGTGCCAGTTATCGCCACTTGTTGCAAACTGAAAGGGATTGAATCCTTGAACTGATAGACCATGGTTTATCACACTGACGGATCGCTATGCACCAAAGCAGAGATGTCAGCACTGTTTAACATTGTGTGTCCCGGAGGTTGGAAGAACAACATTGAATGGGAATGATAGCAAGTGGTGCGCAGAGGCGAACCTCTGCATGGACGGATCGTCTGATTGGAAGAATGGCGCCTAGTGATCCATTCTGTACTGCAAGTGAAATTGGATGTAACATCCCAATCCTAGGGAGGCAACCAGTGTCAACACAAACTATCAGAAGACGTTTGCACGACATTGGGCTACAAGCCAGACATCCAGCTGCAGGCGTTTCATTGACCACACGCAACCGCTTTCAAAGGCTATCATGGTGCACAGCAAGACGGCAATGGAGGCTGGAATAGAGGTCTATCCTCTTCAGAGATGAGTTCTGCTACTGTCTCGGACGCAATGATAGACGGAGGTTGGTCTGGAGACCACGTGGGCAACGCCATGAAGAGGTCTTTTCTCAAGGGAACGTCACACCCGTCCTACTCCTGGGATTATGGTGTGGGGTAGCAAAATGTATTGTAGCCAGACCCCTCTAGTCTTCATTTCAGGTACACTAACAGCTCGGCGCTACATTGATTTGGACGTGAAACCAGTGGTACAGCGATTTCTCCAAAGTGTCCCAGAAGCCGTTTTTCAACACAACAATGCCAGGCTGCATGTTGCTTAAGCTCCTAAATGTACTACCATGGCTTGCAGCATCTCCAGATTTTTCTCCCATCGAGCACATCTGGGACATCATTGGTCGGCAATTGTAAAGGGAGCTGCCAGCAGCCAATCTTGATGACTTGCATGCCCAAGTGCATTCAGTGTGGCATAACATTCCTCAGAAACCATTAATAACCTCATTGACAGCATGCCAAGGCGTGCAGTGCGTGTATTTCTGTGAGTGGCGCTCATACTCAATACTGAATAAATCAAGAAGTTTGAAATATTTTGTTTCCATTTTTTTATTGTTTGCATATTATTAACATGTCTATCGATCCTGTAATGTCCACAATCCCAAAACGTTTCCTTCTTGGTGTTGCAATTTAAATTTCAATGTTGAGGAGTATATTTCCCCCTTCTGTGTTCCAGCGGTCATAACTTAAAACATTTTTCTTCAATATACCTGTATGAGACCTTGTATTTTGTGGAACAAATTGTCGTTTTTATAGGAATTGTTTTAGGATATATAAAAACTATTATTAAAAATTGTATGAGTGGAAATGGAAAATAACAGCAAAGACTGTTATTAAACAGCAAAAACTTCATTCCATGGGACGTTACAATTATGAGCGTACCAAAATTATATTGTTTATGTTATTTCTTGTCATGCTATCTACAATCTTTGCAGAATAAAAACTTTCTTTTTTTTTTACAGAACTATCTCCATTAGGCTGGGTTCACACGAGCACATTAACGTCCGTAATGGACGGACGTATTTCGGCCGGAAGTCCCGGACCGAACTCATAACTCATAGTTATGTACGATGCTAGGAGTCCCTGCCTCTCTGCAGGACTAATGTCCCGTACTGTAATCATGTTTTCAGTACGGGACAGTAGTTCCACGGAGAGGCAGGGACTCCTAGCGTCGTACATAACTACGCTGCTAGGAGCCCGGCTCCCTGCACTGAGTTCGGTCCGGGACTTCCGGCCGAAATATGTTCGTCCATTACGGACGTTAATGTGCTCGTGTGAACCCAGCCTAACACTTTTCAAGACCTATAGCATTTTTATTTTTTCATTGACAAAGCTGTATGAGGGCTTTGTTTTTGTGAGACAACTTCTAGTTTTCATTGGTACAATTTTTTTAGGCATATATTACTTTTTGACTACTTGTTATTACTGTTGTTGTGGGCAAGAAGAGCAGACAACAACTTTTCTTGCAAAGGTCGTTTTGTATGCAGCAAAACAATGATGTAAACTTTTCATATTATTTTTTTTCTGTAAAACCATATAGGTGTCATGTTTAGAATTGAACGTGGCATATGAAAGGTTAAATGGCTGGCCTGTAGAGTAAAAAGTATGTTCTCTGATTATGTTCTCGGTGATATCATGACCAAAAGTCCATGTTATCCAACCCCCTGGCGTCATCTGAAGCCATACAGGGACAGGAGAAGGATCAGGGATCACAGATTCTTCTCCTCTCCCTGCACACAGCGAGCACGTCCCCGGTGGCCCCCTAACTTTACTGCTAACACATGCTGAAGTGAGGGCTTCAAGTAAAGTATATGCAGCTCCCGCTTTCTCCTTCTCTAGCACAGATATCCAAGAGATAGGCACCACTCCAAACAAGATTATCAAGTGCAAACAATTTTATTCACCCATAAAAATGTGACGTTTCAGCCCAAGCAAGGGCCTTTCTCAAGCTATTTCAACAATGTGCACAACACACCTTAAATATGATATGAAATACAATCCAGTGATTACATTAATTAAGTACATAGGTAATAATAAATATACTTTAGTGAACAGTGTCTCATAATACAAAAATATCCCTTATAAGAGTTATAAAGTGACAAGTGCAAAATAGTAAATATATTTTAAAAACACATACAGTTTACAATGTAATTCATTTTCAAATAGTCAATTAGTTAATAGCAATATCATTTAAACAAACGTGTCTCATATTAACTTACTCTTCAAAAGTCCATGTAGATCACGCTGCCCTGTATGTAAGCTCCATATTCCGGAGTCCAATAACTACAAGTGCGCATGTCTATACAGGTGAATAATCAAGTCTGACGCGTAAACGTCCTAACATACCCAATCGACATCCGCACTCCATTGCGTGTGTCCAATCAACATGCGCATGCCCATAGTCACCTGTATACGCATCAGACTTGATTATTTACTCATATAGACATGCACACTTGTAGTTATTGGATGCCGGAATATGGCGATTACATACAGGGCAGCGTGATCTACATGAACTTTTGAAGAGTAAGTTAATATGAGACAGGTTTGTTTAAATGAAATTGCTATTAACTAATTGACTATTTCAAAATGGATTACATTGTAAACTGTATGTATTTTTAATATACAGGGTGGGCCATTTATATGGATACACCTAAATAAAATGGGAATGATTGGTGATATTAACTTCCTGTTTGTGGCACATTAGTATATGGAAGGGGGGAAAGTTTTCAAGCTGGGTGTTGACCATGGCGGCCATTTTGAAGTCTGCCATTTTGTATCCAACTTTAGTTTTTTCAATGGGAAGAGGGTCATGTGACACATCAAACTTATCGAGAATTTCACAAGAAAAACAATGGTGTGCTTGGTTTTAACATTACTTTATTCTTTCATGAGTTATTTACAAGTTTCTGACCACTTATAAAATCTGTTTAAAGTGCTGCCCATTGTGTTGGATTGTCAATGCAACCCTCTTCTCCCACTCTTCACACACTGATAGAAACACTGCAGAAGAAATGCCTCCCGATCTGACCCCCTTAGACTTTTATCTTTGGGGTCATCTGAAGGCAATTGTCTATGCTGTGAAGATACGAGATGTCCAGCAAGTGAAACTACGGATACTGGAAGCCTGTGCTAGCATTTCTTCTGCGGTGTTGCTATCAGTGTGTGAAGAGTGGGAGAAGAGGGTTGCATTGACAATCCAATACAATGGGCAGCACTTTGAACACATTTTATAAGTGGTCAGAAACGTGTAAATAACTCATGAAAGAATGAAGTAACGTTAAAACCAAGCACACCATTGTTTTTCTTGTGAAATTCTCGATAATTTTGATGTGTCACATGACCCTCTTCCCATTGAAAAAACTAAAGTTGGATACAAAATGGCCGACTTCAAAATGGCCACCATGGTCAACACCAAGCTTGAAAAGTTTCCCCCCTCCCATATACTAATGTGCCACAAACAGGAAGTTAATATCACCAACCATTCCCATTTTATTTAGGTGTATCCATATAAATGGCCCACCCTGTATATTTACTATTTTGTCACTTTATAACTCTTATACGGGATATTTTTGTATTATGAGACCCTGTTCACTAAAGTATATTTAATATTACTTATGTACTTAATTAATGTAATCATTGAGTTGCATTGCATATGATATTTAAAGTGTGTTCTGCACATTGTTGAAATAGCTTGATGAAGGCCCATGCTGGGGCTGAAACGTCGCATTTTTATGGGTGAATAACATTTTTGCACTTGATAATCTTGTATGGAGTGCTGCCTATCTTTGGATATTTGAATGTGGGACTGGAGGTTGAGGTCCTGTGGCTTGCACACACAGTAACTTAGAGATATATTCTCATTTTCTTGTGCTGCTTTTCTTTTTACAAACTTCTCTAGCACAGGCTAGAGTCTTTAGAGTGAGAGCTCCCTCTACAATCACATTGCCTGAGCTGAGCTTGTGCTGTAAGGTGCTTTTACTGAAGCCCAAGAGGTATTCACATTGCTTCTGGCTAACACGGTACTACACTATTTTTACTGTACTTCACATTGAATAGGAATGAGCTGCAGTAACAGGCACAGCTACAACTATATGTACCGCACTATGCCCGTGTAAACAATGAAGGAAGCTCCTTCATTCTGCTGATTGGCAGGGGTCCCTGGGTGTCAAACTCCCACTGATTAACCCCTATCCGCACGAGTAAGTAACTATACATCGTCGCGGGAGGTTACTTCCCGCACGAGGACGTATAGTTACTGAGTTGTTTCCAGTGCACACTGTCGGCGACAGTGTGCACTGGGAACCGGGAGGTCAGCTGTCGCCGACAGCTGACACTCCACTCTTGCCGGCCAGCGGTCCTTTGCCGCTGATTTCGGCGAATTAACCCCTTAAATGCGGCGATGGATTGCAATCGTCGCATTTTAGGTGTTTCTAGCATATCGGCAGACCACGGTCCGAAATTGCAGGGTTTGCCGATGGTTAGCATGGCAAACGGAAGCCAGAAAATGGCCTCCGCGTCTGCCATGGACGGAAGCCCATCAGGACCAACCTCCGGCTGGTCCTGATAGGCTTCCTGTCAGAGTGACAGGAAGTCGCTGTGTCATTCCCGATGCACACTGTCGGCGACGAGGTGTGCATCGGGAACAGGGAGATCTGCTGTCCTCGACAGCTGACACTCCATTGTTTCCGATCAGCGGCTCATGGCCGCTGATTTCGGCAATTAACCCATTAAATGCGGCGCTCGATTGCGATCACCGCATTTAGGGGGTTTGTAGCACATCAGCAGCCCCCATGCAATTGTGGGGGTTTCTGATGCTTGTGATGGCATCTGGAGGCCAGGCAACGGCCTCCGGGTCTGCCATGTATGGAAGCCTATGAGGATCAGCCTCTGGCTGGCCCTCGTAGACTTACTGTCAGAGTGACTGTGATGTCACACTGACAGTTGGAATACATTACACTACCTAGGTAGTGTAATGTATTCTAGCAGCGATCAGAGTTGCAGGTAAAAAAAATAAAGTGTAAAAAGTAAATAAAAAGTTAATAAAAATGTTTTATAAAAGTGTAAAACTAAGGCATTTATTATAGTAAAAAAATTAAAACGTCAAAAAAGTACACATATTTGGTATCACCACGTTTGTAACGACCCAAGCTATGAAACCCTAATGTTATTTTTTTCTGCATGGTGAACACCGCAAACAAAATAAACGGAAAACTATGTCAGCATCGCTATTTTTTGGTCACCACCCCTCTCAAGATATAGAATAAAAAGTGATAAAAAGATGCATTTACCCCAAAATAGTACCAATAAAAACTACAACCCGTCCCGCAAAAAACAAGACCTCCCACAGCTTTTTTGACTAAAAAAGAAAAAAGTTACGGCTCTCAGAATATGGTGTCTCAGAAAATAAATTATTTTATAGCAACTTAATTTTATTGCGCAAACGCTGCAAAACTTTAAAAAACTAATACACATATGGTATCGCCGTAATCATACCAACCCGCAGAATAAAGTAAGATGTAATTTATTGCGCACGGTGAACAAATTTAAACTGCCAAAATCGCTGTTTTTTGGTCACCTTAGCTCTAAAAAAGATGTAATAAAAAGTGATCAGGAAGATGTATCAGGAAGATGTATGTACCATAAAATGGTACTAATAAAAGCCACAGCTCGTCCCACCAAAAATAAGCCCCGACGCCACTCAATCGAGCAAAGTTCTGGATGTCAGAATGTCATGATACAAAACAGTTCATTTTTTTTTAACAAATAGTATTTTCTTTGTAAAAGTAGTAACATATAAAAAAAACTATATAAATTTGGTATCACCGTAATTGTATTGAGATGCAGAATAAAACTAAAGTTGTCGTTTTTACCGCACAGTGAAAGACTTAAAAACAAAAAAACAAAATCAATGGAGGAATCACAGTTTTTTCCAATTTCAGCCCGCAAATTATTTTTTTTCAGTTTCCCAGTACATTTTATGGTACTTTAAATGGTGTTAATAGAAACTACAGCTCTTCCCGCAAAAAATAAGTCCCACACCGCTCTATTGACGGAAAAATAAAAAAATTATGGCTCTTGGAAGGCGGGGAGTGAAAAACGAAAATGAAAAAGCAAAAAAGGATCAGTCCTGAAAGGGTTAATTAATTTCTAATAAAAAAACATTTATGACCACATATGGGGTATTGCCGTAATCGGGAGAAGTTGCTTTACAAATGTTGGGGTGCTTTTCCTCTTTTATTCCTTGTGAAAATTAAAAACTTCAACATTTTAGTGGACAAAAATGTTGATATTCATTTTCATGGCCTAATTCCACTAAATTCTACAAGAAAACCTGTGGGGTCAAAATGCTCACTATACCCCTAGAAAAATGCCTTGAGGGGTGTAGTTTCCAAAATGGGGTCACTTTTGGGGGCTTTCCACTGTTTTGGCACCACAAGACCTCTTCAAACCTGACATGGTGCCTAAAATATATTCCTAAAAAAAGGAGGCCCTAAAATCCACTAGGTGCTCCTTTGCTTCTGAGGCCTGTGCTTCAGTCCATTAGCGCACTAGGGCCACATGTTGGATATTTCTAAAAACTGCAGAATCTGGGCAATAAATATTGAGTTGCATTTCTCTGGTAAAACCTTCTGTATTACAGAATTTTTTTTATTACAATTGAATTTTGGCAAAAAAAATGAAATTTGTAAATTTCACCTTTACTTTGCCTTAATTCCTGTGAAACGGCTAAAGGGTTAAAATACTTTCTGAATGTGGTTTTGAATACTTTGAGGGGTGCAGTTTTCAAAATGGGGTGATTTATGGGGACTTTCTAATATAGAAGGCTGAACTGGTAATACAGAACTGAACTGGTCCCTGAAGAAATAGCCTTTTGAAACTTTCTTGAAAATATGAGAAATTGCTGCTAAAGTTCTAAGCCTTGTAACGTCCTAGAAAAATAAAAGGACGTGAAAAAAAAGATGCAAACATAATGTAGACATATGGGGGATGTTAACTAGTAACTATTTTGTGTGGTATTACTATCTGTTTTACAAGCAAATACATTTAACTTTAGAAAAATGCTAATTTTTGCAAATGCTCGCTAAAATTTGACATTTTTCACAAATAAATACTGAATTTATCGACCAAATTTTTTCACTAACATACAGTACAATATGTCACGAGAAAACAGTCTCAGAATCGCTTGGATAGGTAAAAGCATTCCCAAGTTATTACCACATAAAGTGACACGTCATATTTGAAAAAATCATCTGTGTCCACGAGGCCAAAACAGGCTCAGTCCTGAAGGGGTATGATGGCCTATCCTGAGGATAAGTCCTGGAAAAACCTCTTTAAGACGTGGACCGTCTTTATGAGGTTTAGGCCCATCAATCTCTTCTCACTCAAGCAGCCCAGTTCTTTTAACAGGTTTTCCACCAAACTTATGTAAGAGAGCCCTTTGTTTCCTAAACCACATCCTGGTCAATTGATATACCACACACTTGTGACATAGACACATATTTTTATTACGGTTTCAAAATAGCCACTCCTCTTGTATTTTTGTAGCAGCCACCTAGATACTTTATATTTGTTTGTTTTTTTGTTATGTACATTTGTCCACATTTTATTAATGCATTCTATACAACATTAATTAGTTGAGGTCCATCTGAGGCAGGATTAGGATTAGATTGGAGTAGAAGATCAGAATATGACAACAAAATGTCACTCTGAGACTAGAATTTTAAAGGTCTACTTGCACTTTAAATTAATGGAGAACCCATTTAAATATATTTATATAATAGTTTACAAGCCTTCCAAGTTGCCAGGTGATTTATAACAGGATTCCTATTGAATGGACTATGTCTTTATTTGGTTTATTGATCACTTTCAACTTCGTTCTTCTATATGAATGTTTACTCATAGTGATCATTAATCATGTGCTGCTATTTCTATTGATTTTAATGCTTGTTTAAATGTAAGCTCTTCCTGACTACTTTATATTTATGCTTCTAACATACATTCCAATCAATGGTTCCAATCACCCTTGTCCTTAGATAGCACTAAACTTCTCACGTGAACAATGTCCATCAACAGTTTGGAGTACATCCAGAGAGACACTTTGGATGTATTTGAAGAGATGTGATTTTTCAGAAATGCTTCAAATGACCCTATATCACATTCTATTTCATAAATTGAATTAGGAAGACTCATTCATATTCAGTGGTTATTGGCATAAATATATGGAAAGAAAAAAATGGGTGCAGCATTTACTAAGGATATAAAGGCTATGTACATCTGTGAAATCATTTTTTAATAAAAAAAATGTGTATCAGTGTGATTGGTGCAGCTTTCAAAATAGTTTTTATTAAAATAATTGTTCGTTTTTGAGATACAGCTGCTTTGTATTCTTTATACAGAGCAGCCGTATCTAGCGCTGAAACCTGTATACGTCAGATCAGCTGCACTGACGGTTTGGCTGGGTTCACACGAGCACATTAACGTCCGTAAGGGACGGACGTATTTCGGCCGGAAGTCCCGGACCGAACTCAGTGCAGGGAGCCGGGCTCCTAGCATCATAGTTATGTACGATGCTAGGAGTCCCTGCCTCTCTGCAGGACAACTGTCCCGTACTGTAATCTTGTTTTCAGTACGGGACAGTAGTTCCACAGAGAGGCAGGGACTCCTAGCGTCGTACATAACTACGATGCTAGGAGTCCGGCTCCCTGCACTGAGTTCGGTCCGGGACTTCCGGCCGAAATACGTCCGTCCATTACGGACGTTAATGTGCTCGTGTGAACCCAGCCAAACCGTCAGTGCAGCTGATCTGACGTATACAGGTTTCAGCGCTAGATACGGCTGCTCTGTATAAAGAATACAAAGCAGCTGTATCTCAAAAACGAACAATTATTTTAATAAAAACTATTTTGAAAGCTGCACCAATCACACTGATACACATATCCCCAGGTTGTCACATATGGCGGAGAATTGCTTTGGGCAATAAAATGGCACAAGAAGTATGCAGTGAAATTTAAAGGGCCAGAAGCCCAATTAAAGAGACTGTTTTTCCATTGCAATGGGTCTTATGGAGGAACTCCTCAAACAAATGGTGCAGTTGAATGCAGAGCTGCAGGAAACAAATGCCAAACAGAGGGAGGATAACCAAAGGGTCCTGGCACAGTTGGAAGCAGATGGAGAGGCTCTAAGGGCACGGGTGCTGTCCGGGGATGCACAGCCTTCCAAGCCAAGTGGATTCTTTTCAACGTCAACTCCATTTATGCCGGGTACTCCGGAGGTGTTACAGACAGTTCGATGAGAAGAGCACGGAGCGTGCGTACCTGTGATACAATCTGTGAGGACCGTTGCTAGGAGCAACCAACCCCGACAGCATGTGGCTGTTGTTCAGCAGAAGGAGCCCTGTTGGAGATGCCATCAAGCGGATGGATGTGCACCTGATTGTTCTCTGATCAGGAGGCCAGAGAGAGCGCAAGAAAAAACACATGAAGTGTTGGTTGGTGGGATTCCACTACGGGTCAGTCTGGATCTTCGCCAAGAGGTCTCGAGGGTGCATCTGGACATTTTGCTGTTTGTGAAGAAGGATCCTGAGATGGGTGAGACCGTTCTGATTGACTTTGAAACTGATTTTGGGACTGTGCAGCACAGACTTAGAAAATGTAAGGAACTTGATGAGGAGTTTGTGCTGGGAAGGGACTTCCCTCATTTTTGGCAGTTGTGGGAGAAAGGCGATATCTCCGATAAGCATTACAGGGAAGAGTCCTCTGTAGGGTGTGCTGCTCCACTGCCAAAAAGGGAAAATGCACCAGTTGTAATGATATCAAGTGATAATGTGATTCAGGAAATGCCTGCTAAAAATGACGCACATGTATTTGATGCACAGCGTTTATGTGATGACACTAGTGAAATGTCAAAAATTGTGCCTAACGTGTCTTTAACCCGTGAGTATGTCACCCAGCCTGAGCAGGTTAATGCATTGTGTGAACAGGCTGTTAAAGAAACAGCAGCCGAGACCGAAGAGGGGATTAGTTCAAGTGTGCCCCTTGAGGCCGTAGTTGAGAAAGTCGAGAGTGTCACATGCGATGTGCGTACTGTTACTAATAGTAACCCAGAGAGGTCTGGTGAGTGCGGTGGAAAATTGTCTCTGGACGGCCAGTCTGAGCATTTAAATGCTGAGATGAAAAACTCCAAGATGGAGGGGAGTATAGCGTCTGAAAGTGGTTTGCTGGATGGTACGGTGTATACCAAAACTCACGAGACGAGTGTTACTGAACACTATGAGCCAGTGTCTAAACCAAGGGGTGACACACACAGCCACTTCATGGATGCGGAAAGGTCCATGAATGTAAGGCACAACACATGTAAATACGGCTGTGATCAGCAAAAGCTAGTAGTGCCTACAAGGGATGAGGATGCTAGGCATGCCAACATAGAAGAGTTGCAGGAGCACCTGTCTAATATATCCACGGGTGATTATCAAATGTCTGTTACTGTAGGGGTGACCCTAAGTGTGATTATGTCCCAACGTAGGAGCTTTGACCCTGGAGGGAGGTTGAAATATGATCAGTCCTACAGCCTTTATCAAAGGGGGGGGGGATATGTAGCAGTGCAGCTACTGGACGGTGCAGAAACTCAGGTTTTAAGCAACCAGGGAGCATGTACAGCAGAGAGGGTTTTCTCTGCTGGTGCTTGGGCTGTCTAATGAGCCTAGTTAGGCTCCACCTGAGACGGCTCTTTATATCAGGTGTGTGCAGTCCACACAGGGCTCTCAGTCTGGGGAAGACAGGCATGCTAGCCTGTGAGAGTCACCACCGTGTGAGGTAAAACTGAAGGTTTTGAGGTGCTGGGCACAAAGCTCAGTGTCACGTAGTGATGGACACTGAATGTGTTAGTTAGAGGCTGGACGGCCTAGGGTTTCTTTTGTATGTTTATTGCTGTACCACTGACTGCTGTTGTGAAGACAATAAAGCTAGCTGCGGCTGGTTTAAACCTTTTTGGAGTGAACTTTCTATGTGTGCCAACCATCTCACCCGGGAGATGGCGATCCCATGAGCTAAGTGGTCCCCAAGTTGTCACACCATATATGATATTGATTCAAATATTCTAGGTTAGGCTTAGCCTACATGCAAACTTTTTGTAGCTTGACCATGGCAGCTCACATGGGTACATTCGCCCGTTTTGTTTGTTTTTTATCAAAGCGATCTAACAGAAAACTGTCCTTGTTGCCCATAGCAACTAATCACAGCTCAACTTTCATTCTCTGAGGTATAACAATGGCAAATACTATACATGTTTTTTTTTATTCTAAGTACAGCATTGCTATAACATTCGAGATCAAAGGTCACTATTTTATTTCTAGACTGTCTTCTGCCCTTAGCTGATCTGATTTATCTTCCTATAACACACAACACCTGTGTACTAAGCAGAGAAGGGTAGGGATCAGTAGGCAAAAATAATGTATACCGTAGGATAAGGCTGATGACAAAAACTTGTATATCACACCCATGTGAAAGTTGTCTATGTCATTGAGGATGGTCAATATAGTATCTGAGCTGTGGAGACATTTTATGTTTAACCATTTTAAATTTTTCATATGAGAAGAAACTTATTAATTTCAATGTAATTATTAATAATTTGTGTGTATTTATTTGCTTATTTGATAACTTGTATTTTCCTTTTTTTTTTAAAAGCTTATTCAGATGAACAATTTTGACATTGGGGTGCTGTCCGGGTGTAGTACGAGCAGCATCTAGATTGAACACTGACCCATTAGGGCAAGTTCAGACGTGGCGGAATTGCTGTGGAATTCCGCTGCGGACAGTCCGCACTGGAAATCTGCAGCAGACAGTCTGTCCATTGGTTTCCACACCTTTTTAGTTATCTTCGTGCAGACGTTGCGGACAACTCCGCTGCGGACCATAGGCTGCGGTGCGGAATTTGGTTTCTGCAGCATACAGTGTCTGTTGCGGACTCTATGCCTACTTGTGGCGTAATTTCTCCATTGACTTCAATGGCGTTGCAAAATTACGCAATGAAATCCGCAGATGTTATGTGTGTTGCGTTGCGGATTGCTTTCGCGAACAGGATATTTCATCATTCTGGCAGGACCTATGTGTTTCAAGGTCTATAGCCAGACTGAGATGGAATGTTTTAAAAGAGAGCAGGGTGTGATCTGCACCTGGATCCGCAACGACTAATCCGCAGCATTTTACTTCACATTTTAGGCAAAGGCGCAACGGAATCTGCAACGCAGATTAGGTGCGGCATTGATGCGAACAGTGTCTGCAGAATTCCGCCATGTCTGAACATGCCCTTATAGTTATTGGGTCAATTCAGATGAAATTTTTTTTTCACTGATATCTGTCCGTGATGAAACAAATCACAGCATGCTCTATCTTTGTCTGTTTTTCACGAAGGAATGAATAGACCATAGAATGTGTCTGTGTGAAAACGTATACCACACTGATGCCATTCATTCTGGTCAGTTTTCACAGATGATTGCCTGGAAAAACGTGAGAGGTGAAACCAGGTAGTAGAGCAAGAGCAGTGTGCTCCTTAATATAAGACATCGTCAGAAGATAAAAATATGCACGAGAAAAATCACACAGTGTTCTCTATTATATAAGCGATAGCAAATGTTGTTTCTGCCGTCATGTGACCATCCAATTGAGGTAATTTTTCACTTTTGTTTTTTTACGGATGTGAAACACAGATGACACACTGAGGCCACCCGGTCAGAATCTTTTTTTTTACAACACTCGTCTTAATAAGTTCTTACCTGCTGGCCTGAGGATGAGAGAAGCTAGACATACAAGATAACTGCGTGCTCCCAGCATTCCTCCGGATGCAGATCACACAAAATAGGAATTTGAAAACTGTTGTCAATTAGACTTCTAGAAGTATTATCTGCCTATAGAGGAATTCTGACAACAAAGATCACATCCTTCCAGCATCTTCCCTGCCTTTGTGACATTCAGAAATGCGTTATATAATCATAACATTGCAGCGTTCCATTGGTCAAATGTAAAAGTCTGCCTCAAATATTCAGATCCAATTTGTTTAGTGATTTTTATGGGAGAGATCATTTCATCCCTGTCACCTTATAGGAATGACGCAGCATCAGCCCATAATAACAGTGACACTATAAACTGCATCCTGCTATTTAATAAAATATATCCAACTGCAGGGGGCATTTGTGAAGGAGTAAATATGATTACTAATGTAAAAACTAGATAGCCATTGCAATGAAACATATTGCAAAAATAATGTGACCTGAAGAAACTACTGTTGAAATCATGAAGACATGGGAATAATTGGTGTTGAGTAGGGATGAGCGAATCGATTCTACACAAAACAAATTTGTTAGTGCTTTTTCACTTTCCAGGATAATCAGGCACTCCGTCACTGGCACATATAATTATGGCTGTGGAGGTGATGGATAATAAATATATATATATATATATATATATATATATATATATATATATAGCACACACACACAGACATTGCTAGTATATCTTCATCTTTACACTTTCTGTCTCTCATTTCCCTGCACAAACAATCAAAGCTAGCATTCTGACATGGCATCTGATCTTGCCCTTAAGCAAAACTTCAGTGCAATGTTCAGCAGTGGTTAGGCATTGTACAATAAGCCCGAGGCAGTATGGTAGCTTTGTGACAAGCGATATAAATTATTCTTAGTGACCTAGATAGCTGGACATCAGCAGCTTTGACACATTTATTACTCAGACAAACATGTTTTAAAGTGTTAAACGCAGTTCTGTTTGTCGTTCCAAAAATGTCTAGATGCCCTTTAGCCACATTGAAAAGAGAATTTTGAAATTACTAATCTAGGAATTGGTCAACCCATATGTAATTGTTGATGATAACCTAAAATGTATTAAATTGTAGCTATTATTATGATTATTAAGCTGAATGTTTTTTTTATACTCAAATTTTTATTGTTGAATTATATAACAAACTATACCATACTACATAACAAAAAACTAAGAAAATGTTCAGAGTTAACATTATATTAACCCCTTAAAGGGAACCTGTCACCAGCATTTCACCTATTAAACCAGCTATACCTGGTGGTAGGGGGTGAAAAATCATTTCTATAAAACCTAGAATTGTCTTCTTAGTCGGCTCTGTAGCTTTAGTATTCAGCTTTTTAGTGTTCCCACACAGTATGCTAATGAGCATAAAAGAGTCATATCTTCATTTGAAAAGAGTCAAATCTTCGTTTGAAAAGAGTCATATCTTCAGTTCATGACCAGACGTGGCGTGTTTCTGCCGCCACTGTCCACATCAATGCTGCACATAATCTGCGTGGCAGATTCTGTTGCGGCTCTGCCTAAAATGGGCAGGAAATTGATGCGGATTAGCCATTACGTCTTCAGGTGAAAGTACTTCCCTTCTCTCTATCAGTGCAGGATAGAGAGAAGGGACGGCCCTTTCCCTAGTAAAAGTAAAAGAAATTCATACTTACCCGGCCGTTGTCTTGGTGAAGCGTCCCTCTTTCGACATCCAGCCCGACCTCCCTGGATGACGCAGCAGTCCATGTCACCGCTGCAGCCTGTGATTGGCTGCAGCCGTCACTTGGACTGAAACATCATTCCGGGAGGCCAGACTGGAGGAAGAAGCAGGGAGTTCTCGGTAAATATGAACTTTTTTTTTACACGTTGATCTATATTGAGATCGGTAGTCACTGTCCAGGGTGCTGAAACAGTTACTGCCGATCGCTTAACTCTTTCAGCACCCTGGACATTGACTATCTCCTGACGTCGCCTAGCAACGCTCCCGTAATTACGGGTGCACACACGTAGTCACCCGTAATTACGGGAGCCCCATTGACTTCTATGGGCCTGCCCGTGCCCTAATAACGGCCCGTGATTACGGGCGTTCAGTCTGGCTATAGACCTAGAAATACATAGGTCCAGCCAGAATGAAGAAATATCATGTTCTTAAAACCAATACGCTACGCAACACACATAACATCTGCGGATTTCATTGCGGAATTTTCAATCTCCATTGAAGTCACTGGAGAAATTCCGCAATGAGTCCGCAACAAGTCCGCTACACGTCCGCAACAGCCAGTGTATGCTGCGGACACCAAATTCTGCACCGCAGCCTATGGTCCGCAGCGGAGTTTTCCGCAACATGTGCACGAACCTAACAAAAAAGCAGTGGAAAGCAATGGAGAATATGTCCGCAGTGGAATTCCAGAGCAATTCTGCCACGTCTGGCCATGCCCTCATTCCTCAAGTCTTTCCGAGTTTACCCCACCGCCTTACTTTTGATTGACAGCTCTTCGCCTTCCCCCAGCACACAAAATGTTGCGCTTCAGCATTGATGTCCTATTCTGGTGTGTGCGCACAAAGGGACTCTGGATTATTATGATAAAAGGCGCAAAATGTTTGCAGACCGTTATTTACAGTCGGAGAAGGAGTTTAAGAGAGGGGATAACGCTAATGAACTTTTGATAGCAGCGGAAAGTGAGGGATAAGTAAAGTTCAATAGGTGAAATGCTGGTGACAGGTTCCCTTTAAGGACACATCCATTTTTTGATTTTAATTTTTCACTTCCCGCATTCCAAGAGGCATAACGTCTTTATTTTTCCCTGATCAGACACAATATGCTGCAGCAAGCCGTGCAGGTGGAAGATGTGTTGGATGAAAAGCTTGGCCAGATGAGGAGCGGAAGGAAGTTCAGAGGAACGAAATGTGACATTTTCGAAAATTGATCCACCACCACCCAGACAGTACTGCATCCAGCAGAGAGAGGCAGGTCAGTGATAAAGTCCATACCTATATGCTGCCAGGGAGCATTGGGGACAAGCAATGGCTGGAGCAGGCCAGCAGGTCTGGCGTGAGCGACCTTGTTAACTGCACACACTGAGCAGGAATAAACAAAGTCCATAATGTCCTTTGGCAGTGTGGGCCACCAGAAATGATGGGCAATCAGATCTCGGGTCTTACGGGTCCCCGCGTGACCTGCCAGTCTATAGGAGTGTCCCCAGCGGAGGACTCTCCCTTTGTCAGCCAGGCGTACAAAAGTCCTCCCTGGAGGAATGTCCCCAACTTGTAGGGGGTTGACAGAGACAATGCAAGACGGATCAATAATGTTCTGTGGAATTTCCATGGTGTCTTCTGTCTCGAAAGACCTGGACAAGGCATCGGCCCTCACATTTTTGTCAGCCGGCAATAATGGAGCTCAAACTGGAACCTGGTAAAGAACAGCGGCCACCTGGCCTGACGAGGAGTCAGCCGTTGGGCAGTCTGGAGATAGGTGAGATTCTTGTGGTCCGTAAAAATTAGGATGTGATGAGACATCTAGTAGATGTCTCCACTCCTCCAGAGCCAATTTGATGGCCAGTAACTCCTGATCCCCAATCGAGTAGTTGCGTTCTGCGGAAGAGAAGAGCTTAGAGAAATATCCACATACCATTGACTTGCCCTTGGAACCTCTCTGGAACAGGAGTGCACCAGCACCGACAGAGGAGGTGTTCACCTCCAACGAGAACTGTAGAGAAACATCTGGATGATGGAGGATAGAGGCAGACGTGAAGGCACTCTTCAGGCTATTGAATGCGGACTCTGCCTCAGGAGTCCCCACCTTGGCGTTCATGCCCTTCTTGATGAGGTTAGAGATAGGAGATGTCAGTGAGGAGAAGATTGGGATGATTCAAGACGATGTAGCCCAGGAAGGGTAGGGCATCTCTCTCAAACACGCACTTCTCTAACTTAGCGTATAGACGATTCTCCCTTAACCGCAGCAAAACTTGACAGACATGTCTGTGATGAGTCATAGGATCTGGAGAAAAAATCAAGATGTCATCAAGATAGACTACTACACAAACATAGAGGAGGTCACGGAAGATGTCATTAGCGAACTCCTGCAACACCGTGGGAGCATTACACAGGCCGAAGGGCATTACTAGATATTCATAGTGTCCATCACGGGTGTTAAATGCAGTCATCCATTCAACACCCTGGCGAATCCGGATTAGGTTGTAAGCCCCACGCAGGTCTAGTTTGGAAAAAATCTTGGCAACACATATACGATCAAATAGTTCAAAGATCAATGGCAACGGATACTTATTTTTCACCGTGATCTGGTTGAGACCCCGGTAGTCGATACAGGACTGCAGAGAACCATCCTTTTTCTTGACAAAGAAGAACCCGGCTCTGGCTGGGGAGGAAGATTTCAGTATGAAGCCCCGCTCCAAGTTCTCTTTAACATAGGCAGACATGGACAGAGTCTCTGGTAAGGAGAGAGGATATAACCTACCACGGGGCAGGGATTCACCAGGAATCAGCTCGATAGGGCACTTATATGCCTGGTGTGGGGGCAGCGTCTCCGCCTCCCTCTTGCTGAAGACGTCCGAAAATGCAGCATAATGACCAGGCAATCCTGTCAATGACTGAGGCAGAGGAGGCTGAGCCGAACACTCGGGGCCCCACTGGAGAGCCTCTCCAGAGTTCCAGTCCAGGACTGGGGCATGTAATCGGAGCCAAGGCAGGCCCAGCAGCACGGGGTTAACGGGGTTGGACATGACAAAGAACGATAACAGAGTGGAGAGCTCCCACTTGGTCACAGCTATAACTGGGTCTGGCAGAGGTTGTTCATTTACCGATGCAACCGTCAACGGCCTCTCCAGAGCGGTAGTGGGTAATTGAAGAAGATCCACCAGGTCTCTACAAATTAAATTAGCAGCGGATCCAGAGTCCAGATACGCAAAGACCCGATGCGTTTTCTCGCCGGACACTAAGGTCACGGGTATGGACAATTTAGACAGAAGTCCTTTTTTTACCCAAGGTTGTCTCTCCTAGCAACCCTAGGCTTTGGGACTTTTGGGGCCACAGACGCACAGGAAGGCATCTGAGGCCGCAATATAGACAGAGTCCCGAAGTGCATCTGCGTTGTTTCTCCTGGGTAGATAGTTTACACTGGTCCATCCTCACAGACTCCTTAGGAGGTTCGGCACCTGAGGACAGCAGAGGTTGCTGCAAGGGTGGGACCGGACTAGGAAGGCCTCCCTCCCAACGAGCTTCTTGGAGCCGGATCCTCAAATCAATCCGGGCGGATAGAAGGATGAGGTCATCCAGGGTAGAAGGTTGATCTCGAGTGGCAAGATCGTCCTTAATCTTAGGCGACAGTCCCTGACAGAATGTAGCCACCAGGGCCTCATTGTTCCACAATAGTTCTCCCGCCAGGCTGCGGAAGTGGATGGCGTACTCGCTCACGGAGGTGTCTCCTTGGCGTATGTTCAGCTAGGAAGCCGCTGCAGATGAGACTCTTCCAGGCTCCTCAAACACCATGTGAAAAGTCCGGAGGAAGATCTGGAAGTCACGGGTCTCTGGTCCTTGTCTCTCCTAGATAGGATTCACCCATGCAAGAGCCTTGCCAGTGAGGAGAGAGATGATGAAAACGGCCCTTGCGCCATCAGACAAAAATGCCCTTGCATACAGGCTGAAGTGGATCTGGCACTGGTTAAAAAATCCACGACAGGTACCTGCGTCTCCATCATAGCGGTCAGGAAGTGGCAAAGAAAAACAGGGATCAACACTGCCAGGAGGTGTAGTCTGAGGATCAACACTGCCAGGATGTGTAGTAGGAGGAACGGCAGCTTGTGCCTCCTGCCGACGTGCGAGAATGTTCAAGGCCTGGAGGAGTTGGTCCTGTCAAGACCGGAGGTCCAGCATATCCGCCCGCATCTCTGGTGACGTCGTCCTGATCTTGGATCGACCAGCGGGGTCCATGGCCTGAGCGTACTGTCACGTTGGGTTCGTGGACCCACTGGACTGTACCGCCTTGGCGGTATGGCAGCTGGCCAACAGGGCGCAGGAAACAGTCTATAGTTCGTATAGGGTACCAGTGGCAGCTCAGACAGTAGCAAGGCAGTCTCGGCTGGGACTAGGCAACAGGCAGACGTAAGGCGTGGTGCAGCAGGACAGGCATGGTATGCAGCACAGCACGACTACAGCTCAGCATGGCACTTGACCAGGATAGCACCGGATACAGGATACAGGTACAGGAAACACTGGGAGCTGGAAGACACTAGGAGACCATTTGACAAACTAGGATACGACAAACAATGCTCAGGCATGGGAGGAAGCGGCTGGGACCTTCTTATAGCCTAGGGTGCTTTAGGAGCAATCAGCTCAATCTCCCACTTGCATGCGATTTTGGCTTCTAAAGGCTGGACTGAACTCGCAAGCGCACCCTGGTGGTCACTGTGGAACAGGATGGCCATATGTGCAGACATCTCTGGAGAGAAGGGCGTCGACTGGATGGAAGGAGTTTGTTGTCAGCAACCACGGACGTTACATACATATACCTACACACTCATACACACACTTACAAACTCATACACACACACTCATACATATACCTACACACTCATACACACACTTACAGACTCATACACACACACTTACACACTAATACATATACCTAAACACTCATACACACAATTACACACTCATACACACACTTACACACTCATGCATACACTTACACACTCATACACACACCTACACACTCATACATATACTTACACACTCAAACATGCAGTTACACACTCATACATACAGTTACACACTTATACAAACACTTACCTTCTATGTATGATCTCTCAAGCAGACAGTCTCCTGAAGCAGCAGGGGCCTGTACAACATGTCCCATCCCAGGACAGCAGATATACCCAGCTGCAGAAGTAGCTGGTCTGTTGGTCTGCATGAAAAATAGGGCAACCCAGCACAGGAGAGGAGGGGGACACAGGAGGGGGAAGCAAGGGCACACAGGAGATAAATGGCACACAGGACAGGAGGGGGATACAGGAGACACAGAATAACACAGGAGAGGACTAGAAACGGAGCTTCCTTTCTGCAGACCCTCAGGCTGTGAACTCTCCCCTCCCCCCTACTCTGTCCCGACTGCATTAGACGAGAGAGAGAGGACATATTTGTATTCTCAGCAATCCAGTCAGGCTGAGGAGACGGGATATGGTGCCACCATAGAGAAGATTATGCTGCAGGGGGGAATAGGGGCTGCAGAGGGAGTAATCTATGGAAGCATCAGGCAGCATGTTTATTGTCAGTGACTGTGCCCCTTTACTTAGGTCGCACAGGTCGCACACCCCTAAGGCCGACCCTGCCTGTCACTGTATGAGAAGCAGGACAGGAGGGGGAGCAGCACACACAGTGAAATCAATGTATGCTGCTTAAATAGGACTGGGATTCAGAGGATGGTTGTGCACAATCTGTACATGCACATCCTCTTTAGAAGTGTGCAGCTGGAGGACGTAACCCATGACTACAAAAGCAAACTGGGATTATCCAATTTACACTGTATGACACTAATATCTTGTCACCCATGAGTTTTTCATAAATAAATATTTGAGAATGTTAATATTTTTTAGTATGGAGGCTAATTAAAGGTGATGTCTGTGGTAAGATAACCCCTTTAAGTTAAATAATAATGTAAGAGGGAACAATATTTGTGACACGCAACATACTGATCAAACAGTTGAGCTTTTCAACCTATATGCAACACATAAAACAGTTTTACAAGTTTGACAAGTCTTACTTTTAACCCCTTAAGGACGTAACCAATTTTAGCATTAAGAACGTAACTTTATTTTAAATTTTTTCATCTTCGCATTCCGAAAGCTATAACTTTTTTATTTTTCAGCCTTGGTCGTAAGAGAGCTTGTTTTCTGCCGGCTGAGTTGTATTTTTTAATGCCACCATTTTGGGGTATATGTATATATATATATATATATATATATATATATATATTAGGGGGAAAAAAATCAATTCCACCATTGTTTTTTGGGTGTTGTTTTTATGTCATGTGGTATAAATAACAAGTTAATTTTATTCTGCTAGTCAGTATGAATACGGCAATTCCAGATCTATAGAAAGTTTTTATGTTTTCTTACTTTTGTACAATAAAAACACAACGTTTTTGTGTCTTATTTTTTTAGTAGTAGGAGGGCTTGTTTTTTGTGGGACGACTTTTTAAATTGTATCATAATGGGGTACATATGACATTTTGATCACTATTTATTCTGCTTTTTGTGAGGTGGGATGAAAGGTGTTTTTTTTGTTTTTTTTTACAGCGTTACCTAAGTTGGATAAATAATTGTGATAATTTTATAGCTCGGGTTGTTGTAGTCATTTTAGGCATTTTATACATGAAATTTATTTTACTCTAGAATTTTTATTTTTTTTCCCAAAAACTTTATTGATCTTTCTTTTACCATTTTTCTAGTCTCACTAGGATACTTGATCATGTGATTGTTTCATTGCTTCTAATGCATTGCAATACCATTGCATCCAGTCAGTCACTCTCTCTGGCAAGGCCTAATAGGAGTACATAGATGGTCATTGTTAGGCTGTCATGGAAACCGATTGGCACTCTGCGCGGGGGCGCCGTTGTGATGACAGAGCCATAGAGATTGGTATTGATGGCGGCATCTAAGAAGTTAAACAGCTGGGATCTGAGTTAGCTCTTATCCCGGCCATTGCAGCAGGGTATCAGCTGTATGTTAAGCAGACACACACTGTGGACAGCACAGGCTCAGCTCCTGAGCCCGTGCCATACCCCTATGTCATTCATGTATGGCACGTCACATTAAAGCCCATCCCACAGCGCCATATATGTATGCTGCAAGGTGAGAATGGGTTAAAAAAGTCATGGCATTGATGCAGTGGGTTGTGAAAAGTTGCTGTAGCAGCAGTTGTTTGACATGTCTATGAATGTGGGTAGTGAATTATGTTAGAAATATGTTGCAGACATTGTTCAGATCTGCAACATTATTGCTAAGTCTACCTCACTGTCTCCATGTAGCACTGTATATGACCTTCGAGGAGGACAGGAAGAAAAGACAAAGCTATTCTGAGCATACTTCTGCCACAGACCACGAATGTCAATTGTTGAGTGCTTGCTGCCCTTGGCCTGACACAATAAATGAAATATCTTTATGAGGTCAGAAATGACTACTGAGTGCTGTAATGAGTAGGCATTAAAGTTGTTCTTTATGTATTTTGTGCTAGAGTTAAATTAAATGTTTTTCATTGTTTTCAAATAATGGCTAATGTAGCCTAATGCACACTCAGCTAATGCAGGACCATTTTTGGAAGAAAAGAGGAGCATCATGACAATTAGTGATTGACATAAAGCTCCCCCTGCTCTTTGTAGAAACTATGATGTATTATACAAAACATTGGCTCACTGTGGCTAAACTTCTAAAAGAGGAAGTCTGAACTTTGTGCCAATCACTATTGATTAATGTGAAACACCCCGTGTAGAGGAAGCACTTACTGAACCAGTGAAGAGATGGAAGAAGGGGAGCCAGGGAAGAAGATGAGAAGAAGACGTGAATCCATGGAGAAGGAGAATGCCAAAGTGGACAATGTAAAAATGGTGGGAGTGCTATAAAACATGGTAATGGAACTGGTAGTAACTCATTCATGTTTTATAAAATTTTCTTTTCCAGGGTTTTATGACCTTTTAGAAAACCTTTGTATAGGCGGCCTATGGCATATGATCATTTTTATTTTTAGCCATAAGCAGCTTGTACAGGGGTTTTTCCAAAAAGTTTTAAAACTAGCTATGAAAGTTCTGAAGTTAGTTCTGAAAAGTAGGATGAAAGTAAGGTTGCAGATATAGTGGTAATTTAGTGGAAAACAAGAGCTTTGGATTACTTGCTTCTCATAAAAAAGTTAAATGTATTCACGATTCAATCAACATACACTAATTCTGAGCCTGAATTTTCTTACCAGCAAATTTTTGATATTAAGGACACACTGACCTTTCTGTTTGCTTAATGAGCAAGAAAATAGATGTTCTCATCTGATGAGATTAAACCAAGAGCTGAGAAAACACACAACTAAATTACAAAAATAAGCAAAATGAGATTATTTTATGTAAATCATGGACAATTAAATGATTGATTAATGGATATTTAAATCTAGATGAGAAGCATGTAGTGATATTACTTCTTTGAATTTAATAAGTTATATATACTGTATATCAAGTCATTAAGCTTAAATAAGGCGCTTTTAATTATAAAGGTTGAATACATCCATTTTGGTGCACTCATATGGGGAGAAATACTCACATTTATTCTAATAAGATGAAAATAAGAACAAACAAGGAAAAAGGTGTGAGCTACATAAATGATTGTAAACCACCACAGTACAAGTTGTGCATTGTACTAATATCTTGACCGTATTTTAACCAATCTTGGAGTGGGAGTCTAATCCCTGGAACCCTCAAGGTCCAGCAAAACTTCACTTTAAAAGGGCTAAGCTGCAGTACCAGGCACAGTACATAGATACTGTTGCATATGGAAAAACATTGTAGGGGCCATGGTGCTTGAAGGAGTGATGTAAACCCTTCTTTCTGATGATTGGTGGTAGTCACAATGTGTCGGATATCCTAAGAATAGGCCATTAATATATATTCATAGAACACCCCTTTAATTCAATTAGCTAAATGTTACATAGTTACATAGTTAGTACGGTCGAAAAAATACAAAAAAATTTCCATCAAGTTCAACCAAGGGATGGGAAAAGCGAAGGGTTGAAACAAACATTCTACACATTGACATAGGAGCTGATATTTTTTTGTTCTAGGAAATTATCTAAGCCTTTTGTAAAGCCATCTACTGTCCCTGCTGTGACCAGCTCCTGCCGTAGACTATTCCATAAATTCACCGTTCTCACAGTAAAGAAGGCTTGTCGCCTCTGCAGGTTGAACCTTTTTTTCTCCAGACGGAGGGAGTGCCCCCTTGTTTTTTGAGGGAGTTTTACAATGAACAGGTTTTCACCATATTTTTTGTATGTGCCAATAATATATTTATATAAGTTAATCATGTCCCCCTTAGTCCTCTTTTTTCAAGCCTAAATAGGTTTAATTATTTTAATCTTTCCTCATAACTTAGATTCTCCATGCCTCTTATTAGTTTTGTTGCTGTTCTTTGTATTTTGCGTAGTAGACAAGGGCAGACTGAGAATCATTTGAGCCTGCTGGCAATCAAACTTAATCGGAGCCGTATAAATGTGCGTGTGCAGTAAGCGCCACTTAGTTGTGTCTGCAGGCAGCTGGAGTTTTATCATTTACTATTTACAATCATCAACTCTTTGTTGGGAAGCGGGGAATTTGGAGCTCCGTATAAGTAAAGCAGAGCTCCAGTCATCACCAAAAAAACACACCGAATCACTCCTTAGGCAGCTGCATATTGGATGTAGTGCAGACAGAAATGTTCTGTCTAACCTGCATATTTGAAGTCTTCTCCTTCCCTCTACATTACATATTTCTGTAAATGTTCATTTTCTCTCTATTACTGTGCTGAGTTGGCGGGCTCTTCCTGGTGTGGAGCTGGAGAGCTGTAATTTGTTCTCTGACCAATCAGCTGCCTTTCCCCTCACAGCATAAGGCCTCATGCACACTTCCATCACCGTTTTCACGGCCGTTTTTCACGGATCCGTGTGTCCGTGATTGGAACAGTGTGCTTGCCGTGTGTACTCCGTGTAAACTTCCGTGTTTCAGTTTCCGAGAGGAAACTGAAACCCGTTCACACTATGTACACGATATTGTGAGTGCCGCACATGCTATTCCCTGTCCAGCGGTAGTCACTGTCCAGGGTGATGAAAGAGTTACTGCCGATCAGTGCAGCCCTTTAACACTTTCAGCACCCTGGACAGAGACTACCGATGGACTGTGAGTACCATGAGCGATGCTCACAATATAGATTAATGGTTCATTAAAAAAAACCTGCAACAAAAAAAAAGTTACTACTTACCCAGAACTCCCTGCTTGCCTGCTTCTTCCTCAAGTCCGGCCTCCTGAGATGATGTTTCAGACCATGTGACCACTGCAGCCAATCACAGGCTGCAGCGGTCACATGGAATGCCGCATCATCCAGGGAGGTCAGACTGGATGTCAGAAGAGGCACGCGTCACCAAGACAATGGCCGGGGGACGTATGACCTTATTTTTCTTAGGGTATGTGCACACGGTAGCTGGCTTTCACGGCTGAAATTACAGACTGTTTTCAGCCGTAAAAGCAGCTCCTCGTATCATGCGAGGCGTCTTTGACGCTCGTAAATCTTGAGCTGCTCTTCATTGAGTTCAATGAAGAACGGCTCAAATTACGTTGCAAAGAAGTGCCCTGCACTTCTTTGCCGAGGCAGTCAATTTACGCGTCGTCGTTTTACAGCTGTCAAACGACGACGCGTAAATTACAGGTCGTCTGCACAATACGTCAGCAAACCCATTCAAATGAATGGGCAGATGTTTGCCGACGTATTGTAGCCCTATTTTCAGAAGTAAAACGAGGCATAATACACCTCGTTTACGTCTGAAAATAGGTCGTGTGAACCCAGCCTGAATATCGCTGTGTTCTAGCACTGATCAGCAGCCTTTTCTCACTATCAGTGCTGACAGAGAGAAGGGGCTGCCGATTAGTGCAGTGCAGTATCTGTCTGTATGTGTAGCTCTGCCCGCCCGGCCGTTGCTAAGCAACAGCTCCGTCACACACGGACGGCAGATGGATGTGTGCATGGCCTCATTGAAATGAATGAGTCAGGGTGCTAGCCGTCTGAAAAACGGCTAGCACCCTGAAGAAAAAGACTGAAGTGTGCATGGAGCCTTAATCTTACACACGGGCCAAGGAAGAGATACTGTAACATGAATCCCCCCCCCCCCCACTCCTTCCCATTCCTTTTCTACCTTATTTTACAAAGTTTCTTATATTCACATTTACTGGTGATTTTTGGAAAGGAAATGTATCTAATGATGTGTCTATAAATGTAAAGTACACTTTAATTTTCCAACACGTCTGGATTAGTCAGTGTACTGGACAGATGATACTTGAAGATACAAACAACTGCGCTTATTTCCCAGAAGCGGGGTGCTCGCAGTAACAAATGCCACTATCAAGAGCAGAAGGTTTACCAAAACTGATACACAAAATATTTGTTTATTATCTGCAGCAGTAAAAGTTGCTTGCCTCAAAGAAAAAGCAATTGTCTATCATTATTCAAATTTTATTCCCATTAAAATAAAATGCCTTTGCTGCAACACCCATTTAGCTCCGCTTATATTAAAAATACATCATTTTATGTATGCTGAATGACGGTATAACCCAATGCTCGGGTAAACATAGAGACTATCTGTTTCCATAGAGACATCAATGTGATCGGACAACAGTTGGCAGTAGAATATTAAGTCTCTCACCTCTTGGTCATTGCAGTTGACATCAGCTATCATCACTAGGGATACAATTATTACCCGCTCACAGATCTGAGGCCTCTCTTCTGTTCCATACCAGTCCTGCTTTCTCATCAAAACCTCAATATTCAAGGCACAAGCACAATGCTGAACTTCCAATGCAAGGGCAGAGCTGGAGTGGTTTGTATAGGTCACTGCTCAGCACCTATTCCTAATTCCCATTATGGAGACTATTTGTACAGCAATGTGTTCAGTGGCTGAATGTCTCCAGACAGCCAGCACTGCGATATAGATAACACGCTTTTTGTTTTTCTTGTTATTTAGCTGGACCAGCAATAACGCGTTATGTAAATATATGTAGTGAGAAAATGAATGTAACTGATTGGAAAAACAATGCTGATTCAGTTTGCTGGGAAATCGGCTATGCAGAATGTAATGTAACAACAAACGATTTAAAAAAAGCTGAGCTTTACGTAAGCGGGTAGAAGTCAAGCACATATTTTGCAACCAGGTCATTTATTAATTCTCCAAGGCTTTATATCAGGTTATCACACTGTTTTCAACGATCTGAAATTTCTATGCATGGATTTATATGGCCAGAGCGCTGGCAAAAATGAAAAGATGTATATCAGGTTACTGGCAGCAGTGGACTCATTCAGGCTGAATATTTCCCTTACAAAAGTACTTCATGTGAAACTGACTAGTTTGTAACATTGAGGGTGACCCAGACCACTAATGCAGTTACTTTCAGAATGTGTCATTTTTTTCGGTCCATCAATTTTGTGAACATCTCTTCCTTACAGACACTTGTGTCCCCAAATTGGCATTTGTGCAGTTGCATTTTCAGAAATTATTTTTAAATATATGGGTGATTGAATGCTTGATGAGCTGTACATGACTGTATCCATTACCTTCACACACTAGCAAGCTGTGATTTAAACTCTATGCCTTTTCTACTATGATGTAAAAGATCCACATTAAAAGTAACATTGGGAATATATCCTTGACAGTCAGGCAAGGCAAAGGCTGGTCAAGTCTTGTCAATTGCAGGCTGACAAGACTTGACCAGGTTCACATGCCAATTGGAGCAAGTGCCATGTTACAGGATAATACTCCAGTTTGGCCAAACATAGACATACAAATACAACTGTCAAATGGTAAGACCTCTTTCAGACGATCATATTTGTAAACATACATAATACGGATTCACAATATGGACGTATTACAGACGATTTTGCATCAGTATGTCATCAGTATTTCATCAGCATTGCATCAGTATTACAGATCCATATAAGGGTATGTTCACGCGAGGGCGTCTGTAACGGCTGAAATTACGGGGATGTTTCAGCCTGAAAACATCCCCGTAATTTCAGCCGTCACGTCATGTGCAGGCGCTTGAACTCCGCGTCAATTACGGACGTAATTGGCGCTGCTATTCATTGGAGTCAATGAATAACGGCTCCAATTACGGCCAAAGAAGTGACAGGTCACTTCTTTGATGCGGGCGTCTATTTACGCGCCGTCATTTGACAGCGGCGCGTAAATATACGCCTCGTGTGAACAGACAAACGTCTGCCCATTGCTTTCAATGGGCAGATGTTTGTCAACGCTAATGAGGCGCTATTTTCGGACGTAATTCGGGGCAAAAACGCCCGATTTACGTCCGTAAATAGGCCGTGTGAACATACCCTTACTGATGGGCTGTCTTCTAGGGAGATAATTGCATTCAGCTCCTTTGAGAAACAGATACAATACTGATGACATACAGACCATCCGTATTTAAACCACTCTCCATAGAGTTCAATGGTCGTTTTCCATCCACAATTGAAAGTAGTGCATGCTGCATTTCTAAAAATATGCGCAGATTTTATACGCCCATGTAAATACCCTTATCGGTTAACATTAGCTCAGTATTATGGACAGTAAAAAATGGATGGAATGCTGATATATAATATGCATGTGTGAAGAAGACCAAACTGTGCAAGTAATTGAAGATTGCTAGCAGGAATTGTATTCTATACTTCAGAAGCAGCATTAACAGGCACTCCCCTCAAGTTAGACCTTGTAGGAAGCATAAAAATAGAATGAGGTACATAAAGAGTTAAAGAGAACCTGTCACCTGCCCAAAAACTGCAGTTCACATCTCAGTTAGATTGCAAGCGCCTCACAGATTCTGATGCTTTTTATTTTTTTTTCTTCTAGCCCCCACCATTTCTGAGATATCGGGGCCGTTAGTTCTGGTGTCCGATATGCAAATGAGGCCTTTGTCTGTCAAGTAGACGTTTACCCCTTATCAAATGACAGGTGTTACCCACCCACTTGACAGCCAAAGCCCTTATTTACATATCGGGCACCAAACCTAACGGCATCGAAATCTCAGCAACGGTGGCGGCTAGAAGAAAAAATAAAGAGTGGCAGAATCTGTGAGGCGCCTGCAATCTAAATGAGATGTCAGCTGCAGTTTTTTGGGCAGGTGACAGGTTCTCTTTAAGTAACGGGGAAAAAAACAAAAAAACTTGTAAGGACAACCAATGTAAATTTTTTATGTTTTTTTAAAATATTAATAATATTGATATATTAGAACAAAAAATACTAACAAATTGACTTTTCACTAATTAATAAAAAAAAAACTCTAATATATGCAACTTATTTTTGTGGAAAAAGTATTACTACCTTAAAGATCTAAAATTAGAATAAGGTGCACCATATCAGGCAGTGGCGGCATCAGCACCTGGGGGGGTGTGTGTGGCACTATCTACAAGGGTGTGTGTGTGTGGCACTATCTACAGTGGGCTGTGTGGCACTATCTACAGGGGGCACTGAGGCGCTATCTAAAGAGGGAACTGTGACACTATCTACAGAGGGCACTGTGGCATTATCTATAGATGGCACTGTATATATGGGGGCACAAACTGGTAGCCTAACTTCTATATGGGGACATAAAGGGGGCCTAACTTTTATATGGGGCACAAACTGGGGGCCTAACTTCTATATGGGGACATAAAGGGGGCCTAACTTTTATATGAGGCACAAACTGGGGGCCTAACTTCTATATGGAGTCATAAAGAGTGCCTAATTTCTTTATGGGGGCACAAACGGGGGGCCTAACTTCTATATGGCGGCACAAACTGACGTTTTCTTCTGTTTTATTGCTGTAATGAGTTCCCACACAAAGGGACCCACTAAGTCTGTGTCGCCCAAGGGCCCACATAAATCTGTAGCCGGCCCTAATATAAGGTAAAAATAATTAAAACATTATTAGGCCTCCTTCACACACACTATTTTGTTCTCTCCTGACATGTCCCCAAAAAAAACCAATTCTGGAGAATCTTTTCTTAGAACTCTACTTTGTGCTGCTCCTCTGTTATTCCTCTTAGAAATGTATGAATAAGTTGACTGGGTGTTTTATTTTTTTGTTTTTAATCATTTTAAACATATGTTTTAAATGCCATACCCGGAGCACGCTGTGTTTTGAAAAAAAAACAAACAACTGAAACCAATAACCTTCACCAAAACTCCACAAATCAAAACACTTTGTTTATAGACTTTCAAATATTTCACTACAGACTTTAACCCTTCCCGCTGGATCACGTATATAAACGTCATTAAAATCGGTGTCTTACCGCATTTTGACGTTACTGTACGTCATGGAGATGAAGCTGGCTCAGGAGCTGAGCCAGCGACATCACCACCGGGTGACAGCTGTATGTTACAGCTGGCACCCTAAGGTATCGGCCAGGACCGGAGCTAGCCTCCGATCCGACCGATTAACCCCTCACATGCTGCGTTCAATAGAGATCGCAGCATGTGAGGAGTTTATAGCCACCGGCACCCCAGCAACGTGATCGCTGGGTTGCCGGTGGCTGCAAAGGCGATCGGAGGGCTAATGCTTACCTCCTGATCAGCCTGTAACGGAATCCTCCTATGCCCCGTCGTCGGCAGGGCCCAGGAGGCTTCCGGTACCATCGGCAAGATGGCGCCGGCTCAACTTCCGGCTCAGAAGCTGAGCCGGCGTCATCAGCAGTGGGTGTCCGCTGTATGTTACAGCGGACACCCCGATCTATCGCCAGGAACCGGAGCTAGCTCCGATTCCTGGCATTAACCCCTTCGATGCAGCGATCCATTGTGATCGCTGCATCCTAGAGGTTTGTAGAAAATCGGCAGCCTTGCCATGCGATGGCAAGGCTGGCGACTGCCAACAGGAGCCCTAACAATGGACTCCTGTCTGACATTACGTAAGCTGATTAGGCCCCGCCCAGAGGCGGAGCCTGATCGGCTTTCTGTCAGTGAACAACTGACAGTTCCAATACATTGCACTACATAGGTAGTGCAATGTATTAGAACATCAAACAAACAGTTGGACATTCAAGTCCCCTAGTGGGACTAAAGAAAAGTGTAAAAAAAAGTGTAAAAAAAGTAAAAATAAAAGTTGGAAAACATACAATAAAAGTTTCATATAATAACACAAAACACAATCGCCCTTTTTCCCTTATCAAGTCATTTATTATTGAAAAAAATAATAAAGCCATACACATTTGGTATCGCAGCGACCGTAATGACCTGAACTATAAAAATATTTTGTTATTTATCCAGCGCAGTGAACGCCGTAAAAAAAAAACCTCAAAAACACTGCCATAATTACTGTTTTTTTGGTCACTGTCTTCCAAAAATTGAAATAAAAAGTGATCAAAAAGTCGCATGTATCCAAAAATGGTACCGATAAAATCTATACCTCGTCTCGCAAAAAACAAGCCCTCACGAGCTCCATCGATGAAAAAATGTAAAAGTTATGGCTCTCACAACTTGGCGACAGAAAAAATACATTCTCTTTCCAAAAGTAATTTTATTGTGCAAAAAGTTATAAAAAAGTTCTATAAATTTGGTATCGCCGGAATCGTACTGATCCGCAGAATAAAGGTAACATGTAGTTTATAACATACGGTGAACGGTGTATATATAAAAAAAAAGTGGCACAAGCTGGTCACGACATATTTGACACTGAATTGCCATATCTAGGGAAACATTTTAATTTGTACCTTCAGCAGCGCAATCATTTATGGAAAAGACACGTGGGGTGAAAATGCTCACTACACCTCTTAATAAATGCCTTGAGGGGTGCAGTTTCCAAAATGGGGTCACTTCTCAGGGGTTTCTTTTATTATTTCACATCAAAGCCTCTGCAATTGTGAACCAATACTTTATAAGTCGCCAAATTAGGCCTCAATTTTACATGGTACTCTTTCACTCCTGAGCCCTGTCGAATGTCCAGGCAAAAGATTAGGGCCACACGTAGGGTGATTCTAAAACAGGGAAACACCGCATTATAATTGAGAGCTGTCTTGTTATGGTGGCACAAGCCGGGCACCACATATTGGCGTATCTAAGGAAAAATTCCCATTTTCATTCTCCAACATCGTGTGCACACGAATTTCTGCAAAACACCTGTGGGGTTAACATGCTCACTACACCCCTAGGTGAATACCTTGAGGGTGTTGTTTCCAAAATGGGGTCACTTCTGGGGGGGATCCACTGTTTTGGTCCCACAGGGATTTTGCAAATGCAACATAGCGACCAGAAACCAAATGCAGCAAAATCTGTACACCAAAAGCAAATGGCGCTCCTTCCCTTCTGAGCCCTGCTGTGTGCCCAAACAGCATTTTACGACCACATGTGGGGTATTGCCGTACTCCAAAGAAGTTGCTTTACAAGCGTTGGGGTTCTTTTTTTCCTGTATTTGTTGAGAAAATTAAAAATTTGGAGCTAAAGCTACGTCTTATTGAAGAAAAAGGATTTTTTTTATTTTCACTGCCCAATTCTAATATAATCTATGAAACACCTGTGGGGGCAAAATGCTCACTACACCCCTAGATGGATTACTCAAGGGGTGTGGTTTTCTCAATGGAGTCACTTTTTGGGCGTTTTCACTGTTTTGGTACCTCAGGGGCTTTGCAAATGCGACATGGCCTGCGCAAACCATTCCTGCTAAATTTGAGCTCCAAAAGCCAAATGGCGCTCTTTCCCTTCTAAGCTCCGCCGTGTGTCCAAACATCCGTTTATAACCACATGTGGGGTATTGTTTTACTCGGGAGAAATTGCTTTACAAATCTTGTGGTGCTTTTTCTCCTTTAGTCCTCGTGGAAATTAGAAAAAATTAGCTAAACCTACATTATCTTTGAAAGAATGACGATTTTTATTTTCACGGCCTACTTCCAATAATTTCTGCAAAAAACCTGCGGGGTCAAAATGCTCACTATACCTCTAGATAATTTCCTCAAGGGGTGTAGTTTCCAAAATGGGGTCACTTTTGGGGGATTTCCACTGTTTTGGCACCGAAAGAGCCCTTGAAACCTGACATGGTGCCTAAAATATTTTCTAATAAAAAGGAGGCCCAAAATCCACTAGGTGCTCCTTTGCTTCGGAGGCCGGTGGTTCAGTCCATTACCACACTAGGGCCACATGTGGGATATTTCTAAAAACTGCAGAATCTGGGCAATAAATATTGAGTTGTGTTTCTCTGGTAAAAACTTCTGTGTTACAAAAAAAATAGAATAAAAATGAATTTCTGCAAAAAAAAATGAAATTTGAAAATTTCACCTCTACGTTGCTTTAATTCCTGTGAAACGTTTAAAGGGTTAAGAAACTTTCTAAATGCTGTTTTGAATACTTTGAGGGGTGAAGATTTTAAAATGGGGTGACTTTTTGGCGGTTTCTAATATATAAGGCTCTAAAAGCCGCTTCACAACTGAACTGGCCCCTGTAAAAATAGCCTTTTGAAATTTTCTTGAAAATGTGAGAAATTGCTGCTAAAGTTCTAAGCCTTGTGACGTCATAGAAAAATAAAAGGACGTTCAAAAAACGAGGCCAATCTTACAAGCAGATACATTTACATTTAGAAAAATGCTAATTTTTGCAATTTTTCACCAAATTTTGGTGTTTTTCACTGGTAAATATTTAATTTATCGACCACATTTTTCCACTATCATAAAGTCCAATGTGTCACGAGAAAACAATCTCAGAATCGCTTTGATAGGTAAAAGCGTTCCGGAGTTATTACCACATAAAGTGAAATATGTCAGATTTGAAAAAATGGGTCTGGTCCTGAAGGCCAAAATGAGCTTGGTCCTGAAGGGGTTAAAGTAACATCTGGCCACAGCGCTGGAAAAAGTCAATGAAAACAACACGAAAAATGCAAGATCTTTGATATTTAGTTGGTTATTTGTTGTTAAAATGTGTGGTATCATCATGTCTACATCGAAAGATGCCTTTTATTCTGGAACAGGATTTAAAAAGATTACCAAACAAACATTTTTCTGTACAAATAATCATATACAAGTGTAGATTACAAATAGCTACCAACAGCCCATGACAGCCCGTGCCAGCATGTTCAGCCTGAGATCAAAGCACATGATGCTGAAAGAAGTCTCTATGAACTCGAGAATTTCATTATGGGATCTACACAGTGGCATAGCTATAGGGGTTGCAGTGGTCGCAGTTGCGACCGGGCCCCTAAGCCTGGGGGGGCCCACGGGCCCCCGTTGCCATGCAGCATGTTTTCTAGCTAAATCTTCTGTGCCGTGAAGCCGGCACTTCCTGGTTACGGTCACATGGTACACTTAGTGTACCATTTGACCGTGTTGTCACGTGACACGTCTTCCAGACAGAGCAGAAGAGTCGGTGCGGAGGACTCCAGGTGAGCTGCAGTCTGTAATGTAATGTATTGTGTTGTGATGCCTTGTAATGTGTTGTAATGTAATGTCTTGTAATGTATTGTGTTGTATTGTGTTGTTTGTGGTGGAGGGGGGGGCGTTAAATCACAGCCCCCCCTCCACCACCGCAAACTGCACAATACAACACAATACAGTATAGTACACATGAGTGTATGAGAGCGGGGCTGCGGCTGTGTAATACAGTCACTGCCCCGCTCAGAGTTCTGACATGTGCGCGCCGTCAGGATGATGCGATGCGGCCGGCGCTGCACTAATGATCTGCGGCACTGAAGACAGAACATGGCGGGCGCGCTACAAAACACCCCCATGTTCTGTCCTCAGTGCCTGAACCGCCACTCATTAGTGCAGCGCCGGCCACATCACCTCATGCTGACCGCGCGCACACTTCCTGTCAGGAGCGGGGCAATGGCTGTATTACACAGCCGCAGCCCCGCTCTATAACGGCGGAGATCAGAGAAACCTCTCATCTCCGCCGCTATTCTCCTGAATGCTGCGATCAAAGCTGACTGCAGCATTCAGGGGAAAATGAGAAGGGGGGATGCCCCTGGATCGCATCACAGGGAATTCCCTGTGACGCGATTGAGGGACATACCATATATGGGCAGACAGCCCAGGGTCCATTGAAGGACCCCAGGGCTGTCCTACCATATTTCCTGTTGTTAGGGCATACTGAGGTATGTCCTAACAACTGCCTGTGTGCTATCCTTACACAGGCTAATGTACTGGCATATAGCTATAGGCCAGTACATTGAAGTTTAAAAGTAAAGTAAAAACAAAGTAAAAAAAAACACACATACACCTTTTTTACAATAAACATTAAAATAAGTCTCAATACATAAAACATACACTTAATCGGTATTGGCGCGGCCGTAATAACCTGCAGAACAATTTTTTTGCATCATTTATGATGTGTGCGCTGTAAAAAAATAATAAAAAAATTGCTTTCTATCACTTAGGCCCCATTCACACGACCGTGCTCGCCGACTGCCACCCGCATTTTCGGGCCGTGCTCCCATACAAAGTATGGGAGCACGGCCCGCAAAATGCAAAAGAACGGACATGTTCCAGAATTTTCGGAACATTTCTATGGCACGGACACCCATCCGTAGCGCTATGTGCGATTGCGGTCCGCAAAAATAGAGGTTATTTACGGTCGTGTGCATGGGGCCTAATTGTGAGGCACAAGGTGCGATGATGAATTTAACCTCCATGTGCCGCACATTAATAGTAATTAACCCCATCATGTACCTTACATATTAACCCATTATGACTGAGAAACATGATGGGGTTAATTACTATTAATGTGAGGCACATTCAAAATTCATCACATCTCGTGCCTCACATTAGAAAACAAAATAACTTTTTTTTTTTTATTACTGTTGGCAAAGTAAACGAAGTATCGGTATCGAAGTCCAAATTTTGGTATCGTGACATCCCTACACTGTGGGTCGCGTCCCCCTGTGGGTTCGTGAGTCACTCACCGAGGTCCCGGTTCCAATCAATGCTGGAGCAAGGAGCTGACGTCTCCTTGATCCAGCATTCACTGTGCCCCGAGCGGCTCGACGCAGGCTGGCGGGATGTAGCGACATCATCGCGCCTGCCTGTGCTGAGTCACTCATAGCACAGACCGGAGGAGGCGAAGGAACGGGGATAGGTAAGTAATTATGCTATTTTTATATTATGCACATATGGGGGCATTATACTGTATGGGGAACTGATATTACGGGGGGAATTATACTGTATGGGGGGCTGATATGGGGAGCATTATACGGTATGGGGCTGTTATGGGGGGGCATTATACTTTATGGGGCATTATACTGTGTGGGGGCAGCTATGGGAGCATTATACTGTGTGGGAGCATTATACTATGGGGGCTGTTGGGCAAGGCGTATGGGCATAGGCGCGCGCAGGGGTCTGATGATGATGGTGGTGTTGGAGAGGGGTAGGGGGGCCCAAGCTGAATTCTTGCATCCGGGCCCATGAGCCTTTAGCTACGCCCCTGGATCTACAGGTAGCTCTTGTTAATATTGATGTGAATGAGTCCGCCATTAGAAAAAGGTTTGACAGATTAGATCTATGTAAGAGGTGTTAAAGGAGGTTAAAGAGTAAAGTTTATCCATGAACACTTCGGCAAACACCAGGATTTCTGGAACAATGTACTCTGGACAGACAAGCCAAAAATAGAGTTATTCGGCCACAGTTCCAGAAGACCTGTTTGGTGAAAACCAAGGCATCAGTTCATTAGAAGAATCTAATACCAACTGAAAAGCATAGTGATGGTAATGGATTTAGGCTGCATCAGAGCTTAATCAGATCACCATTATAGATTTCACCAGCGATTCTTCACTGTACTTAAGGCTGCTTTTGAAAAATGTAAGACCATCTCAGGAAAATGAAGCTCAACAGTAAGGCTCAGTTCACACGTTGCGTAAATACTGCAGATTTTCCACAACGGAATTTGTTGCGGAAAATCCGCAGCAAATACAGTTGCAGCAAAGTGGATGAGATCAAACAAATCTCATCCACACGCTGCATAAATACTGAGAGAAAAAAACTCTCAGATATTGATTGACCTGCGGTGCGGAATTTTATTCCGCAGCATGTCAATTGTATTAGTGTAAACGCTGCTTATATGTTGCAGGTTTTCCCCATTCAATTCAATGGGGAGGTAAAACCCGCAACAAGTAGAAGCTGTTGCGTTTTTTTTGCAGCGGGCTCGCAGCGAATCCGCTGCAAAAACCGCAACTCAGAGGAAAAAAAATTCTTATACTTACCCAGGAGTCTGGGTTTCTTCCTCTAGGCTGGCCTCCTGGGATGACGTTTCATCCCATGTGTCCACTGCAGCCAATCACAGGCTGTAGCATCGGTCACATGGGATGAAACGTCATCCAAAGAGGCCGGCTTGGATGACGTCAGAGGGCTGGCCTCCTGGGATGACGCTTCATCCCAAGTGACCGCCGCTGCTGCCAATCACAGGCTGCAGCGGTCTCCTGGGATGATTTGTCATCCTGGGATGAAACAACTGGCTAAGTGCTGCAGTTTTCTGCAGCGGACATTCCAGGCAAAAAACTGTACCACAGTTTGGTGCGGTTTTCCCCCGGGAATGCCCTGCGGCACACAGGGCGGATACACTGCGTGATTTTATCTGCCCCAAGTGAACTCAGCCTAAGTGTAATTTACAACATGACAATACCCCTAAACATTTGAGTAAATCCACCAAGAATTGTCCAAAAAAAACCTGAAATGAAGGGACCTTAAAAGGTCAAGTCAAAGCCTGGATCTAAATCCCATTAAGATGCTGTGGGGGAGTTTAAATGAACTGTACATGGAGAATGTCAGAGATTGGTAGACTGTGATGTTTGGCATTCTGGCATATATCCGTGAATTTTGTGTTTAAAAAACTATTACAAAGTCTATTTGTTAGTGTTAGTGTTTTTTTTTTTAATTTATTCAATGACATCACCTTTACCTTTATATATTTTTTGAATGAAAATTAAATATAGATATGTCCACAAAAAGATAAAAAAAACTCTACTTGGGTGTGCATACTTCTTCACATAACCGTATATCCTTCCAAAAAGTGTCCCAGACTAAAGTAATCTACTAGCACATAGAAATATATAATATCATGAAATGTTCTGTGAGGCTACAATCTCAGCTAATATCTTCAAAAAGACAAAGATTTTTTCTTGTAAACGGTATTGCAGCCATCCTGCTTGGTTGTGAAATCAGAAATATGTATGCTCATCTCCACCCCCTAGTGTGTGTGTCTTCCTGTGTGCATCAAAATGCACTGAAATACGAAGCCTTCCTGGTGCTTTCCACGGTGCTGAAACATCTTGTCTCTGGTTATGCATCTGTCAGTAAAAGTGGTTGGGAAAACATATGCAGGGCAGTTGATGCTGACTCCCTGAAGCATGGCATTTGCACATTTCAGACATTTTCCATTACTGCGGTCAAGACAACACATACAGTGCAGAACAGGTCATGTATCTTTTGATAGCAAAATAAAAGTAAGATGACAGAGATTAGAAAGTGGCTTAACCTCTAGATTACAAGCGTCACATTGTTTGACTTAATCATTGGACACTCATAAACTGACAACTGAGAATTACACGTTGTATATATTAATTTATACTCTTTTTGATAATATATATACACAGTCGAGTCACGTTATTATGATCACCAGCTACTATCCATAGTAAGCGCCGCATGCACCACGAACAGCAGCTAGATGGGCTGGGAATGACTGAATAAGGTTCTGGTAGGTTGTCTCAGGTATCTGAAGCCATGCTGACCGCAGTACATCCCACAAACAGGACGATAGATGTGGTCCCACAGATGCTCAATTGGGTTCAAGTCTGGAAAATTAGGGTGTCAGGGAAATACTTGGAAGTCTTGGTCGTGCTCTTCCAACCAATGTTGGACATTTCTAGCCGTGTGACATGTCGCATTGTCTTGCTGGAAGATTCCATCTGCCCCAGGGAAGACAAACAGCATGTACGGGTGGACGTGATCTGCAACGATGGATTCATAAACAAATCAGTTCAGAGTGCCTTTCACATGGATGAGTGGCCCAGAGAATGCCATGAAAAAATTCCCCAGACCATAACGCTGCCGCCACCAGCTTGTGTTCTTCCAGCAATAGTTGCATGTTTTTTGTACCAAAAAAGAAGAATGCATGGAGTCTTTAAGTCAAAATATAAAACATGTACTTTATTTGACAAAGTCTAAAAAGTTATTATCACATAAACTATTTTAAAAATGAAACACCACAGATGACAGACAAAAAGACCGCCAAAACATGAGAATTCACATAACCATTATGTATCAACATATTCATTGGTGTGCAGTATCATAAAGAAAGTGCATAGTGCAACATAATTGCTTGAACCATAGATGTGTCTGTTTCTAAAGGTATGAGAAATGTTGTATTATCAGCCTCAGTCTAAGGGCAAATAGAGACCCCCCTACCACTATTCCATTTTTTGTAAAGTGCAAAGTGCAAACAATGAACAACCTGAACAGAGGTGGACTACTGACCCATGATGCTGTATCTCAAGAAATGGCGACATGCCCCGACGTGCGTTTCGGCTTCCGCCTTCGTCTGGGGGTGGCACTTACTAGTCTCTACTTCCTATTTATCCTATCTACTACCCAATTGAGAACTGTTGTACTCAGCTGCAGGATATTACCTGAGAGTATCTCCGTCATTTTCCGGTGTCATGACCGCGATTATCCATGGCATCTCACCACATGATGTGGGCGTCATGTGACACGTGGAGTGCGTGCGTGATTACATCATCGCAACGCATCACCATCACGTGTGCATTTATAGACGCCGACTCATAGTGAGATGCCATGGACGCCTGCGCATGCGCACCTGACACAGATTCGTGCTTTAAAAATTAATTAAGACTTCTCTACATGTCCATGTTAGAAGGCAAAGAACGTACTAGATAGTGATTAGCACATGCAAATGGAACATGTATGTTGCTACAGGGATGTGGAAAGACATGATATCATCACAAAATGTTGTAAAGTATATTAGTTATATAACATTAATGTTAATATTTATATATTTTGACATGATACATAAAAATGATCCCATACATGATAATATCAAATTACTACAAAATTCATATCTTTCAAATACACAGATGAACTTGTTTAAACACATGTACACAATACAATATACACAAGAAAATTTATATAATCATGTGTAAATAATAAAAAATAATAAAAAATAAAAAATAGTAAAATATTTATTACAAAAACGTAAAAAAAAAAATATATATATATATACAATAAGTGAAAAATATATATACAGCAAATGAAAAAGATTATTTCCGTAATGCAAATTATATGTGAGAATGCTAAAAGAGTGAAAAATATTTATAAAATAAATAAATATACACTTATGTGTAGGTATAATAATATATTCTACAGTTGGTGCATACTAGTGAAGCAATGTCTGTATAATAGTTTGTAGTCACAAACAAAATACAATAATATTTATATGTGATGAATAAATGCAATCGAAATATTCTGTGTTAGTGTGTTACTATTAAAATTGTGCCTTGTGACTTCGTGTGTGTGTATGTGTACATGTTTTACATGTAATCGTATGTATATAACTGTATATGTTTATAAGAATACATATCCTGCTAGCGATACTCATTTGCATATAGGGAGTAGAAGAGCACGAAAAACGAAGAACGTCTTATTAATATCTTGTGTAGATCCATCAGGTGTCATAGTATGAATACTTTTTATTGCAGTGCAGAACAATGTCCTACATATCAAGGTAGTTCACATCATCTGTAACTAAAACAATAGGAAGAGAAAAAAACATAAATTAAAATCATCTCATCATATTGGAATAATGCTTTATCCAGTTACGAAATGCCGCAGCACATACTAATAGTCAGAGAAAAGAGGCATAACCGTGGGATTCATTTAAACCCCTGGGCTGCATAGTCCCCAACGTCCATATCCATTTGCTCTCGAGTCTTAGTAATTTTTTCATTAAATCACCCCCTCTCATGTTCATTTCTATATGGTCTATTCCTTTTACTTGCAATAGTCTAGAGTTGCAGTTATGATGTAGCTTAAAGTGGCTGGGAATGGTTTTCAATTTATCCACTTTGTCCGCATCACAAATTTATTTTGCGGCCTCAATATCGCGTACATGCTCCCGAACGCGAACCCGAAGTTCGCGTGTGGTTAATCCCACGTAAATTTTATCACAAGGGCATGAAGCATAATAAATTACACCCCGTGTGGCACAGGTAATGTGCCATACGATTTTAAATGTTTTGTCCATTTTCGAGTTGTTGAAATCGACAGCACGCTCAATGTTTGGACATGAGATACAGTCTCCACAGGGGGAGCAACCCCACTTTGGCCCTTTGGTTCCAAAATATTTTTTGCCTGGTGCTACTGGAGCATAAAAACTCTGTACCAGGTAATCCTTAAAGGTTCTTTGCCCGTCGGTATGTTACAAGCAGAAAATGGAACTCATCGGAGAAGGCAACCCTTTACCAATCATCGGTGGTACAATTCCGATACTGCTGTGTAAATTGAAGCCTTTTTTTCAGTAGTAGGGTTTGATCAACTATTGTTTTAGACACAGTTCTGGTAGCCCCCTGTTTGATTTTCACGGTGAGCTACTCCACTGTATCGTGCCGTTCGGCCCTCGCGCACGCTCGTAACTGATGTTCACCTCTTACATCAATGGATGTGGTGCTCCGCAGTTTTCACGTTGGTTATTCCCAATGGTGCCATTTGTCCACTCGCGATACCCTTTACCACAGCAGCACGCGAACAGTTCACAAACTCCGCTGTTTGAGAAATACTGCCTCCCTTGGCCCGAAAGCCAATAATCATCCCTTTTTGAAGCTCTGATAAATCGCCCCTTTTACCCATGGCAACAATGAGTGATATGTGTTCAGACAGCCTATCGCACACCTTATATACCCACCAAGCCAGCCCACGGCACATCACTTCCTTCATAGGCTACACGCTGCCGACGTCAAAAGTAGGAGGTAGTCATAATAATGTGACATGACTGTGTATGTATATATATATATATATATATATATATATATATATATATATATATATATATATATATATATACTATACACAACGATCATCCATAACGTTAAAACCACTGACAAGACGAGAGAGTAACATGGATTATCTTGTTATAATGACACCTGTCGAAGGGTGGGATATATTAGGCAGCAAGTGATCAGTCAGTTTTTGAAATTGATGTTTAGGGAGTAGGAAAAATGGGTAAACATAAGAATCTAGAATCTAAGCAACTTTTACAAGAGCCACATTGTGTGGACTGCGTCAGAACATCTCCAAAACGGCAGGTCTTGTTGGGTGTTCTGGCTATGCAGTGGTTAGTACCAATCAAAAGTGGTCTAAGGAAGGACAACAGGTGTACTGATAACAGTGTTATAGATACCCAGAGGCTCATTGATGCGTGTGGGTTGCAAATGCTAGCCCATCTGTTCTGGACCCACACATTTCTACTGTAGCAAAATTGATTAAAAAAAAAGTTAATGCTGGCTACGAAACAAAGGTGTCAGAACAAACAGTGTATCTTAGATTGCTGTGTTTTGGGTCTGCGTGGCTGCAGGCCAGTCAGAGTGTCCATTCTGACCCTATTCACCGTCAAAAGCCCTTACATTGAGCAAGTAAGCATCAGATCTCGACCATGGAGCAAAGAAAGATGGTAGTTTGGTCTCATGAGTCATGTTTTTATTTAGGCTGGGTGCGTTTGTGTCACTTACCTGGGGAAGAGATGGCACAAGGATGTTCTATGTAGTGTAATGCTCTGGGCAATGTTCTTCTTTGAAACCTTAAGTATTGGCATTTATGTGGATAAATCATACCAACTACCCAAATATTACTGCAGACGAAGTACGCCCCTTCATGGCAACGGTACTCTCTAATCTCTGCGTCTAACAGCTATGTCCTCCTTCTTCTCCTTCCCCTACCTTAACCCCTTGCCAATGTTTGACTTCACTGTACATCATTGTTGGCAAAATGGGTGCATACATAAGCTGTGCTGTACTACCTGTAGTAACGTCTGTGGTCACTGACCACGAACTGCTTCCATCCGGTCAACGCCCTTCTCTCCAAAGATGTCTGATCATGCGGCCGTCCTGTTCCACAGTAACCACCAGGGTGCGCTCGCGAGCTCAGTCCACCAAGGAGCCAGGTCACACACAGGTGGGAGATTGAGCTGATTGCTCCCAGAGCACCCTGGACTATAAGAAGGGCCCAGTCCCTTCCTGCCATACCTGAGCCTTGTTGTCGTTATCCTAGTATGTCTATGCAAATGGTCTCCTAAGTGTCTTCCAGTTCCCAGCATTCCCCGTTCCTGCTACCTGTAACCTGTATCCCGTGCTATCCTGGTCAAGTGCCGTGTTGAGCTGAAGTCGTGCTGTGCTGTGTACCATGCCTGTCCTGCTGCGGCATGCCTGGCGCCTGCCTGCTGCCTAGTCCGAACAAAGCCCGTCTTGCTACTGTCTGAGCTACCCCAGGTACACTATACGAACTATAGACTGTGACCTGTGTCCTGTTGGCCAGCTACCATACCGTCAAGGCGGTACGACCTAGTGGGTCCACAACGTACTCAACGTGACAGTAGGCTCAGGCCATGGACCCCGCTGGTCAATCCAAGACAATGACGACATCACAGGAGATGCGGGCGGATATGCTAGACCTCTGGTCTCGACAGGACCAACTCCTCCAGTCATTGAACATTATTGCAAGTCGGCTGGAGGTGCAAGCTGCCGTTTCTCCTACTACTCCTGCCGGCAGTACTGATCCTCTGACTACACCTCCTGGCAGTGCTGATCCCCAATTTTCTTTGCCGCTATGATGGAGACGCGAGGACCTGCCGTGGATTTTTGAACCAGTGCCAGATCCACTTTAGCCTGTATGCAAGGGCATTCTCATCTGATGGCGCAAGGGTCACGTTCATCGTCTCTCTCCTCACTGGCAGGGCCCTTGCATGAGCGAACTCTACCTGGGAGAGAAAAGGACCAGAGACCCGTGACTTCCAGGGGTTCCTACGGACATTTTGCACTGTATTTGAGGAGCCTGGACGAGTCTCGTCTGCAGCCGCCACCTTGCTGAACCTACGCCAGGTAGACACAACTGTGGGCAAGTACGCCATCCACCTCCGCACCCTGGCGGAGAACTGTTGTGGAACAATGATGCCCTGGTGGCTACATTCTGGCAGGGACTGTATCCTAGGATTAAGGACGAGCTGGCCGCCAGAGATCTACCATCTACCCTGGATGTCCTCATCCCTCTGGCTGCTTGGATTGATATAAGGATCCGAGAACGGTTCCAAGAAGCTTGTCGGGAGGGAGAACTCCCTAGTCCGGTTCCAAATTTGCAGCAACCCTTCTGTCCTCCCGACGAGCTTCTTGGAACCGTTCTCGGATCCTTATATCAATACAGGCAGCCAGAGGGATGAGGACATCCAGGGTAGATGGTAGATCTCTGGCGGCCAGCTCGTCCTTAATCCTAGGATACAGCCCCTGCCAGAATGTAGCCACCAGACCCAATTGTAGCTGTGACCAAGCGACTGAGGCTCCAAGTGGGAGTTCTCCTTTCCAAGCTCCTTTCGTTCTTTGTCCTGACTAAAGCTGTCAATCCTGTGCTTCTAGGTCTGCACTGGCTCCGACTACATGCCCCAGTCCTGGACTGGAATTCTGGAGAGGTTCTCCAGTGGGGTCCCGAGTGTCTCAACCGCTGCCTGGTACAGATTCGTTTGGCTCAGCCTCCTCTGCCTCAGTACTTGGCAGGATTGTCTTGTCATTATGCTGCATTCTCAGATGTCTTCAGCAAGAAAGAGACGGAGTCACTGCCCCCAAACCGGGCGTATGACTGTCCTATCGACCTAGTTCCTGGTGCATCCCTTCCCCATGGTAGGGTATATCCTCTCTCCGTGCCAGAGACTCTGTCCATGTCCGCCTATGTTAAGGAGAACTTGGAGAGGGGCTTCATAAGGAAGACTTCCTCCCCGGCAGGAGCTGGGTTCTTCTTCGTCAAGAAAAAGGCTGGTTCTCTGCGTCCTTGTATCGACTACCGGGGTCTCAACCAGATCACGGTAAAAAATAGGCATCCATTGCCTTTGATTTCAGAACGGTTTGATCGCATACGCGGAGCCAAGAGTTTTTTCTAAGCTAGACCTGCATGGGGCTTACAACCTAATCCGGATTCCCTGGGGTGACGAATGGAAGACGCCATTTAACACCCATGACGGACACTATATATATCTAGTAATGCCCTTTTGTGTAATGCTCCCACGGTCTTCCAAGAGTTTGTTAATGACATCTTCCGTGACCTCCTCTATGTATGTGTTGTGGTCTATCTTGATGACATCTTGATTTATTCTCCAGATCCAATGACTCATCGGAGACATGTCCGTCACGGTTTTCTACGGTTAAGGGATAATGGTCTGTATGCCAAGTTGGAGAAGTGTGTGTTTGAGAAATATGCTCTACCCTTCCTGGGCTACATCATCTCGAGTCAAGGTCTCAAGATGGATCCTGAAAAGGTAAAGGCCGTTCTGGAATGGCCACGCCCTCAAGGCTTGAGGGCCATACAGCGCTTCATGGGATTTGCCAATTTCTACGGACAGTTCATTCCAAACTTTTCCTCACTCACATCTCCTATCTCTAACCTCACCAAGAAAGGCATGAATACCAAGGTGTGTCTCCAGAGGCGGAAGCCGCATTTAATTGCCTGAAGAGTGCCTTCACGTCTGCCTCGATCCTCCATCATCCAGATGTTTCTTGACAGTTCTCGTTGGAGGTGGATGCCTCCTCTGTTGGTGCTGGTGCACTCCTGTTCCAGAGAGGTTCCAAGGGCAATTTAATGGTATGTGGCTATTACTCCAAGCTCTTCTGTTCCGCAGAACGCAACTACTCGATTGGGGATCGGGAGTTACTGGCCATAAAATTGGCTCTGGAGGAGTGGAGACATCTATTAGAGGGTGCAGTTCATCCCAACTTGATATTTACGGACCACAAGAACCTCACCTATCTCCAGACGGCGCAACGACTGAATCCCTGTCAGGCCAGGTGGTCGCTGTTCTTTGCCCGGTTCCAGTTTGAGCTCTACTATTCTCCGGCTGACAAGAATGTGAGGGCCGATGCCTTGTCCAGGTCGTTCAAGAAAGAGGACACTATGGAGTCTCCACAGAATATTATTAATCCATCCTGAATCATCCCTGTCAACCCTCTCTAAGTTAGAGACATTCCCCCGAGGAGGACTTTTGTGTGTCTGGCAGACAGAAAAAGAATCCTCCGCTGGGGACACAGTTCCAAACTGGCAGGACACGCGAGTGTCTGTAAGACACGAGACTTGATCGCTCATCAGTTCTGGTGGCCCACGCTGCCCAAATACATCACTGACTTTGTCAGCAAATAAAGTTGCCCACTCCAAACCAGCGGGCCTGTGCCCGATGCCCCCTAGCAACATATTGCTATGGTCTTTGTCACGGACCTGCCGCCCTCTGTGGGATGTAGTGTGGTCTGGCTGGTGGTGGACTGATTTTCGAAGATGGCTCACTTTGTTCCACTGACCGGTCTACCTTCTGCATCTCAACTGGCCGCCCTCTTCATCCAAAACATCTTCCGCCTGCACAGCTTGCCTAGGCATATTTTGTCTGATCGGGGGGTTCAGTTCACCTCGAAGTTCGGAGAGCCCTCGGCGGACTCCTCGTTGTGAAGTTGGACTTTTCCTCAGCCTACCATCCCCAGTCCAATGGTCAAGTCGAGAGGATTAATCAGATTATGGAGAGCTATCTGCGGCACTTTATCTCCAGGCAGCATGATGACTGGGTGCAGCTGCTTCTGTGGGCTGAGTTCTCCTACAACAACCATACTAGTGAGTCCACCACCTCCAGCCCATTCTTCATTGTCTACGGCCAACATCCACAAATACCTCTTCCTGTTTCCACTATGTCCCAGTTGCCTGCAGCTGACTCTACTTTCAGGGACTTTCTACAAATATGGAAGCAGACCCGATCTTCTATTCTGCTGGCAGTCGACCGCAAGAAGAGAATGGCAGACAAAAGAAGACGAGAGCCTCCTCAGTTTCTTCCTGGCACTAAGGTCTGGCTGTCTTCTATGAATATCCGGCTGAGGGTGCCTCGTGGCATCCCCCTCCTGGGAGACACCGGCACTCACTTCCTCATGACAATGGCTCCCACAGGGTGCGCAAGGCCCTAAAGGGCCAGTACGCGCACATTGCAGATTAGCTGCAATTAGCCCAGAATGCCTCTGGACTATAAAAGGGGCTCTGCCCTTTTAATCATTGCCTAAGCGTTGTTGTGTTACCCTAGTTTGTCCTTGGAAATTGTCTCCTAAGTGTTTTCCAGTTCCCAGTGTTTACCGTTCCTGCCGCCTGTACCCTGTATCCCGTGCCCACCGTGCTTCTGTGTCGCACCCCACTGGGTGTCTATCTACCAGTGGAGCCTCATCTTAGCCTGAAACCCCCGCTACTGTCTACATTGCCTCAGGTACCCTTTCAGAACTATAGACATTGCATATATACCTGTTTGGCCAGCTGCCATCACGCTACGCAGTACGGCCCAGTGGGTCCACACCCCGTGCTGTGACAGTACGCTCAGGCCATGGACCCCGCTGGTCAATTCAAGGGTCTGTCCCATTCCCAAGCCATGCAAGCGGACCTGCAGGACCTGCGAACATGACAGGATCAACTCCTCGTGGCAGTAAACTCCATGGCACTACAGCTAGGGGCACTAGCTGCTTCCTCCTCTGCTCCTGTTCCAGATTCTCCGGCTGATCCTCCTGCTACACCTCCTGTCAGCACCAGTTCTGATCCTCGGTTCTCGCTGCCACTACCGCCTCGTTTTAACTGAGATGCAAGCGCATGCAGGGAATTTCTCAACCAGTGTCATAGCCACTTCACCTTGCATGCCAGAGCATTTCCCTCTGACGGCGCCAGAATCACCTTCACTGTTTCCCTGCTTGCCGGCAAAGCCCTGGCGTGGGCAAACACTATCTGGGAACGACAGGGACCCGAGACTTCCAGGGGTTCCTGCGGTTATTCTGCACTGTGTTTGAGGAGCCTGGACGAGTCTCATCGGCAGCTACCTCTCTACTGAACCTTCGCTAGAAGGACACCTCCGTGGGCGAGTACACCATCCAGTTCCGGACCCTGGCAGGTGAGCTGTCCTGGAACAACGAGGCATTTGTAGCTTCCTTCTGACATGGACTTTCATCTGAGATCAAGGACGAACTGGCTGCTCGTGATCTACCACCTACCTTGGACGACCGAATTCTACTTGCTACCCGGGTTGATATGAGGCTCAGAGAAAGATCCCAAGAGGTTCTTCGAGAGAGAAGGCTTCCTAGCTTGGCTCCCCACTTCCAGCAACCCCTCTTGTCCTCATCTGTTGCTCCATCCGAGGTCCCTATGCAAGTGGATCGACTTAGACTATCTGTCCAGGAGAAACAGCGCAGGCGCACTTCTGGACTTTGTCTATATTGCGGCCTCGCTGGCCATGTCGTGCGTCTGTGTCCCCAGAAGCCAAAAAACTCCAACACCTAGGATTGGTTGGCAGACAAACCTGGGCGACACAGCATTTGACAGAGAACTCTAATCCAAGCTGTCTATCCCTGTGTCTATTGTCGCTGGCGAGAGGACCCACCTGGCCTCTGCCTTTCTGGACTCTGGCTCCACAGCCAATTTTATACCCGGAGACCTTGTGGATCTTCTTCACTTGCCCACTACTCTTCTGGAGAAGCCGTTGATCATTGCCTCAGTAGATGGACTGCCGCTGCCCGACCCAATATTGTCTGTGACCAAACCGCTGAGGCTTCAAGTGGGAGCCCTTCATTCTTATCTCATCTCCTTTTTTGTCCTGCCCAAGGCCATCAACCCCGTGCTGCTGGGTTTGCCTTGACTCCGTCTACACGCCCCAGTCTTGGATTGGAACTCCAGAGAGGTTCTCCAATGGGGTCCCAACTGCCTCAACCGCTGTCAGGGGCATATCCATGTGGTTCAGCCTCCTCCGCATCAGTCATTGGCAGGGTTGCCCTCTTGCTATTCTCAGTTCTCGGATGTCTTCAACAAGAAGGAGGCAGATACGTTGCCCCCACACCGGGAGTATGATTGTCCTATTGACGTGGTCCCCGATTTATCTCTTCCTCGCAGTAGAGTATACCTTCTCTCCTTACCTGAGACCCAGTCAATGTCTGCCTATATCAAGGAGAATTTAGAGAGGGGCTTTATACGCAAATCTTCATCCCCGGCCGGGGCCGGGTTTTTCTTTGTTAAAAAGAAGGATGGATCTCTCCGACCCTGCATTGACTACCGGGGTCTCAACCAGATCATGGTAAAGAACAGATACCCGTTGCCTTTAATCTCTGAACTGTTTGATCGCGTACGGGGAGCAATTTTTTTTACAAACTAGACCTGCGGTGGGCCTACAATCTAATCTGGATTAATCAGGGTGACGAATGGAAGATGGCATTTAATACTCGTGATGGGCACTACGAATACCTGGTTATGCACTTCGGCCTGTGTAAAGGCCCCGCGGTCTTTCAAGAGTTTGTCAATGACATGTTCCGTGATCTTTGTGTTGTGGTGTATCTCGATGACATTTTGATTTTTTCCCCAGATCCAGCGACTCATCAGAGACATGTCCGCCAAGTTTAGCTTAGATTAAGGGAGAATCGCCTATATGCCAAGCTGGAGAAGTGCGTGTTCGAGAGAAAGTCTCTACCCTTCCTGGGCTACATCATCTCCGATCAGGGTCTCAAAATGGACCCTGAAAAGATAAAGGCTGTCTTGGAATGGCCACGCCCTCAAGGCTTAAAGGGAACCTGTCATCAGCATTTCACCTATTAAACCAGCAATACCTGGTGGTAGTGGGTGAAAAATCATTTTTATATAACCTATAATTGTCTTCTTTGTCAGCTCTGTAGCTTTAGTATTCAGTTTTTTAGTGTTCCCACACCGTGTGCTAATGAGCATAAAAGAGTCAAATCTTCGTTTGAAAAGAGTCAAGTCTTCGTTTGAAAAAAGAGTCATGTCTTCATTCCTCAAGTCTGTCCGAGTTTACCCCGCCTCCTTACTTTTGATTGACAGCTCCTCGCCACACAAAATCCTGAGCTTGAGCATTGATGTCCTATTCTGGTATGTGCGTACAACGGGACACCGGATTATTACGATAAATGGCGCGAAATGCTTGCAGACCGTTATTTAAAGTCGAAGGAGGAGTTTAGGAGAGGGGATAACGACAATTAACTTTTGATAGCAGCGGCCAGTGAAGGATAAGTAAAGTTCAATAGGTGAAATGCTGGTGGCAGGTTCCCTTTAAGGGCCATACAGCGCTTCCTGGGATTCGCCATCTTCTACCGGCTGTTCATCCCCAACTTCTCCACACTGACAGCTCCCATCTCTACCCTCGCCAAAAAGGGTATGAACACCAAGGTGTGCACTCCAGAAGCAGGGGCCGCCGTTCAAGTGCTCAAAGAAGGCCTTCACGTCAGCCTCAATCCTCCATCATCCGGATGTGTCTCTACAGTTTTTGTTGGAGGTGGACACCTCCTCTGTTGGTGCTGGCGCACTTCTGTTCCAGAGAGGCTCCAAAGGCAAGACTGTGGTATGTAGCTTAAACGAATAGAAGATATCGAGGCACTCACCAGACTTGCAACAAACTTTCTTTATTCAAAGATCTTGGTCAGGATGTGGAATTAGCCTACGGCCGTTTCACGTGCATACACGCTTTCTCAAGGCCCTGGCGTCACTTCCTTTACATGCCTTTTTATTCACAAATCAGTACAGATTGTTACGTAACAAAATACTAAAAGACAGGAAAATACACAATATACAATAGTGAATGATACACCATAGTTATGTCTAGCTAAAAAATAACAATATATTTATATTTATTCGTTACATTATTTTAAAACAAAAAGGTTTATGTTATAAAGGCACTTAGGTCATTTCGGTCATTAAGACCGAGAGGTCCTAGTGCCCCTGTCTGTGAGATTATTTCTGCCTCTTTTTGTAGTAGAGTTCTATGTCTATCTCCTTCAAACAATGACGGCTTAATGTGAACTATACCCACAAACCGCATATCTCGGGCGTTATTTTCATGCTTTTCCTGCATATGTCGTATCAACCTAGGGCATCCCTCACCTGTAATTAATGATCTGTATGTTCACGGAATCTTATATACATAGATTGTATCGTTTTTCCTATATAGAATCTACCACAGTTACAGATTATTGCATATACCACATATTGAGTTCTACAGGTTATCAGCTCATTAATTTCAAACGCACAGCCCCCTAAATTAAGGTTCCTAGTGCGGATAATGGAATTGCAATAATTGCATTGTCCACATTTGTAATTCCCTTTCGGTCCTATAGCTGATAGCCAGTTCTCAAAACGACCCCTAACCAATATGTCCTATAAATTTTTACATCTACGAAAATATACTATTGGTTTCCTAACTGTGACCTCCATTAATAATGGGCCATTCTCAACTAGGTGCCAATTCTTCCTAATGCTCGTACGGATCACATCACTCATTGGACTGCCCCAAAGGATAGAATTAACCTTTTATCCTCTTTAGCATTGAAATTTGTCCTCCTCTTTTTATTGTGTTGTAATAGAGATACCTGTTTATTCTTGCTTGCCTTGTTCAAAGCTTCCCCTACCAATTCTGACGGATATCCCTTAAAGGAACAGTGTCATCACAAATATTTTATTTATATGTTAAAGATGTTAGTGCCTTAATATAAACGTTTATTTTCATTTGTGTGTTTGTGTTTTACTGTTTCTTTTTTTCACACTTTTTTTTCCCTATGGGGGCTGCCATTTTTTGTTCCATTTCTGTGTGTGTCGATTAACGACACACACAGACATGGAACACGGCAGCCACAGTCCCATAGGGACTGCGAACGGCTCCCGTCCCATTGACTGCCGTGTACGGCGTCTGTGTGGGAACTGCGCATGCGCCGCTCCCACACAGTCCTATTCGAAATTGGCGCCGTCCGGCGCCATTTTCCTGTGGACCGGAAGTCGCGGCCGGACAGTGATATTACTACTTCCGGTCGCGGCTTCCGGACAAGTGCACATGGGACAGCGGCAGCAAAGGGAGCGGACGGGCCGCGGCGGCAGGAGCAGGTAAGCGATTTCAATGTATGTTAGTGTTTGTGTGTGTTTACTACTGCATGTAAACCTACTACACTGTGAGTTACCTCAAAAAATGGCGACACACAGTGTAGCAGGTTAAACCTTTCAAACCCCTCGTTTATCCCGGCACTAGCCAGGATAAAGGAGGGGGGGATGCTGAGCGCTCACTAGAGCGATAGCTTTTAACCCAATGTTGCAATGCTGCAATTTTGGGAACTAGCTCCAAACAGCTCCATCTAGTGACCAAAAATGGGTAGTATTATAAATTTTGAAAAATTTGAAAAAATTTATAATATTTCCTGACTCGCGAAAAAAATAAAAAAAATTTGAACAATGTTTAATCACCCACACACTAAATGTTTAAATTTAAAAAAAAAAACATGTTTTTGGGGCGACACCATGCCTTTAAGTTCTAACCTTTTTCTCATCTCATCTGCCCGTTCATAGAATGTCATATCACTGCTATTAATGCTTCTTAAACGTAAAAACTGAGCATATGGTAAGGATTGGGTTGCATGCTTCGGGTGATAACTATCATATCGTAGAAGTGTATTAGTGGCTGTAGGTTTACGATATCCTTTTGTCTGTACCACACCCCCTTCTATTGTTACATACACATCTAAGAATTCAATTTCCTGATTTCCAAACTTGTGTGTAAAACTCATGTTCATGGTATTTTTATTCAAATATTCTACAAATTCCAAAAATTCCTCCTGTGTACCAGACCACGCTATGAAAATGTCGTCTATGTAACGCAAGTATAGCTGCAAATGTATAGCATAAGGATTAGATAGGTTATAAATAATTTGTTCTTCAAGATCAGCTAAAAATAAATTAGCAAAGGTTGGGGCCACTGGGGTACCCATCGCCATTCCTGACTTTTGACGATACCCAATGTCATCAAACTGAAAAGAGTTATCACTTAACACATACTGCAGTGCTTCACAAATGAAATCAATAAACAGGGGATCACCTTTAGTGTAATTGGTGTCTAACTGCCTGTAAACCCGCATGCTGTGGGATACGGGTGTATAGGCTTTCGACGTCAATACTAGCTAATTTAAAGTCCTGTTGCCAACCAAAACCCATCAGAATTGACAGGAAATCCTGAGTATCCTGTAAATATGAGGGAATATTTTTTAATAATGGGCGCATAACCCAATCCAAGTAGCGTGAAAATGGCTCAGTAACTGACCCAATTCCTGCTACAATTGGACGTCCCGGAGGGACTTCAATAGATTTATGTACCTTTGGGATGAAATACCAATATGGTCTTTTTGGGAATGGAGTAATTAATTTTTCTGCAAAGCTTTCCGAGAAAAAGCCACCCTCAACTCCCTTTCTTAATAATGATCTCAGTAACCTTAAGTACAACAATGTTGGTTCTTGTTTAAAAATCTCATAAATCCTGTTATCATCTAATTGACGATGAGCTTCCTGTACATAATATTCTCTGGACAGCAGCACTATATTGCCTCCCTTGTCTGCCGGTTTTAAAATAACATTTTTATTAGAACTCAACCATTTCAATGCCTAACTTTCACCCACTGTTAAGTTGGGAATGGCTGATGGATAAATCAAACATTTTACATCACGCAAAACTTATTTTGGAAATACATCTAATTGTGTACCGGCAGGCAAGGGAGGGTTAAAAGTAGAGGCTATTTCACCCTGAAATTTCTCAGAGTTCTAAAACTGTTGTTCATAGTCTACTTCCTCCAATGGAACATCCATTAATACATGTAACATCTTTCTATCTTCAGCTGAAAATCTATCACTTAGGCTAAAACCTAAGGTACCTACAGTAACTTTCCTTTCCCCAATAGGAGGTATTTTTGTTGTGATATTATTTGAAAACACTCTATGTAAATTATGTGGTATGTGGCTACTACTCTAACTATTTTCTCCCGCAGAGCGCAACTACTCGATTAGGGATCAGGAGTTACTGGCCATCAAGCTGGCTCTGCAGGAGTGGAGACACCTATTAGAGGGTGCAGCTCATTCAATCCTGGTATTCACGGATCACAAGAACATCACCTATCTCCAGACGGCCCAACGGCTGAACCCTCATCAGGCCAGGTGGTCGCTGTTCTTCGCTCAGTTCCAGTTTGAGCTCCACTACTGCCCTGCCGACAAGAATGTGAGGGCCGATGCCTTGCCTAGGTCGTTCGAGACAGAGGACACTGTGGAGTCCCCACAGAATATCATTGACCCTTCCTGCATCATCTCTGTCAACCCTCTGCAAGTTAGAGACATTCCCCCGGTGAGAACCTTTGTGCGTATGGCAGACAGAGGAAGAATCCTCCACTGGGGACACAGTTCAAAGCTGGCAGGTCATGCGGGTGCCCGTAAGACCTGAGACCTAATTGCCCGTCAGTTCTGGTGGCCCACGCTGCCCAAAGACGTCACAGGTCTTATCTACTCCTGCACAGTGTGCGCAGCAAATAAAGTTGCCCACTCCAGACCAGCTGGTCTGCTCCAGACACTGCCTGTGCCCGATGCCCCCTGGCAACATATTGCTATAGACTTTGTCACGGACCTGCCTCCCTCTGCTGGATGCAGTACGGTCTGGGTGGTGGTGGATCGATTCTCCAAAATGGCTCATTTTGTTCCACTGACTGGTCTGCCTTCTGCTTCCTGATGGCCAGCCTCGTCATCCAACACATCTTCCGTCTGCACGTCTTGCCTCTGCATATTGTGTCGGATCGGGGGGTTCAGTTCACCTCAAGGTTCTGGAGAGCCCTCTACGGTCTCCTCGATGTGAAGTTGGACTTTTCCTCAGCCTACCATCCACAGTCCAATGGTCAAGTCGAGAGGATTAATCAGATTATGGAAAACTATCTGCGGCACTTTATCTCCGGGCAGCATGATGACTGGGTGCAGCTGCTTCCGTGGGCTGAGTTCTCCTACAACAACCATACTAGTGAGTCCACCACCTCCATCCCATTCTTCACTGTCTACGGCCAACATCCACAAATACCTCTTCTTGTTTCCACTATGTCCCAGGTGCCTGCAGCTGACTCTAGTTTCAGGGACTTTCTACATATATGGCAGCAGACCCGATCTTCTATTCTGCTGGTGGTCGACCGCATGAAGAGAAAGGCAGACAAAAGAAGACGAGAGCCTCCCCAGTTTCTTCCAGGCACTAAGGTCTGGCTGTCTTCTATGAATATCCAGCTGAAGGTGCCGGGCGGCATCCCCCTTCTGGGAGACGCCGGCACTCACTTCTTGATTCTGACAATGGCTCCCACAGGGTGCGCGCAGCCTTAAAGGGCCAGTACGAGCACATTGCAGATTAGCTGCAATTAGCCCAGAATGCCTCTGGACTATAAAAGGGGCTCTGCCCTCTCAATCATTGCCTAAGCGTTGTTGTGTTACCCTAGTTTGTCCTTGCAAATGGTCTCTTAAATGTTTTCCAGTTCCCAGTGTTTACCGTTCCTGCCGCCTGTACCCTGAATCCCGTGCTACCGTGCTTCTGTGCCTTAAAGAGTTAGAGTCGTGTTGTGCCATCTGCTGCATCTACTGTGTCGCACCCCGCCGGGTGCCTGTCTTCTGCCAGAGTCACATCTTAGGCTGAAACCACCGCTACTGTCTACATTGCCTCAGGTATCCTTTCAGAGCTATAGACATTGCATATATACCTGTTTGGCCAGCTGCCACACCCCGTGCCATGACAGTTATTATGTTTGTCTAAATTTATTGTGATAAATTTTCTTTACTACAGTTTTTTCGTACTAATATATAGAGTTACAGGTTTAGCGTCAGTTAGTTACGGGTGTTCAGTTACTTTTTTGCTGATGTTCGTTCACAAAATTTTAGATATGTAGCTTTGCAGTACTAGTTAAAATTTAGTGTAGTAAATTAATTTTATACTACAGTTCTTTTTCCTAATATTTAGCGAAAGGGTTAATTTGTTAGTGTCAGGTATTCAGAAAGTTTTTTTGCAGGATTGTATTAGCATCATTTTTTTTTTACTGAAGTTTGTTCAGTCAATTTTCAATACAAAATGTTTTAATTCTCCAAAATTTTTATATTTTAATTTTTTCTTCTATTTTTCTTTTCATTCCTTCTTCTATTGTTCCGAAAATTTTAAATACACGTGTAAAGGGGGTTTTACACTGGGCGATGATCGTGCAGACAAGCCTTCATATAACACTCATTGACGATAATTGCCCTGTGTAAACAGGGCAGCGATCAGCAGATGAACGAGCAGCAAACCTTGTCTGCTATTCGTATTGTTTTACAAAAGTAAAATATTATCGTTGTCGGCAGCACATCTCCCTGTCTACAGACACGCTGCCGACATGATAATAATGTATGGGAACGAGCGATCGGAGTAATGACCGCTAGTCCCCATCCATAGCTTCATGTGACAGGAGCCAATTAGCGCCGATCAATGATGTCTCGTTGATCGGCGCTCGCTGCATCGGCCTATTGTCAGCCGGTGTAAAAGGCCCTTAATATCAGAACACTCACAACCCCCTGTGTAAAAATAAATTTTGTATGCACGTGTTCAAACATTACACCCCTCCCCCCCCCATTTAAAAATGTTCCAATCATCCAATAGGGTCTATTTAGCAGAGGAGACATACAGTGGGAAAATAGAATTAACAATCAAAGAGAGCAGCTGCTATTCTGATATACATTTATTTTGCAAAAGCATATGTGAACATCAGACTCATGTAGTAGTGAAGGATATCATAAGTCTCTGTTATCATTTTTAAAGAAAACACTTCAGTCAGTAATGTGATTACTAGGATTTCCATAGAGATCAGGCAACCCTGGGTCTCAGATAAGCAGGCTGATCGCTCTGACTGCAAATGAGTCATGGTTTCCCATCAGCTTAGATATATGGTATGTCTAAGCTAATGTTCTGACATGTGATCACAAGGTCAATGTAACAAAAAATATAAATTAAAAAAATTGTGAACATAAATAAAAATAGATTGAAAAAGAAGCAAACCCGACAATAAACTATGGATTGTTGATTGGGTATATTTAGCGCAAGTCCCTTGAAGAGCAATTCTGCTTGCCCACCCAGATAGCTTAAATAAAATAATTTTCAAAAATGACCTCACCAAAACAAAGGTCAAAATACTGTCTATGTATGTGAATACACTAATTCCAACATCTTCCCCTCTCACCAAAGTGTTTGACTTAATTGGCCTATATCAATAGGGACTGGGTGGACATTCTAGTAACCCATCGATCAAAATACATGACTCTTTAGACTCACTATTGACAGATGGAGCTCTAGTAACTTACCAAGAATGGTGACATTACCCCAACCACACCTGCTGCATTATTCATCCTTAAAAATTGCACTCTCTCCATATCTCACAAAAGGATCTCTGAATAGACCTATGGCCAACTTTGAAACCTTCTTAGCACAATTCAAATATTCCCGTAAAGTTATTTCTCATATTTATCAATTACTGATTAACAGAGACATAACCCTTGAGAAGGTCATATATCCCGCTATGGGAAAGAGATCTGTCACTCACCTTAACTACAGAACATAGGGGTTCACACTTACCATCACATCGCATAAGAATCCAAGAAAATTATTTTAAACTTATATCATGGTGGTATACCACACCAGACTATACCACAACATTTATGGTTTCCTTCCATACCAGATACTTGTTAGAGATGTAATAGAAAAACAGGTTCTTTTATCCATATTTGGTGGTCATGTACACTACTTCACATCTACTCGGACTCTGTCATAACTCACATTAAAGATATTTGTCACATTTCCAACCCAATTCCTCCATCTACTATATTTTGAAATTTACCTATTAAAGATATGAAATGTTAAATACTTTTGTGTCATATTGTCTCTGGCTAACACGGTACTACACTATTTTTTACTGTACCTATTAAAGATATAAGCAAGAACATTAACTTGCTGATACTACATCTATTAGCTGGAGCCAAACTACTAGTTCCGCCACTCTGGAGATCGACGCAAATACCCTCTATTTCACAGTGGCTAAATAAAATAAAGCAAATCCTCCACACAGAGGAGACTGTCACAATCACCAACTGCTCTTTTTTCACTTTTCAACAATTTGGAAACCATGGCTCGAATATCTAATTAAACACAATTTCAAGAATTAAAAACCTACTGAAGAAACTGGCACAACTGAATAGCGACATATTCTTGCTAACCAGATGCAAAAAGGAGAATCTTATCCCCAAAGGCCTCATAATCAAGAACCCAACGGAATATACCTACAACACTCACTTTTCACAGAAACTTTGCTACAGATCATCTGAAAGACTGCAGAATCACTTTATTGGATTTTTTTAGAACAACAAAAGAACCATCCAAAATGAGATTAATTCCCTAAGTGATACAATACAAGGACCTGGATCAAGTCTAACCAAGCAAGTATTAAAGGAACTCTACAATAAATTACAAAATCAACTTATCATCTGCAAACAAAAGAAACTCCACAGACTAAGGAAGAAATCGGGTCTCAAAATACAAGAAGGAAAGCAAAATCCACATAACCATTTGGATATACCATCCTCTGTTGTAAACCTCTCTCAGTATGAACCAAGCAAAATGGAAATGAATGTTCTATCTAAAGGACTTACATTTTGTCCCACTAAACCACTTGACAGAGCCCAGTTTTGCAGTGACGTGGAGGAATACTTCCGCAGATTGCGGCTGAAAGAATTATTTTCTGACAAAACAGATATGACATCACAAGCCAGGATGGGAAAAGAAACATCAAGAAAGAAGAAGACGACAAACTGGATCCCACAACCTGGATACAATCAAACTCTGGATTACTACATAGACTGCTTCAGAAAAAAAGTTAAATCTGAGATCTTGGACCAACAACACAAAGTAACACACAATCTCAGTATGGGGGAAAGGAATGCAACAAAATCACTAAAATCCAACAGAGACATCATCATCAAACCAGCTGATAAAGGAGGCGCTGTAGTGATTCTGAATACATCCGATTATATCCAGGAGGCACACAGACAACTCTCAGACAGAAAATACTACACCCTGCTTAATGAAGACCCCACCAAACAATACACAGTAGAACTTGTCCATATCATCAATAATTTCAACGCTGTATCAGACAATTTAATGGACCTTATACCGGACAATCCCAGAATGGGAACATTCTACATGTTACCTAAAATACATAAAGAAGGCAATCCAGGGAGACCAATTATTTCAGGTGTTGGGACTTTAACTGAGAATATTTCTGGCTGGGTGGAAAATCTTCTAAAGCCCTTGGTGAGGTGCACACCCAGTTATGTCCAGGACACCACAGATGTCCTCTGCAAACTCTCAGCCCTAGGTCCACTACCAGAGGGAACAATATTGGCAACTATGGATGTGGAATATTTATATTCTAACATCCCCCATGAGGATGGCATAGCCGCATGCCAACACTTTCTTCAAAAGAACAATCTAGCGACAGAGCCAGCCCTACAACTGATCAGGTTCGTACTCCATCACAATTATTTTTTATTTGACAAAGACATATATCTGCAATGTATGGGAAGCGCTATGGGTAGCAAAATGTCACCACAATATGCTAACCTGTTCATGGCCAAACCAGAGGAAACGTTTTTATCAACCTGCGCAACTAAACCTCTAGCATATTTCCGGTACATTGATGACCTGCTGATAATCTGGACAGGCTCTGAACTTGAACTGCTTTCTTTCCATAAAAACTTCAACAAGTTCCATCCTACCATCAAACTCACTCTCAACTACTCTACATCTCAAATACATTTTCTGGACATGACCATATACATGAGAGACAATACCATACAAACAACAATCTACCATAAACCTACAGGCCGTCCAGCATATCTGAGATGGAACAGCTTCCATCCGAGACACATAAAGAAATCCATCATCTACAGCCAGGCTCTGCGATACATACAGATCTGTTCAGACTGTGAAGACACAAAACAACACCTGCTATCACTGAGGAATACATTCTTACAACAGGGATACCATCCAAGGATTATAGATGATCAGATCTACAGAGCAACAAGAATTCCAAGGAGCAATCTTCTGGAGTACAAAAAGAAGGAAGACAACAGCAGGGTGCCCCTAGTGGTCATATACAACCCCCAAATGAACATCTTGAGGAAAATTGCTGCTGATCTCCAACCTATATTTAACAAAGACAATAAACTGAAGGAAATATTCCCAGATTTACCACTCCTTGCCTACAAACAGCCACCAAACCTAAGGAATCTCCTGGTCAGAAGTGCCCTCTCACCACCATCAGAGACTGGCACTTTTCCTTGCAACAGTAGAAAATGCAAGACCTGTACCAACATCTGGTCATCAAACACCATCTAGATACCAAACACGCAGCAGGACTATAAAATCACTGGCACGTTCTCCTGTACATCCTCCAATGTAGTGTACATGATCCTGTGTACAAGGTGCATCAATAAAGGAATCTACATTGAAGAAACAATACAAAAACTACAAACCAGGATGAATCTTCACAGACATACAATAAAACAGGAGGTGGATACACCTGTGGGAAAACATTTCTCTGGACCTGATCACAGTTTTGCAGATTTAAAGGTACTCATTCTGAAGGGTCATTTTAAAAACAACAGAGAAAGAATAATTTGGGAATTCAAGATGATGATAAAATTCCAGTCATTGGCGCAAGGCCTCAATCTAACACCAGGATTTATGAGCCACTACATGGACACATTTCACATCCCCCATCAGACTGACTCCAGATGCCTTAACTCCTAAGTCATCACCCCTATAACCTCAGTTTTATTGCCCGGGCTTATCTTAATGATATATCACTTCATGTACTAATTGTCTTTGTGTAACATCTAAATGTTGTGCTTTTTTCTAAGTCATTCATTTGTAAACTGCCTGAAGAAGGAGCCTCTGCGCTCTGAAAGCCGCATATAGAACTTTTATGGTTAGCCAATAAAGGTATCATACCTACTATACTTTTGTCTTTTTTGACACAAAAGTATTTAACATTTCATAAGAATTATTTTCAGATTCTTAGAAGTTGTTATATCTTATTGCAATTATAGTCTATCCCATGACATATTAACATAGAATTACTCTGATAATACTATTACTATATTTAAGCAACATGTATCTCACCTACCCACCTCTTTCTGAACATCCCCCACCATCCATTTTCTCTTTCTCCTTTCCTTTATTGGCTAGATTAGTTTTTATACATCAAAAATATATTGTTATTCCCAATTGTACATTTTTGGACTTACTATCAAGGTACTAGTGTAGTCATAATTTATACTTTCTAATTGTATACTTTGTACACCGGTGTGCTATTATACAACATTTTGTTTCTTATAATATAATAAAAGTAAAGGATGGTTTGTAACTTTCTTTGATGTTTTAATAAAAAGAAAAATGAAAAAAAAAGCAGGAAAGAAAAAGAAAAGAAAATGGAAATAAAAACATGGAAATAAAACACTATTTACTCTAAAACATCTGTATTTTTGACTATTTTACAGTTTTTTTTTACCCATAGACCCATTAAAGCTACATTAAAGTTTGTTTTTTTCAGCATACTGTAGGTATCCATCAAAATAATAAATATACACATATATGTTATACCTATAAATGTCATAATCTGTACAGTAATTGTAAGTGTTCTATTAACTAATAATATATATAATATATGAGAATGATTTTTTTTAACAATCTTTTTACACTGTTCCCAGTATCATAGATCACATTCACATGTATATATGTCGATAAAAAACCTGGTATCAGATACAGTAGATACAAAGACAGAAAAATGCTAATTTTGTTACCCCTAAAATGAGGCATGAAACTTGCAAAAACATTGGTGTGTCCATGATGATCAAGACTAGTTACGCCCCTAACTCCTATACCACGAATTGCAGCTGCATAAATGTATATCTCTTAGAGTGGCAGGTGGCAGGAAGATGGGAGCCGACAGGCACCAGTGGCCATCTGTAAATGACAGCTTAGACTTTCTATTGTCAAAAAATGGAGAAAAATCCTATCTTCTACCAGACATGTTCACTGGTCAAGGTGTTTGTTGTTGTGATAAAACTGTTATCACTGGGGTGCGCTAGAGATCATGCAGCCCTGGGCCCATTATGTGATTTTTGGAGTTTCTATAGAGAAACGGCAGCCCTGGATCCATGAGAGAAATTGTAGTGATGTGATCGTTGGAATGCCCATATAGAAGTTAGAAAAAAAGGTAAATGAAATATGACATGCTCTAAAACTGCTAAAAAATATGGAGCATCTGAACGAGGCCTTACATGTGATACATGTTGGGGATTCGTTTTGATATCAAAGTGACTGGGTATGGACTTTTATACATTAGAGATGAGCGAACTTATCAAAAGTTCGGTTCGGCTAGTTCGCCGAATTTCACAAAAAAGTTCGGTTCGGACCGAACTAGTTCGGACCGAACCTGTCACTTACGTGCGCCGAGCATGCTACTGTCCAGGGTGCTGATAGAGTTAATGGGCTGCACTAACTCTTTCAGCAACCTTGACAGTACATGCTCGGCGCGCGGAAAATACAATTTAAATGTAATAAAAAAATAAAAATTATACGTTCGTACTTACTTTCCTCCTGTCCGGCCTCCAGCGATGACGTTTCATCCCTTTCGCCGCTGCAGCCAATCACAGGCTGTAGTGGCGGTCACGCACGTCAGGATGACGCTTCATCCCACGTGACCGCCTCTGCAGCCAATCACAGGCTGCAGCGGCGACATGGATGAAACGTCATCGCTGGAGGCCGGACAGGAGGAAAGTAAGTATGAACGTATTATTATTTTTTTTTGTCATGTATGTATGTTGGCATGTATGTATGTATGTATGTATGTATGTATGTTGTCATGTATGTATGTATATATGTGCATGTATGTATGTATGTGTGTATGTGTGCATGTGTGTATGTTTGCATGTATGTATTTTTGCATGTATGTTGTCATGTATGTATGTATATATGTGCATGTGTGTATGTATGTATGTTTGCATGAATGTATGCATGTATGTTTGCATGTATGTGTGTTTGCATGAATGTATGTTTGCATGTATGTATGTATGCATGTTTGTATGTATATTTGCATGTATGTATGTATGTATGTATGTATGTATGTTTGCATTTATGTATGTATGTATGTTGGCATGTATGTATGTTGTCATATATGTATTTATGTATGTATGTTGTCATGTATGTATATATGTGCATGTATGTTGGCATGTATGTATATATGTGCATGTGTGTATGTATATTTGCATGTATATATTTGCATGTATGTATGTTGTCATGTATGTATGTATGTATGTATGTATATATGTGCATGTATGTTTGCATGTATGTATACATGTGCATGTTTGTATGTATATTTGCATGTATATATGTTTGCATGTGTGTATGTTTGCATGTGTGTATGTATTTTTGCATGTATGTATGTTTGCATGTATGTATGTTGTCATGTATGTTTGCATGTATGTTGTCATGTATGTATGTATATATGTGCATGTATGTATGTTTGCATGTTTTTATTTTTGCATGTATGTTTATATATATGTGCATGCTTGTGTATATGTATCTTTGCATGTTTGTTTGTATGTATGTTTTCATGTGTGTGTGTGTATGCATGTATGTATGTATGATAGTTTGCATGTATATATGTGTGTATGTTTGCATGTATGTATATTTGCATGTATATATGTGCATGCTTGTATGTATGTATGTTTGTTTGTATATATGTATGTATGTATGTTTGCATGTATGTTTGTTTGTATATATGTCTGTATGGCCATGTATGATACTGTCTGCTGGCGCCCTGTATCTAAGTCAACTTCACGGCAGGCTTCTATACATGGTATAACAGCCAGTATCACACATTAAACTGAATCTAAGCCTACGACATGTTTTATTTCATTTATTATTTTTTTTTACAGGTTTGGTGTTTGGACTACGTCGGTTTCGAGGACTACTTAGATGACGTTTTTTATTTCTACAATAAAATGGTTAATGAGGGTTGTGTTGGGGGTGCTTTATTTCAATAAAATATTTTATCTATATCTTTGTCTTTTTCTTTTCAAATTTTATTACTACCACTTTAGTAATGGCCGCTGTCTGAGTGACAACATCCATTACTAAGGCGAGGCTTAGTGTTAGCCGGTGCTGAGGCTAACACTAACCACCATTATTACCCCGGTACCCACCACCACCAGGGGTGCCGGGAAGAGCCAGGTACGATCCAGTACCCGACCATCTGTTGTGATGGTCGGGCTCTGGGGCGGCCGCAGGCTGGTATTATGAGGCTGGGAAGGGCCTAAAACAGTGGACCTTCCCACCCTTGTAATGCTAGGCTGCTGCTGCTGTGTTGTATCTGGCTGGTTATAAAAGTGGGGGGGACCCCACGTCATTTTTTTTAAATTATTTATTTATTTTAATATTTTTTTAAAAAAGACATGGGGTTCCACCCAATTTATCATAACCAGCCACATACAACACAGTGTTATTAGCCTGGGAATGGACAAAACCAGTGGCCCTTCCCACCCATGTAATGCCAGACTGCTGCGGCCTTGTATATGGCTGGTTATTAAAAATGTGGGGGACCCGTCTATTGCTAAATTTGTTAAATTCAAAAAAAAAAACGACGTGGGGGTCCCCCCCATTTTTATAACCAGCCCGATACAACACAGCAGCAGCAGCCTAGCATTACAAGGGTGGGAAGGTCCACTGATTTTGGCCCTTCCCAGCCTCATAATACCAGCCTACGGCCGCCCAAGTACCCGACCATCACAACAGATGGTCGGGTACTGGAATGTACCAAGCTCTTCCCGGCACCCCTGGTGGTGGTGGGTACCGGGGTAATAATGGGTGGTTAGTGCTAGCCTCTGCACCGGCTAACACTAAGTGCCGCCTTAATAATGGACGCTGTCAATCAGCCAACTGCCATTATCTAGGCACTAATAAAGTTAAAAAAAAACCACAAAGACAATTCTTTTTTATTGAAATAAGAAATCCCCAACAAAACCCTCGTTAACCATTTTATTAAAATTTGAAAAAACGTAGATCTACGCAGTAGTCCAACGAATCGAAGATGTAGTCCAATCGGTACATCAAAATCTGCAACAACATAAAAAAAAACAGTTATCAATGTGAACAATACCAATACTTCTACTCACCTACACACATATATACACGCACACACAAACAACCATACACAAACACACACATATATACACAAACACAACAAGATATACACACACACATAAACAGACAAACACAGACACATATACACAAACTCACACATATACAAACAAAAACACACATATCCAAACACACACACAGTTATACACACACATACACGAACACATATACACAAACACATATACAAACAAAAACACACATACCCAAACACACACATATACACAAACACATATACACAAACACACCCATATATACACACAAACACACACACATAAACACACCCCCATATACACACATATACACAAACACACATATACAAAAACACACACAAACATCTACACAAACACATATACACAAACACACCCATATATACACAAACACACACACAAACACGGTTTCTTTTAAATGCTGCTGGGGAACCCGCTCGATCCACTATATAAGGCTGCGCTACAGTGCAGCATTTAAAAGAAACAGGATCCTGACCTGTCCATAGAGTTTAAGGCAGCACAGAGTATTTCAGGAGATGAGCGTGCAGATTTAGTGCTGCTGTGAACTCTGCTCTTACCATTATGTAGCTCTCAGTCTGTTACCTCTCCTCCACTCCTGTCCTCCAGAATACCTTCACATGATTGGCAAGTCACCACGTAATGGTAAGAGCAGAGTTCACAGCAGCACAGAGTATTTCAGAAGATGAGCGTGCGGATCTTGTGCGGGGTGGTGACTTGCCAATCATGTGAAGGTGTTATTGAGGACAGGAGTGGAGGAGAGGTAACAGACTGAGCTACGTAATGGTAAGAGCAGAGTTTACAGCAGCACAGAATCTGCACGCTCCTCTCCTGAAATATTCTGTGCTGCTGTGAACTCTGCTCTTACTATTACGTAGCTCTCAGTCTGTTACCTCTCCTCCACTCCTGTCCTCAAGAACACCTTCACATGATTGGCAAGTCACCACCCCGCACAAGATCCGCACGCTCATCTCCTGAAATACTCTGTGCTGCTGTGAACTCTGCTCTTACCATTACGTGGTGACTTGCCAATCATGTGAAGGTGTTATTGAGGACAGGAGTGGAGGAGAGGTAACAGACTGAGAGCTACGTAATGGTAAGAGCAGAGTTCACAGCAGCACTGAATCTGCACGCTCCTCTCCTGAAATACTCTGTGCTGCTGTGAACTCTGTTCTTACCATTACGTAGCTCAGTCTGTTACATCTCCTCCACTCCTGTCCTCTAACACGTTCACATGATTGGCAAGTCACCACCACGCACAAGATCCGCACGCTCATCTCCTGAAATACTCTGTGCTGCTGTGAACTCTGCTCTTACCATTACGTGGTGACTTGCCAATCATGTGAAGGTGTTCTTGAGGACAGGAGTGGAGGAGAGGTAACAGACTGAGAGCTACGTAATGGTAAGAGCAGAGTTCACAGCAGCACTGAATCTGCATGCTCATCTCCTGAAATACTCTGTGCTGCCTTAAACTCTGTGGACAGGTCAGGATCCTGTTTCTTTTAAATGCTGCACTGTAGCGTAGCCTTATATAGTGGATCGAGCGGGTTCCCTAGCAGCATTTAAAAGAAACAGGATCCTGACCTGTCCACAGAGTTTAAGGCAGCACAGAGTATTTCAGGAGATGAGCACGGGTAGCCGTTAGTTTTTCCGAGCCGTGCTCCCATTATGCACACGACCGTAAAAACACCCGTTATTGCGGGTCGTAATTACGACCCGCAATAACGGGCTCATAGACTTCTGTTACCCACGGGTACCTTTCCGTTTTCTCACGGGAAGGTGCCCGTGCCGTTAAAAAAATAGAACGTTCTATTTTTCTATTTTACGCGCCGTGCTGCTATAATTATAATGACAGCACGGTTCGCAAAAGCGGCCGGCTGCCCGTGGCCGGCCGTGCTCGTAATTACGAGTCGTAATTACGAGCATGGCACGTAAAATAAAAAAATAGAACATGTTCTATCTTTTTAACGGCACGGGCACCTTCCCGTGAGAAAACGGGAAGGTACCCGTGGCTAACAGAAGTCTATGGGCCCGCTATTTCGGGTCGTAATTACGACCCGTGATAACGGGTGTTTTTATGATCGACTCGTGTGCATGAGGCCCCGTAATGACGGGTGGCTACATGTGTGCACCCGTCATTACGGCAGCGTTGCTAGGCGACGTCAGTAAGGGTATGTGCACACACACTAATTACGTCCGTAATTGACGGACGTATTTTGGCCGCAAGTACCGGACCGAACACAGTGCAGGGAGCCGGGCTCCTAGCATCATATTTATGTACGATGCTAGGAGTCCCTGCCTCTCCGTGGAACTACTGTCCCGTACTGAAAACATGATTACAGTACGGGACAGTTGTCCTGCAGAGAGGCAGGGACTCCTAGCATCGTACATAACTATGATGCTAGGAGCCCGGCTCCCTGCACTGTGTTCGGTCCGATACTTGCGGCCGAAATACGTCCGTCAATTACGGACGTAATTAGTGTGTGTGCACATACCCTAAATAGTCACTGTCCAGGGTGCTGAAAGAGTTAACAGATCGGCAGTAACTGTTTCAGTACCCTGGACAGTGACTACCGATCACAGTACCTGTAAAAAAAAAGACGTTCATACTTACCGGGAACTCCCTGCTTCCTCCAGTCCGGTCTCCTGGCCGTTGCCTTGGTGACGCTTCCCTCTCGACATCCGGCCCTACATTCCTTTATGACGATGCAGCCCATGTGAGCGCTGCAGCCAATCACAGGCTGCCGCGGCCTCTGCAGCCAATCACAGGCTGCAGAGGCCTCTGCAGCCAATCACAGGCTGCCGCGTCAGAAAAGGTCGGACTGGAGGAAGAAGAGGGACTCGTCACCAAGACAACGACCGGGTACGTATGAAATGCTTTTTATTTTATTTTTAATCAGCAGCCTCTTTTCTCTATCAGTGATTGATAGAGATAAGTGGCTGCCGATTTGTATAATGTTTTTGACCGGGTTCGGTCAAAACGGGTTCGGCCGAACCCGGTGAAGTTCGGATTCGCTGCGAACCGAACTTTTCCGGAAGTTCGGACCGAAACCGGGTTCGGTTGTCCCGGTTCGCTCATCTCTATTATACATGTAAGGTATCATATACATTTTGAAATTTCCTCAAAGGTAAAATGTTTTTATTTTATAGCATATATAATAGAAGATAGCAGATTTTACATTGGTCTCTGGCACATCAATTTGTATTTAATGGCAAAATACATATAAACTCACTAAGAAACAGCAGGCAAACACATTTAGAAGAATCAGAAAAATGTAAGTGGCCCTAGATATGAAACACATATGTCACTTTAGGAAACATTGTCAACATCTTCATCTTAGTTACTGCCATCATCGTTCAGAGCACTAACGATTTCATAATGAGCTAATTTCAGTTTGGGGAATGCTTTTCTAATTTGATTGCAAGAACTTCCAGTCGTTTGAAAGATGCTCCGAGAGTCAAATGATGAGTTAGGAGAATGAGAGGAGTAACGGCATGTAGATTGATTCCATAATGATGCTACAGACACAAATTTGTTTTCTTTGGGCTGTTAGGGAGCCTGTAAACTGATGCAGTTTCCATGCTGTGCTTCACTGCTTTCTAGAATATTTATCTTCTATTACCAAACGAGGAGATTGTGTAGTCTTATTTATTCTGATCTGATGACACCATAAAATTAATCTTAACTCCTAGTGACTTTTTACTGCACCATGCTTTAACAGCTCAAGTCACTTTCCCTCATGCTTCGTGATTGAAGAAATGACAATAGGACTACATATTTAGTGTTCTAACTAACACTGCTCTGATTTGTTCTCAGACATTTCTTGCTGCTTCCTGGATTCACATGCGGTGACATGACTGCTTCAGTCTTCCTCACCCACGGTCCATGAAGGAACATTCTGTAGCTATTTAATTAGAAAGGAAATTTCTAACTAATTAGGATTTAGCAATTTCTATAAATGTGAAGATCTGTGAGGCAGTAACCACAGGTAAGTAAAACAAAGAATATCTGAAACCATTACAATGACCTAAGATTTTAGCCTTGGGTAGAGTTCTCTATTTACATGAAGCTAGATACTATTGTATACCTTTTGGGGTTTACTTCAGACTTATTAGCAGGGTGGATTAAGGGTACCATGAGCCCCGGGCAGTTCACAAAATGTTCACCCCCCCCCCCCCTGAAATCTGAAGACACCATACCATACTTTTACAGATTTCTGTTTAGGCAGATACACAGATCTGGCACGGTTTAGAGTTTTCTGTAAAAACAGAATGAACCATACAGAAAAGTGAAAGCAGAATGCTTTGACCCTAAAAAGGTCAGAAGCTTTAAATTGTATGTGGTTTCCAGAAAAAAAATCTGCTGTGCATGAATATAACCTTAAAAAGACAGTAGTCTCTGTTATTTAAATCTACATTTACCTTCAGATAAGGTAAATTTATACAGCAACAGAACTAAGCTCAGTACACAAATACAGCACCAGAACCAAGCTCAGTACATAAATACAGCACCATAACAAAGCTCACTACATAAATACAGCACCAGAACAAGCACAGTACATCAATACAGCACCAGGACAAAGCTCAGTATGAAAATACAGCACCAGAATAAAGCCCAGCACATAAATACAGCAACAGAACAAAGCACAGTACATATATACAGCATTAGAACATAGCTCAGAACATAAATACAGCACCTGAACAAAGCTCAGTACATAAATACAGCACCAGAATAAAGCCCAGCACATAAATACAGCAACAGAACCTAGCTCAGTATGAAAACACAGCACCAGACACAAGCTCAGTACATAAATACAGGAGCAGAACCAAGCTCAGTACATAAATACAGCACCAGCACAAAGCTCAGTACATAAATAAAGCACCAGAGCAAAGCTCAGTACATAAATACAGTACCAGAACAAAGCTAAGTACATAACTACAACATCAGAACTCAGCTCAGTACCTAAATACAGCACCAGAACAAAGCACAGTACATATATACAGAACCAGAACCAAGCTCAGAACATAAATGCAGCACCAGAACAAAGCTCAGTACATAAATACAGCACCAGAACAAAGCTCAGTACATAAATACAACACCAGAACAAAGCCCAGCACATAAATACAGCAAGAGAACTAAGCCTAGTACATAAATACAGCACCAGGACAAAGCTCAGTATGAAAATACAGCACCAGACCCAAGCTCAGTACATAAATACAGCAGCAGAACCAAGCTCAGTACATAAATACAGCACCAGAACAAAGCTCAGTGTCATGCCTGTGACATATGTGGACCCACTAGGCTACTCCGCCGTAGCGGAGTAGCAGCTGGCCAAACTACAGTCAATGAGTGCACAGGGATAGGCTCGCTCCCTGGAGCATCACATGCCGGCGTCCGCGGGGAGGAGGGAGAGGACGACGGCACAAATGATGCTGGCGGACACTGGAGGAAGCCGCGACTGCCAGCACTACGTTCAGTACATAAATACAGCACCAGAACAAGCTCAATACATAAATACAGCACCAGAACCAAGTACAGTACATTAATACAGTACCAGCATAAATACAGCTCAGTACTGAGATAATTTGCAAATTCAGTGTAACCCCTGCCCTATAGGTTAGTACATCTTAAAACTACGCTCCCAGCATGACCCGAACAATGGTAAGGATATGCTGGGAGTTGCTGTTTCAAATCATACCACCTATCATCTTGCTGCAGATAATACAGTGACTACAGAACTGATTAGAGGCAGAATAAACATTTGCATTGAGTGACGCACAGGTAACGTCTTCTCATATTCTAGTCGTTCTTTTTCTATTTTCTTCTCCATTCGGTCCAGACCTCTATGATGACTTCTCCTGGCCACGGCCCATTTGTGGAGTTTGTTGCTCAGACAAACATTTCCGCACCTATAAACAAAGATAAAATTATCATGGTGCCACACACTATGCCCCTAAATATGTTCTCGCCTTACCCTGCACCTCTAATTATAGAAGCACCATACACTGTGTCCCCAATTATAACAGCACAATACACTGTGTCCTACACACACCCACCCACACACACACACACACACACACACACACACACACACACAAACAAACAGAGTGCTCCCTGTAGATAGTGCCCCCTGTTGATAGTGCCCCCATAGAGCCTCTGTAGATAGTGCCCCTCATAGAGCCCCCTGTAAATAGTGCCACTCATAGAAACCCCTGTAGATAGTGCCCCTCATAGAGCCACATGTAGATAGTGCCCCTCATAGAGCCACCTGTAGACAGTGTTCCACATAGAGCCCTTTGTAGACATTGCTCCACATAGAGCCCCTTGTAGATAGTGCCCCATACATAGTGCCACCTATAGAGCCTCTTGTAGATAGCGCCCCATAAAGCCTCCTGTAGATACTGCCCCCCATAGAGCCCGCTGTAGCTACTACTCCCCATAGAACCCCCTGTAGATAGTGTCCCATGGAGACCCCTACAGATAGTGCCCTCCATAGAGCCCCCTGGAGATAGTGCCCTACATAAATCCTCCTGTAGATAGTGGGCTCCATAGATCCCCCTGTAGATAGTGTCCCACATACTGTCCCCTGTAGATACTGCCCCCATATTCCCCTGTAGATAGAGCCCCCTGTAGATAGAGCCCCTTGCAGAGAGAGTCCCCTGTAGATAATGCCACTCACATTGTTATATCAGCAAGTAACCGCTAAGCCAAGCTGGCCGGAGCTGCAGGCCCGAACAGGTGCAATAAGTGGAGAAGGGGAGAATGAGTCATTAAAAAGTCATTATCACCCCCAACCCATATATATACTTGTGGTTATAAAGGGACTGTTCTGTATTGTAACTTTCAAGGGATGGCCTCCACATGAGAACTCTTCAGTAAAGTACTGTTGATGTACTGTTGATGTCTGTGACGTTCTTTCCGGATTTAAAGGGACCGCGACATCACTTCTGTCCTGAGACCAGTGTGGACTTGACATCTCGTTACTGTTATGGCTCATTCAGACGAGCGCAATACTCGTCCGTGTGCTATGCGTTGAAATCCCTCACAGCACACGGACCCATGCAATTCAATGGGGCCATTCACACATGCGCTGTTTTTCACGGAGCGTGTGTCCATTGCGTGAAACTCACTGCATGTCCTATATTGGTGCGTTTTCACGCACCTAGTCGCCCATTGAAGTCTATGGGTGCGTGAAAACCACAAACCGCACACAAACGACATCTGTGTGCTGTCCGTGTTTCATGCATCAAATACATTGAAAAGCAGAGAATTATTATATATTTTTTTAAATTAAGTGCTTGCATGCACGTGAAAAACGTTTGCCACACGCAAAGCACACAGATGCCAATACGCAATACACACGGACAAGAAATGTAGTAAAAACGCTGCATTTTTTACGCGTGCAAGTCGGACACGCTCGTCTGAATGTAGCTTATAGACTGGTCTGTTAGCCTGTTACCCGATTCCCTGTGCTGGTAAGCCCCATTATACATATGCCTTATTGTGTCTTCTAGGGGAGAATATATCTGTAATACACCATTCGATGGAAGATATATCACAACATTTTTTGTATGAATTAGTAAGAAAAAAAGCAAACTTTGTGTCCCTCCGAATAACAAATCAGTATGATACAAATCCGTAATATGTTCATATGCCTTATGCTATAATCAGTAATGCTATTATTGGCAGTGATCCCTCTACAATAACATTTAATTCTCTGCAACTTGCCTGCAGGTGTCATCAGTATAATATACATTGGCATGGCGACTGCACAGGCTCTGTGCACTGCTATGCAGACTCCGACAGACTCTGTGTGAACGTTCTAAGTTATGAACTTACAGTAGATATAATTAAAATTAGCTGGATCCTGTGTGTCAGAGACACACAGGACCCGCTCTCAGCCAAGCCGTCAGTTCAGCTGAAGTGACGGTTTCGGCTGAGAGAGAGAACGATAAGTTTCTTTGTCTACAGGATATATAGAAGCTGTATCGTAAAAAGTAAAAAAATTGTTAATAAAATTAAATTTGAGTTGCTTCAAAACACAGAACTTATTATTTTCAATAAGCCCAATATATGTGCCAATGTAAGAAACAATAAGTAGGAATACATATGCATTATACACTTATCTTAATATTCTGCAAATAGGTTGCTCTAACTTTCGGGAAACTACAAGTCCAACTATCCAATGAATATTGGCAACTGTCATGGCAGCTGGAGAGTACCATTTTCAGAATATTAACATAAATGTATAATGCATATGTATTCCTACTTATAGTTTCTAGCATTGGCACACACATTTGGCTTATTCCCAAAACTGAGAAAATTCAAGTTTGAAAGATCTGACCCCTGCAGACTACTGGAAAAATGTTAGCCCAAAAGTAAGAATTTTAAAGAATTTTGATAATGCAGATTTGAGTACTGAATGTACTCTGAAAAATGTAAACATTAACTATAGTTCATCAATGAACTACTAACTAGGCATGAGAAATATACAGTAGGTCAATGATGACATCACTGGGGAGGAGAGCACCTACACGCAAAATGGGCAGTACAGTGCATTCAAATTTTCCATTTCCAATTACTGGAAATTCGCTTTAAACATTACATAAGGAAATGTACATTTAGTACAGCTCTACATACTTTCACTATGCTCTGTTACCAGGTTCCAAGTAGTAGAGAGGTTATCTTTGTTACATCATCATGGTAAGATTTGATAGTCTGTCATTATTATACATATGACATATGCTTTAATTGCCACCCATATGCTTTGTTGCATTACATATTGCAGCTGATGTTTAGTAACAGACCTGGAAACAACATCATAAATTTGTTTCTTATTCAAAGTAATACGGTGACTTAATAATGTTTACTAAAAAAAAAAAAAAAGTAACAGGAATTAGGAGATTTCTAGTGTTTTGCTTACTTTTCTTAATGCAATTAATTATTGCTTTGATTTTTAATAATAAGTATGTAATGAACATATTTTTCTTTGTTCGACAAAAAATTGTGCAGTGATTTGTTTGAAAACGTTCAAAGTGAATGCCCACCATTTTAATGTATTCTGTTTTATTTTTTATGAATTTAATGCGCTCGCTAGTTTTATAACATAAATTTAGAGCAGTTGGAACTGCATTTTTTTTAATATAAAGTTCTAAATCCCCTGTCTAGACATAGAAATAAATTATTATAGTCTGGCGCCTGCAACCACTGCTGGGGGTGGGGGCGGCTTAGGAGCTTCCTGCATACTGAGGTAGTTTTGAGTTAAATGTATAAATGTATTCAGTAAGCTCCTAAACTCCCCCAAACGGTGGCTGCAGGCACAAAGATTTTTCCTTATTTATATGGAGCCTGTCAGTACGTTTGGAGCCACTTAAACACCAGCATGCTGTTATGCAGATGGGCTTTACTGTTTCAAACATGCCTACTCTAAAATGATTGTTTAGGGAATAATTAGTAAGTTAGAACTTCCCAAAAGAAGTCCCGCGGCATCGTGTACGCTTGAAGCCGAGAAAAGTGCACCTCGCTTCACTGCACATGCGCAGTATACTGTCCTCGGCTACATATGCACAATGGCCATGCACCCAATGCCACTCCCAGTCTTGTCTCAGTAAGTTGTAACTTACTTTACTATTTATTCCCTAAACTTCCGTTTTAGAGGTAGAACTAAGCCCCAGCTGTATAATGGCATTGCTGGTGGTTTAGTGGCCTCAAACGTACTGACAGGTTTCTTTTAAAGGGAAACTGTCAGCAGTTTTGAGGCCTCAGAACTGCTGACAGCGCTATTTAGTGGAGGGGGAGAACATTGCAACAATACCTGCTGTCTTGTCATGCAAGTTGCATGAAAAAGAAATCAACGGTTAATTCAACCGATGCCGCGGTCGCAAGTGCCACTGAGAGTATGCCATTTTCTACATAGGAATAATGTTCCACGGTTTCTGCATATCAATAGTTTATTGTAGTATTGTACATACAGTAAACGTGGCTACTCTCTCTGATATCTGAATGACTCTGAGTGCTATTTGCCACTTCTGACAGTTTTAGCCTCATATCCGCTTGCCAAGCTCGTAGTTATAAATATTATTCACATTAACCATTATCAACACATCTCTCCCTTTTTAACATAAAAATAAACAAAAAAACTAAAGTAATTATAATAATAGCAAAACCATACAACAACAGTAAATAGTCAAAGAGCTTGTAATACAGAATTAAAATTATGACGTTTCAACATTGTTCAAAGAGTCTTGCTATTTTTTTGTCAATTTTTCCATCACGTGCCTGAGCAGTCTGAGGTGGCCTTGTTTCCAGGTAGCTCCATTCTGTGAATCCATTCTGAATGATGAAGCCGTGTTCTCATCTGCTTATATGAAATCATTATGCTCAATGTCTGAAATGTCGGTCTGGTTGTCAATGTTATCTGTATACACGTTTGTTGCGAATAGTAACTTTTTCTTTATTGTCGTTTGCCCAGTAATCATCCACAGGTAAGTGTATCCTCATGTTAACCCTGTCATAGTTCTGTACTTCTGTTGACTGTCTACATTGCTGCTGATCTAACTGTATCATGTCTTGTACTTTAGCAATTTTTGGTAAATGCCTCCTATTCTAATTTTTTCATCATTTGTTTTGACCACATAAGATCGAGATAATATTAGTCGAAGCACTTGTGCTTTTTCATGCCAAGTCGATCAATTCCAAATTCTGACTTTATCTCCAGTTCCTAATGGTTTGAGTGTTTTTGTGCATTTATCATAATTTCTCTTTTGTCCCTCACATATGTTTTGTTCCTTTTGTTTATACTGTTTACTTAGGGCATCAGATTTGTGTCAACACTTAAGTTCCACTGCAGGCAATTTTGTTTTTAACTGTCTTCCAGGGATAAATCATATGGTGATTTGTGTCCTTCAAGTGTGGTTGCTTTATCGTTTAACCCCTTAACAACATGCCACCTATATGTATGTGGCAGCCATTAAGGGGAAGTATGGAGTGTGCTCAAGGGCTGAGCTCGCGTCAAAATTAGCGGGTGACAGCTGTGTAATACAGCCGACACCTCACTGTAACGAGCAGAATTAAAGATCACTTTGATTCCGCCTATTTAACCCCTTAAATTCTGCGGTCAATCGCGACCACAGCATTTAAATAGTTAGAATCAGGGGTGGACGCGTCCGACCTGCCATATGCCCCCACGTGACTGGATCGCAGGGTGCCAATGGTAGTCATAGCAGCTCGGGGCCTAACCAGGGCTCCCAGGTCTGCCATCTTTGTACTCCTTTGACACCCAAATGGCTGTTTTTAGGTCACCTTTGCTCTATAAAAAAATTGGATAAAAAAAAGTGATCAAAAAGTCGCACGTACCCAAAAATGATATCAGTAAAAAACAACAGCACGCTCCGCAAAAAATAAACACTCAGATAACGCAATCAGTGGAAAAATAAATAGTTATGCCTCTCAGAATATGGCGACACAAAACAATTAATTTTTTTTAGCCTTTAGTTTTTTTTTTATAAAAATGGTAAAACATAAAAAAATATAAATTTGCCATAATCGTATAAACCAATAGAATAAGGTGAACATGTAGTTTTAACCACCTCATAGACATCATAAACAAACACAAAAAATGGCATAATCTCCATTTTTTTGCCTACTTTGACCCACAAATTATTATTTTTTCAGTTTCCCAGTACATTATGTGGTAAAATAATTGGCATGAAAAACTACAACTTGTCACGCAAAAAACAAGCCCTCATATGGCTATGTCGACGAAAAAATTAAAAACCTATGACTTTTGGAAGGCGGGTAGGAAAAAATGAAAATTAAAAAATGAAGGTTGGCAGTGTCCTTAAAGGGTTAAAGTGTAGCTAAACGTTTGACAAGCTTCTGACATGTCATAGTGACATGTCAGAAGTTTGGATTGGTGGGGGTCCGAGCACTGAGACCCGCACCAATCGCTAGAACAAAGCAGCTCAAGTGCTCGTGTGAGCGCTCAGCCGCTTCGTGTCTGTTCGGCTTTTTCCAGAAAGCCGATGTATCGGAGTACAGGCTCATGGACTTTCTATTGAGTCCGTACACCGATACATTTATTTCCGGTACGCTTTATATACCGCGTTCCAAATTATTATGCAAATGTTGTTTTTCGCTGATTTTCCTAAATAGTCGATGGAAATGACAGTCAGTATAATTTTCAAGTCATCAACCGTTGGAGTATAATGCGAATTTTATTGAACAAATATCCTAATGATAACAGATTTTTTTTTAGAAGTAAAAAACTCAAAATGCACTGTTTCAAATTATTATGCGCAACAGAGATTAAAACATTTTAAAGGTTGTAAAGAGAACTAAAATGGTAATTTGTTGAATTTGCAGCATCAGGAGGTCATATTTACAGAAATCAAAAGCTCTTTCAATCAAAAAACACTTAGGCCAAGTTACATGTTAACATAGGACCCCCATCTTTGATATCACCTTCAGAATTCTTGCATCCATTGAATTTGTGAGTATTTGGACAGATTCTGCTTGAGGGCATGACCACACGTGGCGGATTTCCTCCGCAACTGTCCGCATCAATGCCGCACAGAATCTGCGTTGCAGATTCTGCTGCGGATCTGCACAAAATGTGCAGTAAATTGATGCGGACTAGCTGCTGCGGACTGCGGTAAAAGTACTTCCCTTCTCCCTATCAGTGCAGGATAGAGAGAAGGGACAGCACTTTCCCTTGTGAAAGTCAAAGAAATTCATACTTACCGGCCGTTGTCTTGGTGACGCGTCCCTCCTTCGGCATCCAGCCCGACCTCCCTGGATGACGCGGCAGTCCATGTGACCGCTGCAGCCTGTTATTGGCCTGTGATTGGCTGCAGCCGTCACTTAGACTGAAACGTCATCCTGGGAAGCCGGACTGGAGACAGAAGCAGGGAGTTCTCGGTAAGTATGAACTTCAATTTTTTTTACAGGTTGCTGTATATTGAGATCGTAGTCACTGTCCAGGGTGCAGAAACAGTTACTGCCGATCGCTTAACTCTTTCAGCACCCTGGACAGTGACTATTTACTGACGTCTCCTAGCAACGCTCCCGTAATTACGGGAGCCCCATTGACTTCCTCAGTCTGGCTGTAGACCTAGAAATACATGGGTCCAGCCAGAATGAAGAAATGTCATGGCAAAAAAGCAAGACGCATCCGCAGCACACATAACATGTGCATGACAGCTGCGGACTTCATTGCGGAATTTAGAATCTCCATTGAAGTCAATGGAGAAATTCCGCCATGAGTCCGCCACTGCTCCACAACAGACAGAGCATGCTGCGGACACCAAATTCCGCTCCGCAGCCTATGCTCCGCAGCGGAATTTTACGCCTCGTCTAAACGAACACTTCTAAATAGAAGTGGAAGGCAATGGAGAAACGGCTCCGCTGCGGATTAACGCTGCGGAGTGTCCGCAGCGGAATTTAAGTGAAATTCCGCCACGTGTGAACCCAGCCTGAATATCTTTGCAGGATGTCAGGATAGCCTCCCAGAGCTTCTGTTTTGATGTGAACTGCCTCCCACCCTCATAGATATTTTGCTTGAGGATGCTCCAAAGGTTCTCAATAGGGTTGAGGTCAGGGGAACATGGGGGCCACACCATGAGTTTTGCTGCTTTTATGCCCATAGCAGCCAATGACACAGAGGTATTCTTTTCAGCATGCGATGGTGCATTGTCATGCATGAAGATAATTTTGCTACGGAAGGCACGGTTCTTCTTTTTGTACCACGGAAGAAAGTGGTCAGTCATAAACTCTACGTACTTTGCAGAGGTCATTTTCACACCGTCAGGGACTCTAAAGGGACCTACCAGCTCTCTCCCCATAATTCCAGCCCAAAACATGACACCGCCACCTCCTTGCTGACGTTGCAGCCTTGTTGGGACATGGTGGCCATTCACCGACCATCCACTACTCCATCCATCTGTACCATCCAGGGTTGCACGGCACTCATCATTAAACAAACACAGTTTGAAAATTAGTCTTCATGTATTTCTGAGCCCACTGCAACCGTTTCTGCTTGTGAGCATTGTTTAGGGGTGGCCGAATAATAGCTTTATGCACACTTGCAAACCTCTGGAGGATCCTACACCTTGAGGTTCGCGGGACTCCAGAGGCACCAGCGGCTTTAAATACCTGTTTGCTGCTTTGCACTGGCATTTTAGCAGCTGCTCTCCTAATCTTATTAATTTGTCCTTCCAGAAACCTTCCTCATTATGCCTTTATCTGAACGAACCCGTCTGTACTCTGAATCAGCCACAAATCTTTTCACAGTACGATGATCACGCTTAAGTTTTCTTGAAATATCCAATGTCTTCATACCTTGACCAAGGTATTGCACTATTTCACGCTTTTCGGCAGCAGAGAGATCCTTTTTCTTTCCCATATTGCTTGAAACCTGTGGCCTCCTTAATAATGTGGAACATCCTTCTTAAGTAGTTTTCCTTTGATTGGGCACAACTGGCAAACTAATTATCACAGGTTTCTGAGATTGATTACAATGATCCAAAGAGCCCTAAGACACAATACCATCCATGAGTTTAATTGAAAAACTAATAATTAAATGTTTATGACAGTTAAATCCAATGTGCATAATAATTTGGAACGCGGTGTATGTCCTAACTGACTATGCCCCATTCAGTTATTATGTATATAGACATTGTCAGCATGTGAAGCGCTCTGATCCCCGGAGTGCTATGTCCCCACTATCCTTCCACTTCCTCCGGCGTTCTCGGCATCTCCTGCTTATGCCAAGAGATAACCGAGCCAATAAGCTTGGTTTCTGGGCAGATGACGAGCTGATGATCACCATAATTCTCAAAACATGGTAATCAGAAACAAGTTTGTTTGCAAAACAAGCTGTTCTCGGACACTAAGCCTCCTTTACAATTCCATCACAGCAATCCAAGCCTAGAGAGAGGAGAGATATAAAAAAAAAATACATTCATTAAAAAAAAAAAGATTAAAAAGAATGTTTAAAAAATTGAATTTATTAAACTTTTAAAGTAGTTATGATATGCAAAGCAGTTGCAAAAAAATAATCATTTAAAGCAATGCATACCAGAACGGGAAAATCTGACCTGGACACAGGAACATCAATGACCCTTAGTCATGAAAAAAAAGACCAGCTTTCACACCTCAAATGATGTGCTGTATTTCAGTTTGAGATCTTCTGAATAATTGGAATGTGTCAAGTATTTCCAGGAGTGCCTTTCCAAATTGAATATATCCACTCCAATTATTTCCCAGGGTCCACATGGCATTTCTCTTTGTATTAAGGGCTCCTTAGGCAATGCTGGGGTAATGGTTTGACAAATTGTGCAAGTTGCTCAATATCCTCATTCGCACAGGGAAACTTTGCATTTTTGAATACCAAGATGACGTTCATATATGATGGTTAGCATGTCTTTTCCTAGTTAAAATGGTATTATAATTTGAAATCCTTTAAGCAGCACAGCATCCAACATTGACATAGGATTTGGGAAGTTCAACTTTAGGAGTTGAATATGTGACTGTGTTTTTCACAACTCCTTTTGTGTGATAGTTAAAAATGCCTTGTGATATGTTTCAACAATAAATTTTGTTACATACACAAAGTTGTGAAAAGATTCACGTCCAAAGGCAATGCCCACAGTCGCTTTTTCTATTTGTACATATTTGCGTGTGAAGCATATGCCATTTACTTCCATTCTCTGCCATGCTGTTGTAGTAGAACTGCACCTATTCCATCTTTCGATGCATCTATTGATACTTTTGGAGGCCGATGTATGTTAACGTATTGAATAGTTGGTGCACTGCAGGGAATGTCTTTTAGAAAGTTGAACTCATTTTCCTGCTTCTCTGCCACTTCCATTCAGCAGTGTTTAGTAACAGGTTCCTCATATGTTCAGTCTTATCTTTTACATTTGGTACGTACTTGCTCAAGTAATTCAACATGCTTATAAATCTCTGCAGTTCATTTTTGTTCTGAGGACTAGCCATCCTTTTAATGGCTAGAACCTTAGTTGGATCCGGCTTCACTTCACTATCAGAAATAATATCCCCAAGATACAAAATCGGCTTGAGAAAGGCTCAGGTTGTGTGAGCCGAAACGTTGCACTTTTGGGGTTAATAAAGCACCCACTTTTTTCACCATAAGCCTTTGTGAGTGCTGCCTATTTACTGCTTTTTGTCTAGAGGGACAGCGGTCAGTTCCCTAAGGCTTGCACCCCCTTTCATTTAAGTCTGTGCTGCTGGATTCTAATTTTGTATCCAAGATACAAAATATATATTTTTTAAAACTGACACTTATTTTTATTCAGTTTCACACCATTTTCTTTTGTAATCTGTAAGACCCGTTTTAATATTTTGTCATGCTCGGCTTCTGTGACACCCTAAATAAAAATGCCATCTATGTAGACTTTAACTCCTTCAACCCCTTCTAAAAGTTGTTTTGTTCTATATAAAAAAAAATCAGAAGCAGGACATAATCCGAAAGGAAGACTAAACTGGTACCTTGTAAATAGTGTATTAAAGGCACACAGCTTTCTGCTTTTTCTAAAGTCATATTTACTGGCTTTAGCTCTTTGTGTCATAGAAGATGTGGCAATTGTGTCAACCCGTGAAATCTTACCTTTCCTACTCCTGTTAAGGCTTTTACCTGCTGCCTGACATATTCTCATAGCTTTCTCTAATCTTAGATCCTGTTCCCTTTTCAGTCTTTCTTGTGGTCCGTTTTTGAGTAATGAATCTTCAGCTGACCAAGTTTTATGTTCTATTTTTCAGCTTGAGATCTGTGATGTACTCCTCTACACTTTCATGTGGCAACTGCATTCTGGAGTTAAACAGAAACCTTTCAAATGTCTTATTCACTTTTGGGGTACATTATTCCTACATTTTTTCCATCATCATTTTCAAATTGTTAATGTCACTCTCATCTTCTGTTCACTTGGTAATCGTATAGTATTAGTAGCCTTTATGAACAATAACAGTGTCTTGTTAAATGATTTCCCCCACATTTCTAACCATCTTAACTGGGTTTGGTGGGTGCAGACTGTTTATTCTGGTCATTGCAGGAATGTCGGCAGTCATGGGTGAATCTGCTGTATTCTCAGTATATTAGGCTTCTCTCTCTGCCATCTGTATGTCTCCGAGCGAGTACCTAACTGCCACTTGCCAAGCCCCTGGTTATAAAGTTTATTGACATTAATATTAGCAGTACCAATTATCAACATAGAAGTGGCCCCTTGATATGCAAGTGCTCCTAAGTTCTCCTTAGAAAATGCTGCCAGCCCTTCCCCTCTGCTCAGAGTGAAGCCTCAAAACTGCTGACAGATTCCCTTTATATCTAAGCCTAACCAGCGGATATCGAGTTTTATATGAAAAAAATTGCGTTACAGCTGCTATAAAAGTATATTACATTATTTCTAAAAACAATATGGTTTTCAAAAATGAACATTCACTTTAAGCTTTCTCAGATTGCAGATATTTATCTTTTTGCTAAAAACTCATTGCCTTCTAAAATATTATATATAATAAATATTAATATTATTTATAAAAGTATTAATTATAATAAATGTTATTATAATAACATTATTAAGATATAAAGGGCGCTATGATTTAGGACTAGATATTGTTAAACTGATTCACCAGGTAAGTGTATCAGAGTGATTTAAATTTGGATACTTAATGGATATTGGAAATATCTAAAGATTCCCTCATCTCTATTTGGGAGACTACTTAAGGTAAAATAGTCTCCCAAATAGAGATGAGGAAATGTTTAGATACTTTACCTTGAGTCACTTTTTTAAAACACTTACCGCAGTTAGGATGGGACTACAGAAGCAATTCCAAATGTCACAGTCAGTTGAAGTTGCAGGAATACATAGAGTACCGTGAGAGTCAGAGGTATATATGTAACTTTCATGCCGTTTTTCTGAGATTGTCATTGTAAACAAATGTCTAAAAAAAAATGGCGTAAAAAAGAGTCACACGCAAGATGTGTACCCAAGTAACATAACTGCAATTGCAAATTCACTTTTGAACTGTCAATCAACCAAAGTCTACAAAAATGCTTCAGGTACAATATATTGCCAAAAGTCTATGGACACCCCTCCTAATTATTGAGTTTCAGATTGCATGCAGATTGTCTATCCTGGTCATTGCAGGGATCGCTGCAGTCATCAGTGACTTTAAACATGGTACTGTCATAGAATGGCGCCTTTGCCATAATTCAGTTAGTGACATTTCTAATCTGCCATATCTGCCACGATCAACTGTAAGTGATATCATTGTGAAAAGTAAACTTCTAGGAGTAACAACAGCTCTGCCACAAAGTGCTAGAATACACAATCTCATAGAGCGTAGCTGCTCATTCCCAAAGTGTGTGGCGCCCAAAAATCTCCTATCCTCTGGTACATCATTCACTACAGTGTAATGACAGGGTAGGGAGACAGACAGGTGAGCCCTAATCTACCCGCCACTCAGTCCCTGCTTACTTGCAACGACCCGTCCTAAGCGACAGGGTACAACTTGGCGATGGTCCCTACGCTCAGTAAGTGCAAGACAGACAAAACAGACAGGGGTACACAGAAGCAGGGAAACGGGGCAGCTGCCCACGGAGACACCGTGAGCAACAAGAGTGGTGAACGAGCCGAGTCAAACCAGGAGAGAGCGAGGTACAAAACGCTGAGCAGAAGAGTGGTCAGAAAGCCAAGGTCAATAACAAGTAGAGGATCCGTAGTACAAGCAGCAGCAGCAAGCCAGGAAACAAGCATAGAAGAATCACAGGCAAAGGAGGAACAGGAAAGGCAGGAATAAATAGACAGTGGGCAGGAACTACCTCCATCTGGCCAGGCTGTGATAGGCTCTCCCACTCCTAAGCCTGCCATCCTGAGTGGTGGAAGATGGAGTCAGTCTCACAGACATAGGAGCAGGTGCAGACTGATTGCCCATGGGTGTCGACACAGAGCCTGGGTCTGGCAAATCCTTTACATACAGAGTTCCAAACCTTCTCTGGAAGTGACATCAGCATAAGAGCCATGCGTCAAGATCTTCATGAAATGGGTTTCCATTGTCGAGCAGCTGCACACAAGCCTAAGATCATCACGCAAAATGCCAAACGATGGATGAATCTGGGTTAGCAGATGCCAGTAGAACATTACCTACCATAACGCATAGTGCCTACTCTAAAATGGAGGAATAATGGTCTGGAATTTTTTAAGGGTCTGGACTAGGCTCCTTATTTTCTTTGAAGGGCATTGTTAATGCTACAGCATGCCAAGACATTGTAGATAATTGTATGCTACCAACATTGAAGCAACAGGTGAGCCAGACCTTTTTGTCATGAATAGGTACATACTCCCACAGAGACAAAACACAATCTTGTGGAAAGCCTCCCAGAAAAGTGAAGGCTGACATAGCCTTAGAAGGGGGTAAAATCTGTATAAACACCCATAGTTTTGGAATTGGATGTCCACCAAGCTTATATAGGTGTGATGGTCAGGTGTCCATATACTTTTGGCCATATAGTGTGTGCAGGTGCATATGTATTGACAACAAGAATAAATATCTGCATAAAGTTTGTATGACCCCCCTGTGTTTGTTAGGGTATCCGCCAGGTACTGGACTTTCCTCCCACACTCAAAAAACATACTGTTAGGTTAATTGACTTCCTAAGAAATTAATCTTAGTGTTTTCTTGTTTGTCTGAGATATGGAAATTAGATTGTAAACTCCATTGGGGACAGGGACTAATTTGAATGGGGACAATCTCTGTACAGGACTGCAAAATATGTTGTCATTTTAGAAGTAACAGGAAATAAATATGGTATAATGATAAATGGGCATCATTACACACCAAGCTGAAATGCATGGGTTGCTCAGAGACAGCAATAATATTGAGTTACAAGACACTCCCATAAAACCTGATGTACCCATATTTCCTGATGAACTTTTTCATGTCCATCCTTTCCCATTGAGAATATCATAACCAGGACAGAATCCCAATGATAATAATGCTGGAAAGACCATTTTAACAGTATCCCTCTCATGCACTAGAAAACTTTATATTAAAATCCTCCTAGCTTATGTTACATTATTGCCTGATAATCACAAAAGGGGTTAACTAATATGGGTAAAGTAACTGAAGACATAGATACCCATTAATGTTGTAGGATAATTAGGCTTCTATATAACTACAGCAGATTTATTTCATAATAAATACAATTAATTTGTAAAAAGGCATCTTAACGATTAACATTTATTCCATATTAATAAGCAATAACCACTTTTATGGTGGATTAAATGCTTATTTTGCGGCACTAAAATCTAACTATAGCTCCATTCTGGAAACATTTAATGTCACTTGTAAAAGGTTACAGAAGATTTTGTGTTTTAAAATATTTCCACACCATTTAAGCCTGTCCTATTCCATTCATAGTCGTAATATAGGATGGTGCAGTTTTAACTATCTCCTTTCTGTGTTCATGGAGGATTAGTTCACCAATATTGATTAGTACAAAGTTGAGCATTCTACTGAAATAGAAATAAAATAAGCGTTGTTTCACAAATGTAAATTAAAAGAGTTCATAGATTTGGCTCCTACTTGTAAATAAGTCCTGTGACTAAACACATTTCTTGACAAAAACAGCAAGTGGGACAAGTTTGAACCCTTGCCACATGTGAAACACTTAAAGAGGACCGATCACTTCTTGGGAAACCTCATGGAGTAATAGCAGACACAAATATATAAAACCTTTTTGTCAAATATACGTATATAATCAGGAAAATTAAAAAATAACAGTGGAATCCAACACCCGTAGACTTTAATGGTATCCATTTAAGGGATACCTAATGAACTCTCATGAGCCTTTTCATGACGTATCTACTAAACAGATACCATTATAGCCTATGGTTGACGAATGCCACTGTTAGGCATCTGTTTAACGCATCTGTCAAACATAGGCTATAAAGACATGCATTTAATGGATTCTATCCAGATAAAAAATAAAAACGGTATTCCTGATGTATCATTTCCGACGGAGGCAAAAAGAACACTTTTTTAGCCTCCGTCAGTAAAATGGGAACCTATGGGCATGTCTTATGTATGCGCCATGACCTTTTCCGGCACATGCATCAAACGTCTAAAAGGGGCCTATTAATGATGATAGCTGTGGCCCTTCAAGAGCTGAGACGGCTTTAGCTGAAGTGGCTCTCCATATGCAGCAGTGCAGCTCAAGTCTAATGACTGTTGTGTGAGACTTCCTGCTTCTGAGCTGGACGATTTCACTGTGATGGGGGAGACTGTGAGTGTGCAGCATGTGTACAAGGGAAAGGTCGGCTGTCATCTTAATTCAAGCTAGATGTTGTTGTATTAGAAGCAAGATGTGGAGGAGCCCCTACCCAGTAAAAGTGTTACTATTGCTTTAAATGTATGTATGGTGTTATGCATGTCTAAATTTATTTTTCTTCAATGTCAAGATATTGGAAAAGCAGACAAAGAATGAGGACAGCACACTGCGAACACCAATGTAACCTAAACCACTAAATATAAATAAATATGCATTACTGCTAAATCTACTTACACTTAGTGCACATTTTGATCAAAAAGTGTTTGCCCACCTGCCACGACAAGGTGACCTCTATAAGGTGGGGACCTACTCTGCACATACACCCAGAACTGGGATTAAGCCTATATATATATCTGGGGATGGTAGGAACCAGCATTAAACTAATTAGAATCACCCAGGGCAGAATGGGAGGAGTGCAAGAACAAAAAATGGAGGCAGTCACTAACCCCACATATATGGATCCCATAAACAACACAAAAGTTTGAACTGCACATTCCAACAAAATTATATAAAATGTGTATGCAGGTACAAGAACACCTGTGACTGCAAATATACAGCAGACAAAGAATGGTGACACCTTATAGAGGTCGCCTTGTCGTGGCAGGTGGGCAAACACTTTTTGTTTAAAATGTGCACTAATAACCTCCCTATTGTAAGTAGATTTAGCAGTAATGCATATTTATTTATATTTAGTGGTTTAGGTTACATTGGTGTTCGCAGTGTGCTGTCGCCATTCTTTGACTGTGTATATTTGCAGTCACAGGTGTTCTTGGTATTACTGGTAAAATTTGGTCGATGCATTCAGTATTTAATTGTGAAAAATTAGCATTTTTTAAACTGGAAACTACACCCCTCAAGGCATTTATTAAGAGGTGTAGTGAGTATTTCCAACCCACAAGTCTTTTCCATAAATTAATGTGCTGCGGATGGTGCAAAGTAAAACTTTTAATTTTTCCCTAGATATGCCATTTCAGTGGCAAATATGTAATGCCCAGCTTGTGCAACTGGGGACACACGCCAAAAATTGTTAAAAGGGTTCTCCTGGGTATGGAGATGCCATATATGTGGAAGTAAACAGCTGTTTGGGCACAGTGTAGGGCTCAGAAGAGAGGGAGCGCCATTTGGCTTTTGGAGCACGGATTTTGCTTAGCAGTAGTTTTGTTTCAGTATTACTGGTATTTCAGTTTATAATGTGGGAACATATGTAAGCTGTGTGGAGTACATCAGGGGCATAATCAGGTGGTATAATAATGAGGTAAATAAAAATAATTATCCAGAGATGTTTGTTACGCTGTGAAGTAATCCTTTATGCATAGGCCAGTGTCGCACTAATACTCGGTGTCCTTTCTTATATCCCTTGTGGTACATGGTCTGCACCTTTGTAGTTTGGGTAATTTTGCTGGGAAAGTGTTGTCCTGGTATTATACGGTTACCCTCGCTTCCAGCAGATATGTTTGGGCCCTACCCTTCCTGGTTCCCTAATTTTAGGGCCTTGATAAATCGCCTGTTTGAACAGAAGAAATGTTCCCCTCGGGCCTGCACAACTGCATATTTTTTCTATGGGATCCTTAACTTATTTTATTCTTTAATAGACTAAGTGGTATAAGGGCTGTTTATTTGCGGGACGAGCTATAGTTTTTATTTGTACCATTTTGGGGTACATGCGACTTTTTGATTACTTTTTATCCTATTTTTTTGGAGGTAAGGTGACCAAAAAACAGCAATTCTGGCATCGTTTTTTTCATACGATGTTTACCATGCATTCTTAAAGACATGTTACGTTTATTCTGCGGGTCAGCACGATTCCGGCGATACCCAAGTTATAGCACTTTTTTATGTTTTACAACTTTTTGCACAATAAAATTACTTTTGTAAATATAATGTATTTTTTTCTGTCGCCATGTTCTGAGAGCCATAACGTTTTCATTTTTTCAACGACGAAGCTGTATGAGGGCTTGTATTTTTGCAAGACGAGCTAAAGTCTTTATAGGTACCATTTTTCGATACATGCCACTTTTTGATAACTTTTTATTCCAATATTTGAATGGCAAAGTGACAAAAGAACAGCACTTCTGGCATTGTTTTTGGTTTGTTTTTTTTTTAACAATATTTTTATACTTCAGGCCATTATGGATGTGGCGATACCAAATATGTATGGTTTATTTATTTTTTTTCAATAATAAATGACTTGATAAGGGAAAAATGGTGATTATGTTTTATTTATTTATTTATTTTATTACTTGAAACTTTTATTTTATTTTTTTAAACTTTTTTTTAGTCCCACTAGGGGACTTGAAGGTCCAACTGTCTGATTTATTTTCTAATACATTGCACTACCTATGTATTGCAATGTATTAGAACTGTCAGTTGTTCACTGACAGCCAGCTTAATCGGCTTCCGTAATGGCAGACAATGAGGCCATTGTTAGGTCTCCTGTTGCCATAGCAGCCGTTGGCAGCCCTGCGATCGCATCACAAGGCTACCAATTTGCTACAAACTACTAAGATGCAGCGATCGCCTCCAATCACTACATCTAAGTGCTAAGTGGTTAATGGCAGGGATCAGAGCTTTTTCTGGTCCCTGCCGTTACAGCAGGGTGTCAGCTGTAACATACAGCTGACACGCGCTACTGATGACAGGGGCTAAGCTTCTGAGCCTGTGCCACCTTGCCGTCGGTACCGGAATCATTTTAGGACCCGCCTCTGGGTGGGGCCTAGAAGGCTTCCGTATGAAGCAGACCGGGAAGCCTCCGGCACCATTGCAGCCATTGGCACCCCGGCAATCTCGTCACTGGGGTGGCAATTGGCTGAAAATACCTTAAATGCAGTGATCTTTTTTGACCACTGCATTTAAGGGGTTAATTTCGGTCCCCGCCATTACAGCAGGGTGTGAGCTGTAACATACAGCTGACACCCAGGGATGATGGCACGGACTCAGTTTCTGAACCCGTGTCATCTATTTGTCGTATGGATACGGCAAATTGCGGGAAGCACTGGCTTTCCATGACGTATCCATACGACAAATGTCTGGAAGGTGTTAACACAGGAGGAAGTAAAGCTGCATCTGAGCAAATTAAATATTGCCAGACGGCATACATCCACGAGTATTAAGGGAATTTGGCACAGTAATGGACAAATCATTCTATCTCATCTTCCTAGACCCTTTTGTAACAAGATCAGTGCCACAGGATTGGAGGACGGCTGATGCTGTACCGATATTTAAAAAGGTTAAGAATGTGAAACCGAGTAACTATCGTCCAGTAAGTTTGACATCTGTGGTATGTAAAGTATTTGGGGGTATTCTAAGAGATGAACTACAAAAGTATATAGCAGAGAAAAGTCTAATTACTGATAACCAGCATGGATTCATGAATAACAGGTCGTGCCTAACCAACATGCTCGGTTTCTATGAGGAGGTAAGTGCAAATCTGGATGTTGGTCATGCGGCGGATGTGATTTATTTGGATTTTGCGAAAGCATTTGATACTGTTCCACACAACAGTCTTGTTCTGAAGCTACAGGGGCAGGGGCTGGGGGAACGTGTATGCATGTGGGTAAAGAATTGGTTAGAAGACAGAAAACAGCGAGCCATTATAAATGGTACTTACTCAAAATGGGCTGAAGTCAGCAGCGGGTACCATAAGCATCGGTGTTAGTCCTAATTCTTTTTAATCTCTTTATTAATGACCTTGTGGATGGGATTGATAGCAAGGTGTCAGTTTTTGAAGACTATACAAAACTTTGTAGGATACTTAAAAAGCTTGACTGTAAAATATTACAGAAAGACCTAGATAAGCTAGCAGCACGGGCAAAAACATGGCAGATGAAATTTAATGTTGATAAATGTAAAGTAATGCACCCAGGACGCAATAATAGTATTAATAGATATAAATTAAATTGAATAAAACTGAGAACGGAACAAGAGAAGGACCTGGATATTCTGGTTACAAATAAGCTAAGCAGCAGTACTCAATGTCAAGCAGCAGCTGCAAAAGAATATAGGATATTAGGGTGTATAAAGAGAGATAAAAACCCGTGGTTCAAATGTAATATTATCCCTCTATAAACCTCTTGTAAGGCTATATCTTGAATTTGGAATTCAGTTTTGGGCTCCACATTGTAAAAAGCATATAGGACAGGGTTCAAAGGCGGGCGACTAGATTATTAAATGGGATGGGAGGTGTCGCTTATGATGAAAGGCTAGAAAAATTGGGCTTGTTCAGCTTGGAAAAAAGACGTCTTAGAGGTGATATTATTAACATGGATAAGTATATGTTTGGACAATAGGGCTGCACAGGCGGGTACTGTAGTGATAATGGGAGATTTTAATTTCCGGGATATTAATTGGTGTCATGGTTCAGCTTTAACTGCAAAGGGGAGACATTTCCTCAACCTGTTGCAGGAAAATCTTATGGGCCAGTTTGTGGAAGACCCGACTAGAGGTGAAGCTCTGTTGGATCTGGTCATTTCTAATAATGCAGATCTTGTTGGGAATGTCAATGTTCGTGAAAACCTCGGTAACAGTGATCATAATATAGTTACATTTTACCTATACTGTAAAAAACAAACGCAGGCTGGGAGGGCAAAAACATTTAATTTTAAGAAAGCCAAATTCCCCAGGATGAGGGCTGCAATTCAGGATATAGACTGGGAAGAACTAATGTCAAATAATGTGACAAATGATAAATGGGAGATTTTCAAATCTACTTTGAGTTATTATAGTGCAAAATTTATTCCTATAGGTAACAAGTATAAACGACTCAAATTAAACCCCACATGGCTTACACCTTCTGTGAAAGGGGCAATACATGACAAAAAAAGGGCATTTAAAAAATACAAATCTGAGGGTACATCTGCAGCCTTTGTAAAATATAAAGAGCTTAATAAAATCTGTAAAAAGGTAATAAAATTAGCGAAAATACAAAATGAAAGGCAGGTGGCCAAGGATAGTAAAACAAATCCCAAAAAATTCTTCAAGTATATAAATGCTAAAAATCCAAGGTCTGAACATGTAGGACCCCTAGATAATGGTAATGGGGAGTTGGTCACAGGGGATCAAGAGAAGGCAGAGTTACTAAATGGGTTCTTTAGCTCTGTATATACAACTGAAGAAAGAGCAGCTGATGTAGCCGGTGCCAGTACTGTTAATATATAAGTTAATATACTGAATTGGATGAATGTAGATATGGTCAAAGCTAAATTAAATAAAATAAATGTGCACAAGGCCCCGGGACCAGATGGGTTACACCCTAGAATTCTTAAAGAGCTTAGTTCAGTTATTTCTGTCCCCCTTTTCATAATATTCAGAGAATCTCTAGTGACTGGTATAGTGCCAAGGGACTGGCACAGCGCAAATGTGGTGCCGATTTTCAAAAAGGGCTCTAGGTCTTCCCCGGTTAATTATAGACCAGTAAGCTTAACATCCATCGTGGGGAAAATGTTTGAGGGGCTATTGAGGGACTATATACAGGATTATGTGACAAAAAATAGTATTATAAGTGACAGCCAGCACGGTTTTACTAAGGACAGAAGTTGTCAAACTAACCTAATCTGTTTTTATGAAGAGGTGAGCAGAAGCCTAGACAGAGGGGCCGCTCTGGATTTAGTGTTTTTGGACTTTGCAAAGGCATTTGACACTGTCCCCCATAGACGCCTAATGAGTAAATTAAGGACTATAGGTTTAGAAAATATAGTTTGTAATTGGATTGCGAATTGGCTCAAGGACCGTATCCAGAGAGTTGTGGTCAATGATTCCTACTCTGAATGGTCCCCGGTAATAAGTGGTGTACCCCAGGGTTCAGTGCTGGGACCACTATTATTCAACTTATTTATTAATGATATAGAGGATGGGATTAATAGCACTATTTCTATTTTTGCAGATGACACCAAGCTATGTAATATAGTTCAGTCTATGGAAGATGTTCATGAATTGCAGGCAGATTTAAACAAACTAAGAGTTTGGGCATCCACTTGGCAGATGAAGTTTAATGTAGATTAATGTAAAGTTATGCATCTGGGTACCAACAACCTGCATGCATCATATGTCCTAGGGGGAGCTACACTGGCGGATTCACTTGTTGAGAAGGATCTGGGTGTACTTGTAAATCATAAACTAAATAAGAGCATGCAGTGTCAATCAGCTGCTTCAAAGGCCAGCAGGATATTGTCGTGTATTAAAAGAGGCATGGACTCACGGGACAGGGATGTAATATTGCCACTTTACAAAGCATTAGTGAGGCCTCATCTAGAATATGCAGTTCAGTTCTGGGCTCCAGTTCATAGAAAGGATGCCCTGGAGTTGTAAAAAATACAAAGAAGAGCAACGAAGCTAATTAGGGGCATGGAGAATTTAAGTTATGAGGAAAGATTAAAATAATTAAACCTATTTAGTCTTGAAAAAAGACGACTAAGGGGGGACATGATTAACTTATATAAATATATTAATGGAACATACAAAAAATATGGTGAAATCCTGTTCCATGTAAAACCCCCTCAAAAAACAAGGGGGCACTCTGGAGAAAAAAAGGTTCACCCTGCAAAGGCGACAAGCCTTCTTTACCGTGAGAACTGTGAATCTATGGAATAGCCTACCGCAGGAGCTGGTCACAGCAGGGACAGTAGATGGCTTTAAAAAAGGGTTAGATAATTTCCTAGAACAAAAAAGTATTAACTCCTATGTGTAGAAATTTTTCCTTCCCTTTTCCCGTCCCTTGGTTGAACTTGATGGACATGTGTCTTTTTTCAGCCGTACTAACTATGTAACTATCTAACTATGTAACTGGCACATGATCTGTTCTTTCCAAGGACTCTACAAAGGACATGGGGACATTCATTGCGTGTGAAAGAAAGACATTTCAGACATCAATATAGAAAAGGGTTCTTTACAGTTAGAGTAGTCAAACTATAGAATGCCCTACCCCAAGAGGTAGTCATGGCAGATACTATGTTAGCATTTAAAAAAAAGGATAGATGATTATTTACTGACAAATGACATTGGGGGTTATAATTAATCAAGCAATGAATGACGTGTAATTTATTAAGAAAGGTTGAACTTGATGGACCTGTGTCTTTTTTCAACTTATGTTACTATGGGGGGCCTAACTACTATATAATAGCACAAAGGGGGCATAACTACTATAAAGTGGCACATAGGGGGACCTAACATGGGGACCCAAAGGGGTCCTAACTACTTTATGTGGGCACAAAGAGGACCTAACCACTAAATAGGGGCACCAAAGGGGACCTAACTAACATGGGGACACAAATGAGTCCTAACTACTATATAAGAGCCCAAAGGGTGACCTAACTACTATTTGAAGACACAAAGGAGGAGTTCACTACTATATGGGGACAGAAAGTAGGAGCTAACTACTAGGAAAGTATTCCTGTGTAGGGAGGGCACTATTGCTGTGTGGGGCCTAAAAGTGGCACTATTACTGTGCATGTGATACTATTAAAGTGTGGGGCACCAAGAAAAGGCATTATTTTCATCTGGGGCACTATAAATGGTGAGTTTTTGTAGAGAGTGAGGAATAGTTGGGGAGTGTGCTGTAAAAGCGAGGAGCCAAAGATGTTTGTGTTGCAAATTATGCAGAGGCGATTTGTGGCTGAAAGTAGTTGTCATGCCTTTCTGGGCCGGATGAATAAGAAAAGAGAAAGTGAACTCCAATGTGAGAAGATATCACCTGTGAGTCACTGTAATGTAATCACTTATATGGTCTACAGAGCGCCTGTGTAGAACTGGTATCTACCACTATATGGTCACTGTATGTTGGTAATATTGGTCTTTGTTTTACTACACACGTTTTACTACACAATCAAGAGTGGTCACATTATTTCTATATAGCTGAAGTGTGGGCCCCAATAATTATTTTCTCTGGTGGGCCCAGGGTACTTCAGTCCAACACTGCTCTCCAGTACTTTTCCTACTGCAGGCTTACAATAAAAAAATAATATATATATAAATATATACACTACCGTTCAAAAGTTTAGGGTCACTTAGAAGTTTCCTTATTTTTGAAAGAAAAGCACAGTTTTTTTTCAATGAAGATAACATTAAATTAATCAGAAATACACTCTATACATTGTTAATGTGGTAAATGACTATTCTAGCTGCAAACGTCTGTTTTTTAATGCAATATCTACATAGATGTATAGAGGCCCATTTCCAGCAACCATCACTCCAGTGTTCTAATGGTACATTGTGTTTGCTAACTGTTCTAGAAGGCTAATGGATGATTAGAAAACACTTGAAAACCCTTGTGCAATTATGTTAGCACCGCTGTAAACAGTTTTGCTGTTTAGAGGAGCTATAAAACTGACATTCCTTTGAGCTAGTTGAGAATCTGGAGCATATCATTTGTGGGTTCGATAAAATTCTCTAAAAATGGCTATAAAAAGAGAGTTTTCATGTGAAACGCGACAGTCTATTCTTGTTCTTAGAAATGAAGGCTATTCCATGCGAGAAATTACCAAGAAACTGAAGATTTCCTACAACGGTGTGTACTACTTCCTTTAGAAGACAGCACAAACAGGCTCTAACCAGAATAGAAAGAGAAGTGGGAGGCCCCGCTGCACAACTGAGCAACAAGACAAGTACATTAGAGTCTCTAGTTTGAGAAATAGACGCCTCACAGGTCCTCAACTGGCAGCTTCATTAAATAGTACACGCAAAACGCCAGTGTCAACGTCTACAGTGAAGAGGCGACTCCGGGATGCTGGCCTTCAGGGCAGAGTGGCAAAGAAAAAGCCATATCTGAGACTGGCTAATAAAAGGAAAAGATTAATATGGGCAAAAGAACACAGACATTGGACAGAGGAAGATTGGTAAAAAGTGTTATGGACAGACGAATCTAAGTTTGAGGTGTTTGGATCACACAGAAGAACATTTGTGAGTCGCAGAACAACTGAAAAGATGCTGGAAGAGTGCCTGACGCCATCTGTCAAGCATGGTGGAGGTAATGTGATGGTCTGGGGTTGCTTTGGTGCTGGTGAAGTGGGAGATTTGTACAAGGTAAAAGGGATTTTGAATAAGGAAGGCTATCACTCCATTTTGCAAAGCCATGCCATACCATGTGGACAGCGCTTGATTGGAGCCAATTTCATCCTACAACAGGACAATGACCCAAAGCACACCTCCAAATTATGCAAGAACTATTTAGGGAAGAAGCAGGCAGCTGGTATTCTATCTGTAATGGAGTGGCCAGCGCAGTCACCAGATCTCAACCCCATAGAGCTGTTGTGGGAGCAGCTTGACCGTATGGTACGCAAGAAGTGCCCATCAAGCCAATCCAACTGGTGGGAGGGGCTTCTGGAAGCATGGGGTGAAATTTCTCCCGATTACCTCAGCAAATTAACAGCTAGAATGCCAAAGGTCTGCAATGCTGGAATTGCTGCAAATGGAGCATTCTTTGACGAAAGCAAAGTTTGAAGGAGAAAATTATTATTTCAAATAAAAATCATTATTTCTAACCTTGTCAATGTCTTGACTATATTTTCGAGTCATTTTGCAACTCATTTGATAAATATAAATGTGAGTTTTCATGGAAAACACAAAATTGTCTGGGCGACCCCAAACTTTTGAACGGTAGTATATATATATATATATATATATATATATATATATATATATATATATATATTTATTTTTACTCACTGAAGCTTGCAAGGATTTACATGTACTGTATTCCCATTCAAAAGCTATCTAATGATAAATGTGCTACTTTAGTAGATCTAAGCCAGCAGAATATAACATATACGTATAAACAGCAGAAATAATTTAGCATCACTGTTGAAAGGGTATTTGCTCAAAGCATATAAAAGGAAAATATTTTCTTTTGCTGAGACTTTATGCACTGTGAAGGCAGAATAAGATTTCATAACATATCAGCTTGACATTTTATTTTCATACTTAATATATGGCCCCATATATCTGTTGTGAATTCTACCTGCAAGGTTTTCCGTGTGTTTAAACAGGACTTATGTTTCACATATCAAACAGACAATTTGGAGCAGCTACATTCTCTCGAGTCATTTGAAGTTACAGAATTTCATAGCGCATAGCAATGACACTTATTTCCGGAGGGTTTTTACGCACACACCATCTGGTGCGGAACATTAACAAGTACAGTGTAATAAGCAATAGCAAAATAGAACATTAGGTGATCTGAAAGAGTTAAAAAAGAATAGCAAACTGAAAAATGGAGTAATATGCTCTTGACTAGCTTTAGACATATGTTAATGTGCAACAAACTCCATCTTTCTGTGTAATAGCAAAAATAAAAGTATGTCCCTGTAGAAAATACTGAAATCAAATGTGGACTAAAGCATTTTAAAGTTCAATAAAAAAGTATTTGCCCCTTTACAGATGTCCTTTTTTTTGTCACTCTGAATGACTTCCAATCATTAGACAACCTGTAATATAAGACAAAAAGAATCTGAGTAAACACATATAGAGGTTGTCTAGCATTAAGTTTTCAAATATTTAGGTGAATGGAGCTGGGCAACAATACTAGACACAGCCTATAGAGAAAAGAGGAGGAGTTTCTGAAAAAAAAAAAGCAGACCCATTATTTTAATTCTGGAAAACCCTTTTAATAGTTTTTTTTTTTTTTTTTTACTAGTACAGCAATTATTACAGTACAAACTTATCCAGCTGCCAAATTAACTATTCAATAGGACAGTTACTTTTTTTCTGTCAAATCTCAGTTTATTGATATATTGTGCATTGCAAAAGTATTCATCTCTCCCTTGGTGTTTTTCCTATTTTGTTGTATTACACCCTGAAATTAAAATAGATTTTAAATACCTTGTTTAAAAAAAAAAAAAAAAGAAAAGAAGTTGTGAGTGCATATGTATATGTTTCATTCTATGAAACCCCTAAATACGGATCAGTCAAACCAATTAACTTCAGAAGTCACATAATTAGTTGAATACGGTGCCACTGTGTACAATCAAAGTGCCACATGATCTGTCACTAAAGATGAATGAACTTTACGAAATTAATTTCAGGGCCGATTCTATCGAATTGACTGTCCAATTTAGATTGGTCATAATAAATGTGCCGCAATTAGCTGCAGCGGTCACATGGGACAAAACAATGTCATCACAGAAGGGAGGTTACATGGAACAAAACAGCGCCATCTCAGGAGGCCGGCAGGGACGCATCGCTATGGGAGACCAGATGAGTATGGTATCTTCTCTTCTCTGCTGTTCTTTTTTTTGTTCGCAATATTGTGGCCGTCGGCTGCCATATTGACGCTTTGTGCACCGTGAGCCCCAAAAATTTCAGACTGCACCGAATTTGAAACTTTTGGGAAATTCAAAACAAATTTGATTAATTTGAATTGATTCGCTCATCTTTTTTTGTCACATGATGTCAGTAAAAATACACCTGTCCTGAAAGGCCCTTGAGTCTGCAACACCACTAAGCAAGCAACATGAAGACCAAGGAGAAGTGTTACGCAATGGGTCATGGACCCACTATGCCACCTAACCGGTTTGGCTTTGGGCCACGCCTAAGGGTGTTATCTTAGTAGTCTCCCCATTTATCACCCTTTAACCCAGGGGTGGGGAACCTTTTTTTCTGCCAAGGGTCATTTGGATATTTATAACATCGTTCACGGGCCATACAAAATTATCAACTTAAAAATTAGCCTGCTATATTTGGTTAAACATTTAATTAACTCACCCCTAATGTGATGACTGGAACTGCTTCTCTTTGGTGAGGAGTGTGATGTTAGCCGGTATTGATGATGTTACTACTACGTCGGTCAGTCTGTAGCGCAGTGGACTCTTTGCGATGGTAAGTTTAAAAAAGAACTGCTTGCACCAGTAAGTTGTTCCTACTTACTTACTTAAAGGGGTTTTCCCATCAGGAACATTTATGACATGTCAGATAGATGCAGGTGTTATAGCTCAGAGATAAAGTCAAGGTCCAAGGTACAAGCCAGAGTTTAAACACGATCAGCAGTCAGAAGATGCAGAATATACAGGAAACCAGAAGCTCAGGAAACCCATGTGAAGCCGCCTTAAATAATCCAATGCTGCCAGAGACTGGTTGGGGAAGCTCCGGAGAAGCAGCGTCATGTGATCCTTCAGCGATGATGTCAGAAGAGTGAAGGAGTTAAGCCAACAGCTGATCAGACCGTTGGCACGACAGTACCCCCTCATACTCCCCCTCCTCTTGAGGCCAGATCAAGGAAGACATTTCTTAAGAAGATTAGGAGCTGAGATGTGCTATGCGGGTTCTCAAGATCTTTCTTCAGGACCAGAGCCATTCCAGTCTACCAAATAATAGATTTTCTTGCCAACCTTCTTACTAGCCAAAATCTCTTTGAGCTCATATACTTCTCCGGAAGCACCAGTTATAGGAAAAGCAGAGGGAGACTTGGAAAATTTATTTAAAGCCCACCGCCTTGAGAAGAGAAACATGGAAGGAGTTTGGGATTCCCAGAGTTGGAGGCAGACGAAGCTTGTAAGAGTCTGGATTTATCCTCCTCAAAATTTTAAATAGTCCAATGTACCGAGGTACAAACTTATACAAAGGAACCCTCAGACAAATATTCCTGGTGGACAACCAAACTTTCTCTCCCAAAAAGAAGAGTGGAGAAGGCCTGCGTTTACAATAGATGAAAAGCCTGGAAATAATTACCTGAAGAAATTAGCAAAACTGATGAACCTCTGAATGATATGAAGGCCTTATGGACAAGGCCAAATCTGTATGACAGACAATTTCTCCAGATCCATCTGTAGACCCCGACTTGAGACAATATACCCCAGGAAGGGCAGGGAAGATTTTTCAAAGACAAACTTCTCAATTTTTTTTCTAGAGATTGTTTTCTCATCAGACTAGCACTTGACACACGTCTTTGGTGGGTAGATAAATCAGGAGAGAATATAAGTATATCGTCCTGATACAACACCACACATATGTAAAGCAAGTACAGAAAAGTTTTGTTAACAAATTCCTGGAAATCTGCGGGGGCATTGCAGACATCAAAGGGCATCACCAAGTATTCATAATGTCCATCTCGAGTTTTAAAAGCAGTCTTCCACTCATCTCCCTCTCAAATACAAATACAGTTATAGTCACCAAGCAGATCCAGTTTGGTGAAGATTTGAGCTCCTCGAATCCTGTTGAATATCTCGGAAATCAAAGGTAGAGGATATTTATTTTTCACAGTAATCTTGTTAAAAACCGCGATAGTCAAAGCAAGAATGAAGTGACCCATACTTCTTCAGAAGAAAGAAGAAGCCTGCTCCAGCAGGGGAGGAAGACTTGTGGATATACTGTAGCCTGTCTCTAGATTCTCCTTAATACTTAGTCAGTGCCTGCATCTCAGGAATGGAGAGAGGATAGACATTACCTCAAGAAGGAGTGGTACCCAGAACCAGCTCAATAGGACAATCATAAGATCTGTGGGGAGGCAGGGACTCAGATTTCTTTTTGCAGAAGACATCCGAAAAAGAGGCATTTGAAGGCAGGAGAACAGGAACAGACTGAGGAGAAAATAAATGCTGTCTAGGAAGAATCTCTGGGAGACACCTGGACCAACAATGAACACCTTATTGACGAATATACTGAAGAATATGTCCCGTATTCCAGTCCAGAACTGGACAATGCATGCAAAGCCTAGGTAGACCAAGCAGTATGGGATTCACAGACTTCGGAAGAACATACAATTCTATCTTCTCTGTGTGCAAACCTCCAACATGAAGTTTCAAAGGCTCAGTAACATACAAGACGTGATTCGGAAAAGTGACACAATTTAAAACCATTTTTTCTTTGCAGCTTACTTCCTGCTGAGCAGTTGACTAGGGGGAGGGGTTAACTAGTCCCAGGTGGTATAAATTAGCCCTCAGGGCTCTAGAGAGCCTGCTCTAGTGGGCTTGTAATACAAGTGGTTTGTATATCAAGTGGAGTTACAAAACCGGATTGACTTACTGTGTTGTGTGTGACAAAGTGGGGGCCAGTGTATGTGATATATGAATTAATTGCTTGCTTGCTAAAAGAAGTTTGCAAAAGTGACACAATTTAAAACCATTTTTTTCTTTGCAGCTTACTTCCTGCTGAGCAGCTGACTAGGGGGAGGGGTTAACTGGTCCCCAGGTGGTATAAATTAGCCCTCAGGGCTCTAGAGAGCCTGCTCTAGTGGGCTTGTAAAACAAGTGGTTTGTATATCAAGTGGAGTTACAAAACCGGATTGACTTACTGTGTTGTGTGTGACAAAGTGGGGGCCAGTGTATGTGATATATGAATTAATTGCTTGCTTGCTAAAAGAAGTTTGCAAAAGTGACACAATTTAAAACCATTTTTTTCTTTGCAGCTTACTTCCTGCTGAGCAGCTGACTAGGGGGAGGAGTTAACTGGTCCCCAGGTGGTATAAATTAGCCCTCAGGGCTCTAGAGAGCCTGCTCTAGTGGGCTTGTAAAACAAGTGGTTTGTATATCAAGTGGAGTTACAAAACCGGAGTTAAAAAGAGCAGTTAAAGCCCCAGTAAGTACTCTTCTTTTCTTTTTGCATTAACAACTGTTCGCTGTTTTTTTTGTAACTGGGATAATGGACAGCAAGATTGGAGGTTTTCTTCAGTGCACAGTTTGCCATATGTATGCACGACTGGAGCCGGAGTTCCAGGGTGAATACCTCTGTGGCAGATGTGAGCATGTTGTTCACCTGGAAGCTCGCATTAGAGATCTGGAGGAGCAAAATGCAACACTGAGGAAGATAGACAATATTGAGAGGAGCATGCTGCTCACGGAGCACGCAGTTAGTGGGTTAGAACTGGAGGGTGAAGACATGGGTGAGCAGGATCAGGCAAGTAGCTGGGTTAATGTAGTCAGGGGCACTAGAAAGGGGTCCAAGAAAAGGAAGGCCAATCCTGTTTCTGACATTCCAAGCAAAATTGCCAAGTTGGGTGATGATGCGAGGGTGTCGGTCTCAGAAATAGCAGCCCTAGTGGATACTGATCTCCCTAACAGCCGGGAGAACAGCCCAGCTAGTAGTAGGCGGGATGGTAATGCAGGTAAGCCAAGACAATTTATAGTCGTAGGGGATTCTATAATCAGGAAGACAAATAGAATATTTTGTCGCCAAGACCACCTCAACCGAATGTTTTGCTGTCTCCCTGGTGCCAGGGTTCGGCATGTGGTGGAACAGGTGGACAAATTGCTGGGAGGGGCTGGTGATGATCCAGCTGTTGTGGTCCATGTCGGTACCAACGACAGAATAAATGGTAGGTGGAGGAGCCTTAAGAATAATTTTAAATAACTAGGCTACAAGCTGAAGGGAAGGACCTCCAAGGTTGTATTCTCAGGAATACTGCCTGTGCCATGCGCATCACAGGAAAGACAGCTGGAACTCAGGGAGTTAAATGCATGGCTTAAGTCTTGGTGTAGAGGAGAAGGCTTTGGGTTCCTAGAGCACTGGGCTGACTTTTCATTGGGGTACAAACTGTATTCTGCAGATGATTTGCACCTAAATGGAAAGGGGTCCGCTGTGCTGTGGGAGAGAATTCTAGCTGGGGTGGCGGAGTGTTTAAACTATGGCTGAGGAGGGAGGTCAATGTAGAAAAAAACGGGGTAGTCAGGTTAGAGAGGAGTCAGACTATATTGGTGGGGGGAGAAACAGACTGTAGGGAGAGGACTAGACAACAGGATAAGGAGATCCTTTTGTTACAAAACAGCAGTGTAAATAAAAATGCCCAAATAATGACAAATCACGTTTCTTATAATAAAAGTGAAAAACTGAAAGGCAAGTTAAAGTGTATGTTCACAAATGCCAGAAATCTAGCAAGCAAAATGGGGGAGCTGGAGGCCTTGGTACTGGAAGAAAATATAGATATAGTTGGTGTTGCTGAAACATGGCTGGACTCTTCACATGACAGGGCTGTAAATCTACAGGGTTTTATACTGTTTCGGAAAGACAGGACAAATAGGAAAGGTGGTGGTGTATGTCTGTATGTGAGAAGTGATATGAAGGCGAGTGTAAAAGAGACAATAGTGGGTGAAGACTGTGAGGAGGTTGAAACCTTGTGGGAGGAACTAGAAAGGGGGGTAATCACTGAAAAAAATTACTTTTGGTGTAATCTATAGACCCCCAATGTAACTGAGGAGCTGGAAGATCAGCTATATAAACAGATGGAGCGGGCTGCACAGGCGGGTACTGTAGTAATAATGGGAGATTTTAATTTCCGGGATATTAATTGGTGTCATGGTTCGGCTTCAACTGCAAAGGGGAGACATTTCCTCAACCTGTTGCAAGAAAATTTTATAGGCCAGTTTGTGGAAGACCCGACTAGAGGTGAAGCTCTGTTGGATCTGGTCATTTCTAATAATGCAGATCTTGTTGGGAATGTCAATGTTCGTGAAAACCTTGGTAACAGTGATCATAATATAGTTACATTTTACCTTAAATTTAAAAAACAAACAGGCTGGGAGGGCAAAAACATTTAATTTTAAGAAAGCCAATTTCCCCAGGATGAGGGCTGAAATTTAGGATATAGACTGGTAAGAACTAATGTTAAATAATGGGACAAATGATAAATGGGAGATTTTCAAATCTACTTTGGGTAATTATAGTGCAAAATTTATTCCTATAGGTAACAAGTATAAATGACTAAAATGAAATCCCACATGGCTTACACCTTCTGTGAAAGGGGCAATACATGACAAAAAAAGGGCATTTAAAAAATACAAATCTGAGGGTACATCTGTAGCCTTTGTCAAATATAAAGATCTTAAAGAGGCTCTGTCACCAGATTTTCCAACCCCTGTCTGCTATTGCAGCAGATCGGCGCTGCAATGTAGATTACAATAACGTTTTTATTTTTAAAAAACGAGCATTTTTGGCCAAGTTATGACCATTTTTGTATTTATGCAAATGAGGCTTGCAAAAGTACAACTGGGCGTGTTGAAAAGTAAAAGTACAACTGGGCGTGTATTATGTGCGTACATCGGGGCGTTTTTACCTCTTTTACTAGCTGGGCGTTCTGACGAGAAGTATCATCCACTTCTCAAATCACGCTGTGACGTCACTTCCCCAGGTCCTGCATCGTGTCAGACGAGCGAGGACACATCGGCACCAGAGGCTACAGATGATTCTGCAGCAGCATCGGCGTTTGCAGGTAAGTCGATGTAGCTACTTACCTGCAAACGCTGATGCTGCTGCAGAATCAACTGTAGCCTCTAGTGCCTATGTGTCCTCGCTCGTCTGACACGATGCAGGACCTGGGGAAGTGACGTCACAGCGTGATCTGCCAGAAGCTGGGCGTTCTGAAGAGAAGTGGATGATACTTCTCGTCAGAACGCCCAGCTAGTAAAAGAAGTAAAAACGCCCCGATGTACGCACATAATACACGCCCAGTTGTAATTTTACTTTTCAACACGCCCAGTTGTACTTTTGCAAGCCTCATTTGCATAAATACAAAAATGCTCATAACTTGGCCAAAAATGCTCGTTTTTTAAAAATAAAAACGTTACTGTAATCTACATTGCAGCACCTATCTGCTGCAATAGCAGATAGGGGTTGCAAAATCTGGTGACAGAGCCTCTTTAATAAAATCTGTAAAAATGTAATAAAATTAGCAAAAATACAAAATGAAACGCAGGTGGCCAAGGATAGTAAAACAAATCCCCAAAAATTCTTCAAGTATATGGGTATGTTCACACGGCCAAATTTCAGACGTATCCGAGGCGTATTATGCCTCGTTTTACGTCTGAAAATAGGGCTACAATACGTCGGCAAACATCTGCCCATTCATTTGAATGGGTTTGCCGACGTACTGTGCAGACGACCTGTTATTTACGCGTCGTCGTTTGACAGCTGTCAAACGACGACGCGTAAAAATACAGCCTCGTCAAAAGAAGTGCAGGACACTTCTTTGGACGTTTTTGGAGCTGTTTTCTCATAGACTCGAATGAAAACAGCTCCAAAAACGGACGTAAAAAACGCCGCGAAAACGGCGTGAAAAATGCGAGTTGGTAAAAAAACGTCTGAAAAGCAGGGTTTGTTTTCCCTTGAAAACAGCTCTGGATTTTCAGACGTTTTTGTTGACTACGTGTGAACATACCCTAAAAATGTAAAAAAGCCAAGGTCTGAACATGTAGGACCCCTAGATAGTGGTAATGGGGAGTTGGTCATAGGGGATCAAGAGAAGGCAGAGTTACTAAATGGGTTCTTTAGCTCTGTATATACAACTAAAGAAAGAGCAGCTGATGTAGCTGGTGCCAGTGCTGTTTATATATCAGTTGATGTACTGAATTGGATGAATGTAGATAAGGTCCAAGCTAAATTACATAAAATTAATGTGCACAAGGCCCCGGGACCAGATGGGATACACCCTAGAATTCTTTCGGTTCAATCATTTTTATTGTTTTTCAAAGAAAAGAACAAATGTGTAAATCAACAATACAACTTTGCAGCAACATTACAAGAGAAAAGCAGCAGTTCAACAGAGTATATCATTTTCAACAAAATTTGTTTTGCGAGTAATTATATTTACTACTAAATATATACTTTTTACTAGGGCTATATTTTAATGCATAGAGGATTTTCTGACCAACACTTCCAAATTTCGGTAAATTTAGGATAAGAAAAATTCCCATAAGTTATAATTTTTTCAAATGCATAGGAGGTATTTATTAATGTTATCAATTCTTCTAGGATAGGTGATTCTGCACTTTTCCAATATCTGGTCACTACCAATTTAGCCATAACCAAAATTTTACAAGTTAACATTCTGAATTTGGTAGGAACAACATCTATTCGGAGAAGAAGTAAAGCTAGATGAGGGGATGGCGGGATCCTGATATTAATCAGTGATTCCATCAAGTTAAACACCCCTTGCCAATAGTTGGTTATCCTAGGGCAGTCCCACAATATATGTAATAGCGTGCCTTTGTGATCACATCCTCTCCAACACTTATCCTGTACATTTGGGAACATTATGTGTAACCTATCAGGAGTGTAATACCATTGTAGATTAGTTTTAATAGCTGCCTCCACCTGAGAGCTACATTGCAAGGAGCTGTGAATTAATTTATAAGCTTTCTTCCATTCAGCTTCATTAAAGGTTGCTTCTAGAGATCTCTCCCATGCTCGCATGTTACGAGTTTTATAGAATTCTGCATTGACTTTCAATACATTAAGTATCCCCTTCAGTAATTTAGCGGATTTGTTAAGCGTAGCAAACAGTGTCAGGTTGCATACTGGGTGTACATTGTGCAGCATAGCAATAAAATGTCTGATCTGTAGATATTTAAAAAATTCTGTCTGTGGAAGAGAAAAAGTATGCTTTAACCCCTTCAGGACACAGCCTGTTTTGGCCTTCAGGACGCAGCCAATTTTTTCAAATCTGACATGTTTCACTTTATGTGGTAATAACTTCGGAATGCTTTTACCTATCCAAGCGATTCTGAGATTGTTTTCTCGTGAGACATTGGACTTTATGTTACTGGCAAAATTTGCTCGATACATTAAGTATTTAATTGTGAAAAACACCAAAATTGAGCGAAAAATTGCAAAAATTAGCATTTTTCTAAATTTATATGTATCTGCTTGTAAGACAGATGGTAATACCACACAAAATTGTTGCTAATTAACATTCCCCACATGTCTATTTTAGATTGGCATTGTTTTTTTAACATCCTTTTATTTTCTATGACATCACAAGGCATAGAACTTTAGCAGCAATTTCTCACATTTTCAAGAAAATTTCAAAAGGCTATTTTTACAGGGGCCAGTTCAGTTGTGAAGTTGATTTTAGGGCCTTATATATTAGAAACCCTTGATAAGTCACCCCATTTTAAAAACTTCACCCCTCAAAGTATTCAAAACAGCATTTAGAAAGTTTCTTAACCCTTTAGATGTTTCACAGGAATTAAGGCAAAGTAGATGTGAAATTTTCAAATTTCTTTTTTTTTTTGCAGAAATTAATTTTTCATCTATTTTTTTTGTAACACAGAAAGTTTTACCAGAGAAACGCAACTCAATATCTATTGCCCAGATTCTGCAGTTTTTAGAAATACCCCACATGTGGCCCTAGTGCACTTATTGACTGCAGCACCAGCCTCAGAAGCAAAGGAACACCTAGAGGATTTTGGGGCCTCCTTTTTTATTAGAAAATATTTTAGGCACCATGTCGGGTCTGAAAGGCTCTTGCGGCGCCAAAACAGTGGAAATCCCCCAAAAGTGACCCCATTTCGGAAACTATACCCCTTGAGGGAATTATCTAGGGGAATAGTGAGCATTTTGACCCGGCAGGTTTATTGGAGAAATTATTGGAAGTAGGCCATGAAAATGAAAATCTACATTCTTTCAAAGAAAATGTAGGTTTAGGGCTAAAAGGAGAAAATGCACCACTACATTTGTAAAGCAATTTCTGCCGATTAAAACAGTACCCCACATGTGGTAATAAACGGTTGCTTGGACACACGGCAGGGCTTAGAAGGGAAAGAGCGACATTTGGTTTTTGCAGCTCAAATTTAGCAGGAATGGCTTGCGGAGACCACGTTGCATTTGCAAAGCCCCTAAGGGACCAAAACAGTGAAAACACCAAAAAAGTGACTCCATTTAGGAAACTACACCCCTTGAAGAATCCATCTAGGGGTGTAGTGAGCATTTTGAACCCACAGGGGTTTCATAGATTTTATTAGAATTGGGCAGTGAAGATAAAAAAAATACTTTTTTTCCAATAAGATGTAGCTTTAGCTCAAAATTTTTCATTTTCTCAACAAATAAAGGAATAAAAAAAAAACAACATTTGTAAAGCAACTTCTCTGGAGTACGGCAATACCCAATTTGTGGTCATAAACTGCTGTTTGGGCACACGGCAAGGATCTGAAGAGAAGGAGCGCCATTTGGCTTTTGGAGCACAGATTTTGCTGGATTGGTTTCTTGACACCATGTCACTATTGCAAAGCTCCTAAGGTGTCAGTACAGTGGAAACTCCCCAAAAGTGATTCCATTCACAAAACTACACCCCTTGAGGAATTCATCCAGGGGTGTAGTGAGTATTTTGACCCCACAGGTGTTTCATAGATTTTATTAGAATTGGGCAGTGAAAATTAAAAAAAATCCTTTTTCATTTTCTCAACAAATAAATGAAAAAAAGCACCACAACACTTGTAAAGCAACTTCTCCTGTGTACGGCAATACCACATATGTGGTCATAAACTGCTGTTTGGGCACACAGTAGGGCTCAGAAGGGAAGGAGCGCCATTTGGCTTTTGGAGTACAGATTTTGCTGGATTGGTTTCTGGGCGCTATGTCGCATTTTCAAAGTCCCTGTGGGACCAAAACAGTGTATCCCCCCCAGAAGTGACCCCATTTTTGAAACTACACCCCTCAAGGTATTCACTTAGGGGTGTAGTGAGCATATTAACACCACAGGTGATTGGCAGAAATTGATGTGCACTCGATGTTGCAGAGTGAAAATGGGATTTTTTTCTATAGATATGCCAGTATGTGGCGCCCAGCTTGTGCCACTGGATACACACACCCCAAAAATTGTTAAAAGGGTTCTCCCGGGTATGGCGATGCCATATATGTGGAAGTAAACTTCTGTTTGGGCACACTGTAGGGTTCAGAAGGGAGGTAGCGCCATTTGGCTTTTGGAGTGTGGATTTTGCTTGTAGTAGTCTTGTATTGAGTCTTACTGGTGTTTCCGTTTATAATGTGGGGGTACATGTAAGGCGGGCGGAGTATATAAGGGGCATAGTCAGGTGGTATAGTGGGGTAAACAAAAACAATAAAATAATCCATAGATGTGTGTTACGCTGTGACACAATCCTTTCTGCACAGGCCGGTGTCGCACTGATAAACTGTGTCCTTTCTTATCCCCCTTTTGGTCCACACTCCGCACCTTTGCAGTTTGAGGAATTTTGCTGAGAAGTGTTGTCCTGGTATAATACGGGCACCCTCGCTTTCAGCAGATATGTTTGTGCCCTCCCCTTCCTGGTTCCCTAATTTTAGGGGCCTTGATAATTCGCCACTTGAAACAGAAGAAATGTTTCCCTCGGGCCGGCACAACTGCATATTTTTATTTCCTGGCTTATTGGAGCCTTAACTAATTTTATTTTTTCATAGACATAGTGGTATGAGGGCTGTTTTTTTTTTTGCGGGACGAGCTGTAGCTTTTATTGGTACCATTTTGTGGTACATGCAACTTTTTGATCACGTTATCCTTTTTTTTTTTGGGAGGCAAGGTGACCAAAAAACAGCAATTCTGACATTATTTTTTTAATTCTTTTTATACAGCGTTCACCACGCGTTATAAATTACACGTTACCTTTATTCTGCGGGTCAGTCCGATTCCGGTGATACCGAATTTATAGAACTTTTTTATGTTTTACAACTTTTTGCACAATAAAATAACCTTTGTAAAGAGAATGGATTTTTTCTGTCGCCATGTTTTGAGAGCCATAACGGTTTTAATTTTTTCGTTGACGGAGCTGTACGAGGGCTTATTTTTAGCGAGACGAGTTATAGTTTTTATAGGTACCATTTTTGGGTACATGCGACTTTTTGATCACTTTTTATTTCAATTTTTGGAAGACAAAGTGACCAAAAAATAGCAATTATGTCAGTATTTTTTAGTTTTTTTTTTACGGCGTTCACTGTGCGGAATAAATAACATAATATTTTTATAGTTATGGTCGTTACGGTCGCAGCGATACCAAATATGTATGGCTTTATTATTTTTTTTAATAATAAATGACTTGATAAAGGAAAAAGGGCGATTGTGTTTTGTGTTATTATTTGAAACTTTTATTGTATTTTTACAACTTTTATTTTTACTTTTTTTACACTTTTTTTTTTACACTTTTCTTTAGTCCCACTAGGGGACTTGAAGGTCCAACTGTTTGTTTGATGTTCTAATACATTGCACTACCCATGTAGTGCAATGTATTAGAACTGTCAGTTGTTCACTGACAGCAAGCCGATCAGGCTCCGCCTCCGGGCGGGGCCTAATCGGCTAACGTAATGGCCGATAGGAAGCCTTTGTTAGGCTTCCATTTGCCATAGCAATCGCCCCCCCCCGCAACAATCGGCCCCCGCAATCGCGTAGCGGGGTGCCGATGTTGCTATAAGAACTTAAATGCGGCGGTCACTATTGACTGCCGCAATTAAGGGGTTAATCGGTTCGGATCACCGCTGTGATCCGACCCGATGTTTTCCCCCAGTACTAAGGCTGCTAGTAGCAGCCTGTACTGGGAGATGCCGGGCTGCGGGGAGCGTCTGTGTGCTCTGTTAGGAGCACACGTGGATTAACGGGCTGCAGGCACAACGACCAGCTTTGCAACCCGTTAATCTACGTGGGGTGGTCGTGAAGGGGTAAAATATTCAAAGGAGCCTAAGCTTCCGTATAGATGTGACATCCGGGATATTCCTCCAGACTTCCAACTCGCTAAGTTTAGGTCAGGTATAGCTAGTTCTAGGATGTCAATAGGAATGTGTGAATTTGGAAGAGGACGGCGGTCAGATGAGTTTTTATGAATATAAGACCAGCAATCTAAAGCCGCTTTAGTTAGTGGGGAAATGTTGGAGGGTATGGTAACATTCCATAATTCTAAAAACAGGAGAGCTTTCAAATTTGAAGGGAAAACATAGGACGATTCAATCTGAACCCAATGAGTAGTGAGGTCCTCCCTCCATCCCGGGCCCAAAAGTGCTACTAAAGTGGACGAGTAGTAATTATAGATGTCTGGGATCCCCAATCCTCCTATTCTTTTATCTCTGATTAGAGTATGGGATGAGATACGTGATTTATGATAGGACCAGATAAATCCTAGTATAGCCTTTTGAATACATTTGAAATTTTTTTTTAGGAACAGCAATTGGAACCGTTCTAAATAGGTATAAAAGCTTGGGTAGTAGCAGCATTTTAAAAGCAGCAATTCTGCCTATCCATGAAACTTCCGTTTTGTGTAGCCTAGTCATTTCTGCTTGTACACTTTGTAGGAGGGATTCGTAATTAGCTTGGTATAAAGATTTGTGTGACGGTGTCAGAGAGATACCTAAATACTTAATGTTACGCTCCTGCCAGTCAAACGGGTGTCTATTCTGGAGAAAATGTAGCGTTGAGACTTCTGTGTATTGAGTTTGTACAAGGAAATCTGACCAAAATTTCGGATACATTCCATAGATGCTTCTAAAGAGTCCTCCGGTGAAGCTAACGAAAGGATAATATCATCAGCGTACAGAGAAATCGTGTGGGTTCGGTTTCCTATACGAATTCCATGGATATTAGGGTGTGATCTAAGGAGTTGTGCTAGGGGTTCCATTGATAGAACAAAACACTAGGGGAGAGAGAGGACACCCCTGTCTGGTGTCATTTGAGATATGGAAATTATCCGAAAGAACTCTGTTGGGGAACACCTTGGCTGAGGGACAAGAGTATAATGCTCTAATAGCCGCAAGAATTCCACCTTTAAACCCCATTTTCTCTAATGTGGTAAAAGCATATTTCCAATGAATACGGTCAAATGCTTTTTCAGCATCAAGCGCTAACATGACTGCAGGTGTGTGTGATCGTTCGATAGCGTGCAACAGACCCAAAACTCTACGTGTGTTATCTGACCCTTGCCTTCCCTTTATAAACCCAACCTGATCTTCTCCTATAAGCAATGGCAATAAAGGGGAGAGTCTCAAAGCCAAAATCTTGGCGTATATCTTAACATCTACGTTTAGTAGAGATATAGGGTGAAAATTTTGAGGCGTATCCATAGATTTTCCTGGTTTTGGAATGGTAACGATTAACGCCGTTTGGTTTTCTGCTGGCATAGACCCAGAGTCCATGGCTGTCTGATAAAATCTGCCCATAAATGGCAGTAGGATTTCCTGCATTGATTTGTAATACATGTTGGTAAGTCCATCTGGACCTGGAGACTTTCCCATTGGCATCGACTGGATTGCCGCTGATATTTCCTTATCCACTATCGGGGAGTTTAAGGTTTGTATTCGACTCTCAGAAAGTTGTGGTAAGTGTATTTTACGGAGGTAGGACTGGATGTCCTCCTCGGACGGGTGGGGTGAGAAAGGATCATTTCTCAGATTGTACAGGGACGAATAGTATTCTTTGAATTGGTTCGCTATATCTGTGGGATGAATGCGCTTCGCTTTGGTATGGGGATCTATCAGGAATGGGATCCTAGACTTTTGATATTGCGACTTAAGCCTAGACGCTAACAATTTGCCTGCTTTATTGTTCTGAGAATAATACCTAGCCTTTGTTTTTTTAAGATTCTTTTCATATTCAGAAAGCAAGCTATATCTAAGTTGTTGTCGAAGGGTTACAAGCCTGTCCGCTTGTTGTGGAGTCTGTTTGGTTTTGTTAAGGGTTTCCAATTTATTAATTTCAGTTGTAATGGAGGAAATTGCAGCTAGTCTTTGTTTTTTTACTTTATGGCCTAATCGAATTAGAGTGCCTCTAATAAATGCTTTATGGGCATTCCAAAGGGTAAAAGCATTCATTTGGGAAGTATCATTTTTTTGGAAATATTCTCGAAGGTCATCAGCTATAACTTGTTTATGATCAGGATGAGACAGAAGGAAGGGATTACATCTCCAAAGATATGTTGGAGTACACGTGTTATTATCTGCCAGGGTCAAAGTGATTGCTGCATGATCAGACCATTTTATGGATTCAATAGTTGAACTCTTAGCAGTAAGGAGCAATTCTTTCTCTATTACGAACATATCAATACGGGAATAACTATTGTGAACTGAGGAATAATAGGAGTAATCTCTTTCTGTGCTGTGTTGTGCTCGCCATACGTCATATAGCTCATTCTGCCAGAGTAAAGGGCCAAGCTGTGACTGTAGCTGACGTACGGGGTTTGTTGTATCCAAGTAGGTATCTATTATAGAGTTGAAGTCTCCGCATAGTATTACTTTGCCCTTTTTGAATTTGTTTATAAGCCTAAATATTTTATGGAAGAAGCGACTTTGATGTCTGTTGGGGGCATAGACATTAACCAAGGTATACGTTACATTATTAATTATACAAGTCAGTATAAGAAATCTACCCTGTGGATCAGTATCGTTCTGAATCAGTTGAAACGACACAGTATTTTTTACAGCTATCAGAACCCCTCTTGCCTTACTATCAAAATGTGACTGGAATATGTGTGGAAAAACCTGATGGTGAATACGAGTCGCATCTTTTGACAGAAGATGCGTCTCCTGTACACAAAAAATATCACAGGCTAGCGATTGTGATTCTCGCCACATATGTGCCCGTTTATGTGGGCTGTTGAGGCCATTAACATTCAATGATGCTAACTTCAAAGCCATTTTGTAAAATGTAAAGTAGCTGATGACAGCAGTCCTTCCAAGGGCCTGTGTATATCACTATTTAACCCTTTGGGATAGTAAGTAATACTATACAAGCCTGTCTGATGCTTGGTACTTCTGTTATAACTGCTGCTGAAACATAAATAAAAAGAGAAAAAACACAGTAAACGAAAAAACTGCATAACACAAGAACAGAACATACTGTTCAGCTCATTGGGGGGAAAAAAAGTCTCAGTCAGCTTGAAGTCAAAACCGAGTCACCACTACTGCACCAAAGTAGTTGGGCCTCCATAAGGATCCGTCGACGAATCCATTTTAGACGTAACTAACTTGGACAACTGTAATAGAACACAAGATACAGAAGGGTCCTTTCAACGTTACTTGCGATGTTTAGCCTGCCGCCAATCTTCCTGCACTCTAGTGGGAGGGCGGGTAGGAGGTTGATCCTGAAAAAGTGCCTGAATGTTCCATGTTTTCAATATAGCCACTCCTTCATGAAGATTTCGAATTATGTGGAGAGAATCATTGCGATGAATCAGCAAACGGACCGGGAAACCCCAACAATATAAAATCTGGTTATCTCGTAGTGCACTAGTATTTGGGGCCAGTTGTCTTCTTAGTTGCAACGTGATAGCTGATAAGTCCGCAAAAACAGATATTTTGTTGTATGGGGGTGGTATTGCATCCTTATTCTTGAGAGATGTCATCAACTGCTCTTTAATGTGATAGAAGTGGATGCGCGCTATCACATCACGTGGTATCTCGTCTGTCAGGTTGGTAGACTTTGGGAGTCTGTGCACTCTATCTATGATAATATCTCTTGGCGAGCACTTCGGGATCATGATTTTGATGAAGTCTTGGACATACATAAGCAGATCTTTCGTACCAACATCCTCAGGAATCCCTCTAAATTTTATATTATTTCTACGGGATCTGTCTTCCAGATCCGCCATTTTCGCCTTCATCTGCGAGACTTCATCTTCTAATTCATAGTGGGCATCAATTAATTTGTTGTGTGAGGTAACAAATTCGCTTATTTTAGTCTCAGCATGATGCACTCCCTGTTCTACATCTTGCACTGCTACAGATAAGGGGTGAAGCAATTTAGCAAACCCAGCCTGTAGAGAGGCACTAAGAGCTTGTAACATTATCTTCATAGCAAGTTCTGTAACAGGGGTGTCTGAGGAGGACAGGTTATTCAGCTCCATTCCCATTCCCAAAACAGGGTATTCATGAGGTATTATGTCCCCTACCTGATCGTTTGACTCATCTCTGGAAGCCCTGCGTTGTCTTTGCCGTTCCGGGCTCTTAGATCCTAAAGATGTCTGTGAGGAGGAAGCAGTGCCTGGAGCTGTGTTACTGCTGATAGGTTTCTGCCGAGTACCGCGTTCTCGTCCTGAGTATCTGTGTACAATGGAGTCAGTCCCGGGACAGAGGCACTTCTTCTGGGCATAGGCGCTACATGTCAGGACTTTGTAGGTGAGTGAGCCGCAGGCTCTGATGCTAAAGATCCTCTCTGAGATCTTGTCTCTCCGCCATCTTGTCCTCCCTCCTCATGGCAAGGAGGATAGAAGTCGGTGAGCCGAGCTGGTCTCGTCACCGGCCTTTTTCGTCTCAGCATCCTGGGTGATTCCGTATCACTCACTGCAGCTGTCGGTATGTGGCGGACCTGTTTAGGAGGCTTGCGACGCTTAGGAAGTGTAGATGGTGCCGGAGCTCAAAACTCACGCCGCCATTTGGTTCAACAGCCAAGCCACGCCCCCACCCTAGAATTCTTAATGAGCTTAGTTCAGTTATTTCTGTCCCCCTTTTCATAATATTCAGAGATTCTCTAGTGACTGGTATAGTGCCAAGGGACTGGCGCGGGGCAAATGTGGTGCCTATTTTCAAAAAGGGCTCTAGGTCTTCCCAGGGTAATTATAGACCAGTGAGCTTAACATCCATCGTGGGGAAAATGTTTCAGGGGCTATTGAGGGACTATATACAGGATTATGTGACAAAAAAATTGTATTATAAGTGACAGTCAGCACGGTTTTACTAAGGACAGAAGTTGTCAAACTAACCTGATCTGTTTTTATGAAGAGGTGAGCAGAAGCCTAGACAGAGGGGCCTCTGCGGATATAGTGTTTTTGGACTTTGCAAAGGCATTTGACACTGTCCCTCATAGATGCCTAATGGGTAAATTAAGGACTATAGGTTTAGAAAATATAGTTTGTAATTGGATTGAGAATTGGCTCAAGGACCGTATCCAGAGAGTTGTGGTCAATGATTTCTACTCTGAATGGTCCCCGGTTATAAGTGGTGTACCCCAGGGTTCAGTGCTGGGACCACTATTATTCAACGTATTTATTAACGATATAGAGGATGGGATTAATAGCACTATTTCTATTTTTGCAGATGACACCAAGCTATGTAACATAGTTCAGTCTATGGAAGATGTTCGTGAATTGCAAGCGGATTTAAACAAACTAAGTGTTTGGGCATCCAGTTGGCAAATGAAGTTTAATGTAGATAAATGTAAAGTTATGCATCTGGGTACCAACAACCTGCATGCATCATATATCCTAGGGGGAACTACACTGGGGGATTCACTTGTTGAGAAGGATGTGGGTGTACTTGTAAATCATAAACTAAATAAGAGCATGCAGTGTCAATCAGCTGCTTCAAAGGCCAGCAGGATATTGTCGTGTATTAAAAGAGGCATGGACTCGTGGGACAGGGATGTAATATTGCCACTTTACAAAGCATTAGTGAGGCCTCATCTAGAATATGCAGTTCAGTTCTGGGCTCCAGTTCATAGAAAGGATGCCCTGGAGTTGGAAAAAATATAAAGAAGAGCGACGAAGCTAATAAGGGGCATGGAGAATCTAAGTTATGAGGAAAAATTTAAATAATTAAACCTATTTAACCTTGAAAAAAGACGACTAAGGGGGGACATGATTAATTTATATAAATATATTAATGGCACATAAAAAAAATATGGTGAAATCCTGTTCCATGTAAAAAAAAACTAAAAAAACAAGGGGGCACGCCCTCCGTCTGGAGAAAAAAGGTTCAACCTGCAGAGGCGACAAGCCTTCTTTACTGTGAGAACTGTGAATCTATGGAATAACCTACCGCAGGAGCTGGTCACAGCAGGGACAGTAGATGGCTTTAAAAAAGGGTTAGATAATTTCCTAGAACAAAAAAGTATTAGCTCCTATGTGTAGAATTTTTTTCCCTTCCCTTTCCCGCCCCTTGGTTGAACTTGATGGACATGTGTCTTTTTTTAGCTGTACTAACTACTACCGTGTTTCCCCGATAGTAAGACACCCCCGATTGTAAGACGTATCGGGGGTTTCAGGGGGGTCGGCTAATATAAGCCGTACCCCGAAAGTAAGACATATGTCTTACTTTCGGGGAAACACGGGGGTATTGCCGCCTCCTGCCCACTTCCACTCCCACTTAACGCCGAAGGACGGATATATCCGTCCTCAGCAGCTGCTAGTTCGCGCAGGAGGACGGATATATCCGTCCTGTAATGGCGCGGGTACTGAGACTGTACCCACGCGATCAGCGGCAGGAGCACGGCTGTTATACACAGCCTGGCTCCTGCTGCAACTGCCGGAATCGAAGCGCGCGCCGATTCCGGCAGTTTAACCCATTAAATGCCGCTGTCAATAGTGACAGCGGCATTTAATGTGTTTGACAGAGGGGGGAGCTCCCTCTGTCACCCGATCGGCGCCCCCGCAAACAAATCGCGGGTCGCCGTCAGGTTTCCATGACAGCCGGGGGTCTAACAAAGACCCCCAGGTCTGCCTTCAGCATCTGCCTGTTAGGCGATGCCGGAGGCATGACCTAATAGGTTGCCTGTCAGTTTTACACTGACAGGCAATAATGCTTCGGTATACTAAGTATACCAAAGCATTATATATGCGATCGGCACATCGCATAGTGAAGTCCCCTGGTGGGACTAAAAAAAAAAATGTAAAACAGTTAAATAAAGTTTGTGAAAAAAATAATAAAAAAAAAATAACATTTTTTTCCAATATAAGACATACCCCGAAAGTAAGACATAGTGGGGCTTTTGGGGATAAAAAGAAAGTAAGACACTGTCTTACTTTCGGGGAAACACGGTATGTAACACCTGGACCAACAATGAACACCTTATTGAAGAATATACTGAAGAATATGTCCCGTATTCCAGTCCAGAACTGGACAATGCATGCAAAGCCTAGGTAGACCAAGCAGTATGGGATTCACAGACTTCGGAAGAACATACAATTCTATCTTCTCTGTGTGCAAACCTCCAACATGAAGTTTCAAGGGCTCAGTAACATACAAGACGTGATTCAGATAAATTCAGCAATTGGCAGAGGCCAGCTATAGTGGTTCAGTCATAGGAACGATGGGTAAGTTGTGCTGAGAGACTAGAAGGAGGAAGTTCCCGGAACCGTAGTCCAGATAAGCAGACGTAGGGATGGAGCACTTGCTGTGAACTAGAGTCACAGGAATGGATAGCTTTGGAGAGAGGTCAGATTCACCTACACGTGCAACTATTGTATACCGACCTGACGAAGGGACCAGTCCGGTCCAGAAATGCGTCGTCTTCTCAATAAAAGTTCACCTAGATCCAGATCCTACTCACTTGACTCCGTTCCTGATCCTCTTCAGCCTGGCGCCGATGCCCGCAATTAGACTGCATTTTTCTTCTCACCTTCAGATTCACCTAGGGAGGTCTCTCCTACCAAACCTAGAAGTTTTCCAGTTTCAGGGGACAGTCAAGTACGAAATGGGACTTGTTCTCGCAGTACATGCACCGATTTTGGTCCATTTGCACTGCTTCTCCTGCTCTGATAACTTGACCCGGTCTAGCTGCATAAGTTCCTCAGGGGTAGTGGAAGAAGGAAGCAATGGTGCCAGACTATTTGATCTTCTCTGCTGGATTGTCTCTCGTCTGCTCTCTTGTTCACACTCTAGAAACTTCAGCTCAATCCAAGTGCCCAGGTTAATTAGTGCATCCAAGGAGGTAGGTACTGTAGCTCTCGACCTGCCAATCCTTGATTCGACTGCCCAGACCTTACCAAAAGATGGCCACCAGGGCATCATTATTTCATGACAGTTCAGTTGGGGGTGTACGGAACTTAATGCTGTACATCCCTACATTCCGAGTACCCTGGCAGAGAGTCAATATGTAAGCTGGGGCAGACGAGGCTCGACCCAGTTTCTGAAATGTATTCAAAAAGATCAGGAGATTGATGGTCTCCAGAACTGCACGTCCCTACAAAGGAGTTGCCCATGCCAGTGCAGAACCGGAGTAAAGGGACAATGAGAGCAATCTTCACCTGGTCTGAAGGAAAGAGATAATCATGTAGGCGGAAGTGTATCTCACACTGTGCCAGTAATCCATGACATGTTTTGGGATCTCCGTCATATCGATGAGGTAAAGGCAATTGGGATGCGGTACTGCCTTATATGGGTTAGCAACAGGTTGGGCTGAGGGCAGAGTCACAACTGCGGAAGCTTGAGGAACAGCAGCAGGAGTCGGAGGATAATCATTCAGGCGAGCAGATATTGCGTTGATTCCCTGCAGCAGTTTATCTTGACGCTCTTTGAGATCTTGCATATCCGTTTGCACGGGGGTTTTAGATTTGCCAGTGGAGTCCATGGTCTTTGAAAACGTACGCAATGTGTCATGGACCAACTGTGCCACCTAACTTGCTTGGTTTTGGGCCACCCATAAGGGCATTATCTAAGTAGCCTCCCCGGTATTCACCCTTTAACACCTATACAGGGATCTGGTCTTCGCTTCAGGGAGGCTACCAGGTTGCTAACTCTTGGAGTGGTCCCGATGTAGGTGGTGGTTGGCCAGGGGTAAAGAGACATCGGTGCAAAGCACCAGGAGTCAGGCAAGAGCGTAGTCATGAATAACATAGGTCAAGGCAGGCAGAGTTTGTGCGTGGTCAAAGTTCAGGTACAGGTCAAAGCAGGCTGCATAGCCTCAGTAGTCAAAGGAAGTCTGAGTCAGCAACAGAAGATGAAAATGGTGTAATATCTCAAAGACAAAGTCGAAGTCCAATGTACAAGTCGTGGAAAGCCAATGGCTAATCAAACCGTCGGCGCTACAAGAAATATAGATCAGGGTTGGGTTATAAAAAAAATATAGCAAAAATTTTACATTCCACAGAGCACCATTAAATCCATTATAACAAAATCGAAAGAATATGACACTACTACAAACCTGCCAAGAAAAGGCCACCCACCTAAAAACTCACAGACCGGGCAAGGGGGGAATTAATCACAGATTCAACAAAGACACCAATGATAACACTGAAGGAGATCCAAAGAGTCATAGCCAAGATGGAAGTATCTGTCCACAGGACCACTTTAAGCTGTACAATCCACAGAGAGTGGCTTTATGGAAGAGTGGCCAGAAAAAAAACATTATTTAAAGAGAAACATAAGAAAACAGGTTTTGAGTTCACCACACAGCATTTGGTAGACTCCCTAAACATGGAATTAGGTTCTCTGGTCAGATGAGACTAAGGCCGGTTTCACATGGGTGTGTTCAGTCTGTAAAATACCGTCCATTCATCTGCAATATTTCCCAGACCGATCACAGTTCAGGGAGGCGCTCCGGGAAATATTGCCAATATACGGACGGTATATTGCTGACCGAACACGTCCATCTGAAACCTAAAATTTAACTTTTTGGCCATCATGGAAAGCACTATGTATGGCACAAACCCAACCATTCCTAAAAACCGAAAGATGAATTGCAGATTGAGGAAAACATTTTCAGTGTGCCAGAGATTTGAGACTGGAATGGAAGTTCTTCTTCCAGCAGGACAACAACCTTAAACATACTGCTAAAGTTACACTAGTGTAATTTAAGGGGAAACATTAAAATGTCTTGGAATGGAATAGTCAAGGCCCAGACCTCAATCAAATTGAGAATCTGTGGCATGACTTGAAGACTGCTATACACCAACACAACCATCTAACTTGTGGAAGTTGGAGCAGATTTGCCTGGAAGAATGGGCAAACATGACTAAGTTAATAGATACATACCACGAGAGACTAGCATCTGTAATTGCAGAAAAGGTGGCTCCACGAAGTATTCACTTTCTAGGGTTTTTTTCCACATTCAAGTTCTCTGTTTTTTTGTCTTAATTATTGTTTGTGTCACAGCAAAAAATATTTTTCACCTTTAAACGGTAGGCATGTTGTGTAAATCAAATGGTACAAACCCTTTAAAAATCCATTTTAATTCCAGTTCGTAATGCAACAAAACAGGTAAAGTACTGAGGAGGAGGGAATACTTTTGCAAAAAAGTAAAGTACAAGCAATGTGAAGGCACATAGTAATTACAAAGTTACATGATTACAATCAAAACATAGTGCAAATTCAAGTAAATTGTACCAAAACTAGTACAAAAAGGAAGTGCAATGGTCAGGAAGTCTTCCAAAAGCCTATCTCAAGGTTGTCAAACTTTTATGGAGGGAATGTCAAGGGACTTTACATATGAAATATAATTAAAAAAATACAAGTAACAGAGGAGAAAGTAGGTAATTTTCCAGACAGCCATCACATATTGACAAGGTCGTGGTGTGGGGGGTGCTGTAGGAAATCCAGCCATATGAGGCAAAACTTTTGGGGAGAACATTGTTCAAAGTGTAAATGTTTCTTTAGTCTATAGATATCCACAACTTTATTTAACCAATGCGTGAAAGAAGGGGAGTTTCACTTGCCCAGTGAAGTGAAATCAGAGCTTTTGCTGCCTCAATCATGGGGAGAGTGAGATGAAGCTCATGATTTTTGGTGTGAATTTAAGAAAGATAAGCGAGGGTGTAATGTCTATGGGTTGTTGGCAATCTTATCTGTTGATCTCCAGCACTTCATCCCAGTAGGGGCGACATACTTGCATCAATACTAATTAAATATTTATAGCAGAGAAGTCTCACGTGTCATAATCTGGTGGCTCCTGGTTAAAATGAGCAACACTTTAAAATTACATTTAGCCAGCCTGACCATTTTGCAAATAATCATGACTACTGAATATAGATATTTTCACTTAAAGTTTTGAAGTGTTTTATTGCCAATCCCCATGGAACCACTAATGAACGTGGGGATGGGCTACTTGGATGATCATCCTAATTCCTTGGAGCCTAGTAAATTCTGCTTGTCGCAAAGATTAATTAACGAGGTATAAGTACACACACATCTGGAATGCTCAGTTCATAGAATAAATGTGTCTTTCAGGACCACTGAACCCTATAGACCGGACCTGGGCATGACCAAAACCTATTTGGAATCCCAGGGGTGGACAATCTCACTCACACACATGTGTTTCCACATGCTGCAAACACAGTACACAAAAAAAAATGACAATCATTTTTTGACAGTGTGCTCTGCTCGTTACAGATGTTAAAATAAAAACTGTAAATAGTGCATAAACAGCACTATTAACAATTTGGGGGGCGGCCAAAATAGCACAAAAAAAAAGCATATAGTATATAAATTAGTTAATGGTGGCAAACTGGGAATGGCATTGACCTCCAGATGAAGGCTTTCAGCCGAAACTCGCATTGGGGTTGTGACGCCAGACAGCCAGTAATTTACTTATGGGTAAGTTGCTATCATGCATACACATGTATCTCAAATGTAATTATTTGTTTGGGTGAGCTGCTTTTATGCACATATGATCCATACATATGTACTCTGATTTTGGGTGAACTGACATTTTTGCATATATGGTTAGAGTATATATATATATATATATATATATATATATATATATATATATCTCCTGTTGTTTGTATGTAACTTCTTTTATGCATACATACTGTTATATCTACATTACCATTTGATATTAGCCGGCCATTTTATGTATTTGCTTGTGTCAGTATCACAATTTGATTCAATAGTCTTGTAGATTCTATGGGACTGGTATTTGCTCCCTTCATCTGTGTAGTTACCCTCTGTTTTGATGTTTGATATTTCATAATATATGCCTGATTTTGTCCATGATTCGTTGCTGTTTGGCCTCCATTTATCACACTGTGGCAATCATCTTTGATTTTAATATGTATTTTATGTTTTGTAACCAATAAAATGTATACATTTTATAAGTATTGGTGTGGTATTGACTCTATTTGTAGGTCTTTATTTTTTTAACTGGGAATGGCATAAGTCTGGTTGGTAAAATGGGATTCTGCAGAGGTGAGAATTCAGACTAGCAAAACACTTCCATACAGCAAAATATCATTAGCAAGCAAATTGCAAAACATATCTGTCACACATTGGCAATGAATGGCTGAGCTTTCAGGTCCCTCTCCATGATGATAATGGCCACAGGACAAAGCTGCACTGTATAGTGGGGATATATTACACGTCACATGATTTAACCCCGGAGCAGTTCAGTTTTTCCTGTAGGTGATTCTGAAATTATTTTACATTTGTCCAACATCGCAAGCAGCTTTATTTCACTGTAAAACTCGTACCTGACAGCATTTCCACTGCTTGGCCTTGTCAGCTATAAAGAGCAACACCAATGATGCCACTTTTGTTGCTTGTCGTGATGTTGTACTTGTACTTCACCTTGGTAAAGTGCAGATCAAATTCAATTAATGTTATTGGGCACAGAACTGGTGAACAGCAAACAGTTCTATCTCAGATTTCTTGTGGATATTTTGGGACTCCACAACCTTGGAATCATACAAGTTTTTTCAATACTACAGATTTACTATAAATTGGTTTTCTACATGTTGAGAGTGTTATTACAGTAGAGTTAAAGTTTCTTGTAGATTAACTAGTTATATGTTGAGTTTATTACTCTTGAGAATTTTTCTTGTAAAATAAAATTCCCTGTATATATAAGGACCTGAGTTCTCTTTCTCTATCAAGTAGCTAAACATTGTCATTACATTTGTCTTGGAAAGTTGATTGAGAACCAATTTTGCCACCATTAAACTCCTTATAGTTATATTGTCATCCAGCTTTCTTGCAGTATTGAATGACAAATAATTATGCAGTGATAGATTTCTTGGTTATGCATATGTAACCTCAATGGATTCTATAGTATGAGGATATTTCTGTTACTTTTCATGAGTGAAATGACTAATTAGGAGGCTAACACAGCATGTTCATCAAGATAAATAGGAAATTGTGGATATAGAATACAGTGATCTGGGGCATAGATGAAAAGTTTGAAACAGCACTTTCCTTCTGACTTATGAGCTGAATTGTGGCGATAAGGGACTCTGTGGGTGTCTGCCAGACTACAAAAAAGAGGGTTGCAAGTAATTACGGAGCAAATTAGAGATTTGTTTTTCATTAGAAAATCTTTTCCCTAGATCAATAGAAAAAAAATCTATTTCTATATTAAATGGCACGTCTAAGAAAGTCGGCACTGAGAGCTTCATACAGAACATCTGGAGAATGTTGTCACAGCCCAGAGCAATTACCAGACAGAATTGAATTCATTACTATCACTAGCTGGAGGTAGATATTATAATTGGGCATTACCCCGGGGAAAACGGGAGACACATTGAAATAAATTACGGCCGTGTACGCACCTCTGTGTGACATTCAATTTAAATGTTTCTTTCCCCTGAAGAACAAAAGTACAGTAGCAAAAGTAGCTAAAGCAAAGCATTTATGAAAAGAAAATATAATGTACTAAATATGTTTAATCAGGCAGCAAAAGAACATTGTATCAGTAATACAACGGTCGAAATTACCTTCTTTCTGCTGTGGAAAAATTTTAATATCTGGAGTGTTGGGAGTTCTTATTTCTAAAAGTATGGTTGGTGTGAGTGCTATCAATGTACTAGAAATACTGTATAAAAGACATAGGTCCATCTACTTCAACCTATTATCATGCTGTTTTTAATACCCAGCATGACAATAGGCTGAAATAGTTGGACCTCCCTTAAAGGAATGGTGTCATGATTTTTTTTTAATTACTATTATTATTATTTTTATTATTATTATTATGTTATGTGTTTTAATTTATTTAAATATTATATTTAATTAATTTATTTATTTTTTCCCATTAAATGCTTTTTTTTCTTAACAATTTTTTATTTGTATGTGGGCTGCCATTTTTTATTGCATCTGTGTATGTGTCTCTTCACGACACATACACAGATGCTATACGACAGCTACAGGGCATAGGAAAGTAGGGTCGAGAGCCGACCCTATCTCCTATGCTTCTGCCGGTCCAACTCTGAACTACGGATACTCTGTGGCATGCGCAGTTCACATCGAACCTGCATAGAAGCTGATTTGTTGGGGGAAAGCCGGCGCAATTTTGTTGAAGACCCGCAGCAGTAAGGTGTGTGTGTGCGCGTGCTTGTGTATGTTGTGGGGGTGTAGGGGGGTCTTTTGCATGTTCGGGGGAGTTTGTGTGTGGGACTTTGTGTGTGGCGTGGCTGCATGTTTGAGGGGGTTTGTGTGTGAGGAGGGTTTGTGTGGGGGGGTAGGATGTGTGTGCGGAGGTGTGGGTTTTGTGTGGGGGGGGGCGGGTGTGTATGGGGGTGGGGGTGCATGTGTATGGGGGAGTGTGGGGGGTGATAGTGGGAGTGTGTGTGTGGGGATGTGTGTGTGGGGTTGCATGGGAGTATGTGTGGGGTGGTGCATGTCGGAGATACGTGTGGGGGTACATGTGAGAGGTGCGTGTGTGAGTGGTGTGTGTGTGGGGGGGATGCGGAGCATCTGCATGTGTGAGGGAATGTACATGTATTTGGGGGTGGTGTGTGTGGGGGTGGTGTGGGGGGCTTTGCGGAGCTGCGGCATTTGTGAAGGGGAGCTCCATGATGCATCAGAATTATTAATAACTATTAATATTTCTGGCGCATCTCTAGGTCCTGTGCGCCACAATAGAAACTTCAGTCCATTGACCTCTAGTTTCTATTGCGGCGCAGGGGAGAAGACAGAAGTCTGCTGTAGGTGTGTATAATATGCTTTATTTTTATATTACTAACTTTATTTTTTTTTATTTGCAGGCTTCGCTGGACCTGTTGGACTATGTCATAGATGCGTTGGACAACGTTGAAGATTCGGTGGACTACTGCAATGATCTGCGGTTTTTTGTTTTTTTTAAAATAAAATGGTTAACGAGAGTTGTGTGGGGGAGTTTTTATTTCAATAAAAAAATGTTGTCCTATGCCTCTGTGTTTTTTAATACTTTATTAGCAGTTGTCTGTTTGACAATGTATATTAGTGTTAGCCAGTAAAAAGGCTAGCACTAACCCCCCCATTATTACCTCGGTACCCACCATCACATGGGTATCTGGAAGAGCCGGGTACGATCCAGTATCCGAACATCTGTAGTGATAGTCGGGCACTGGGGCGGTCACAGGCTGGTATTATGCTGGGAAGGGCCAAAAACAGTGGCCCTTCTCACCCCGGTAATTCTTGGCTGCAGCTCCTTTATTGTATCTGGCTGGTTATGAAAAATGGGGGGACACCATGTTGTTGTTTTTTTTTTATAAATAATTGACAAAAACGACATGGGGCCCCCGCCCATTTTCAAAACCAGCCAGATACAACATAGCAGCAGGCAAACATTACCATGGTGGGAAGGACCACGTTTTTGGCCCTTCCCAGCCTCATAATACCAGTCCACGTCACTCCAGATGTTCGGGTACTGGATTGTACCCGGCTCATCCCGGTACCCCTCGTGGTGGTGGGTACCAGGATTAAAATGGGGGGTTACTGCTAGCATTTTTTCTGGCTAACTCTAAGCCCTGCCTTTGTAATGAATGTCGTCAGACAAGTGCCATTACTAAGGCGCTAATAAAGTATTAAAAAAACAGAGGCATAAGATAAATATTTTATTTTAAAATAAGAACTTCCCACACAACCCTCTTTTACCATTTTATTAAAAATAAATAAAACAAAACGTAGATTATCTAAGTAGTCCACCGAATCTACGACGTAGTCCAATAGGTCCAGCAGAACCTGCAAAACAAAAAAAAAATTAGTAGTATGAAAACTAAAAATACTTAAAAAACTAGACGTCAATGAAAAATAATTCCCTTAGGGCATGTTCACATGGCGCTAAAAAAACCCGACGTGTAAATGTGTCAATGACACTAGCGTTTTTTATTAAACCCTTCAGGACCCAGCCTGATTTGTCCTTCAGGACACAGCCGATTTTTTCAAATCGGACATGTGTTACTTTATGTGGTAATAACATCGGAATGCTTTTACCTATCCAAGCGATTCTGTGATTGTTTTCTCGTGACATGTCGTACTTTATGTTAGTGAAAAAATTTGGTCGATAATTTTGGTATTTATTTCTGAAAAACACTCAAATTTTTAAAAAATTAGCATTTTTCTAAATTTAAACGTATCTGCTTGTAAAACAGATAGTAATACCATGCAAAATAGTTACTAGTTAACGTTTCCCATATGTCTACTTTATATTTACATCATTTTTTGAACATCCTTTTATTTTTCAAGGACGTTACAAGGCTTAGAACTTTAGCAGCAATTTCTCATATTTTAAAGAAAATTTCAAAAGGCCATTTTTTCAGGGACCAGTTCAGTTCTGAAGAGGCTTTGAGGGCCTTATATATCAGAAAATCAGCAGAAGTCATCCTAATTTGAAAACTGCACCCCTCAAGGTATTCAAAACAGCATTCTCAAAGTGTTTTAACCCTTTAGGCGTTTCACAGGAATTAAGGCAAAGTAGAGGTGAAATGTAAAATTATTTTTTTTTTTGCCGAAATTCATTTTTAAAACATTTTTTTTGTAACACAGAAGGCTTTACCCGAGAAATTCAACTCAATATTTTATTTCCCAGATTCTGCAGTTTTTAGAAATATCCCACATGTGGCCCTAGTGTGGTAATGGACTGAAACACAGGCCTCAGAAGCAAAGGAGCACCTAGTGGATTTTGGGCCTCCTTTTTTTTAGAATATATTTTAGGCACCCTGTCAGGTTTGAAGAGGTCTTGTGGTGCCAAAACAGTGGAAACACCCCAAAAGTGACCCCATTTTGGAAACTACACCTCTCAAGGAATTTATCTATGTGTATAGTTCGCATTTTGACCACACATGTTTTTTTCTAAATATACTGGAATTAGTACTGTAAAAATAAAAATCTACTGTTTTTCTGAAAAAACATAGAAATTTTTAATATTTACAAAAAATAACGAAGAAAATGCACCCGAACATTTGTAAAGCAATGTCTCCCGATTACCGAAATACCCCATATGTCGTAATAAACTACTGATTGGACCCACAGCAGGGCTCAGAAGGGAAGGAGCACCGTTTGGATTTTGGAGCACAGATTTTGCTGGATTGGTTTTCGGTTTCATGTCGCGTTTGCAACGCCCTGGAGGTACCAAAACAGGGGAAACACCCCAAAAGTGACCCCATTTTGGAAACTACACCTCTTAAGGAATTTATCTAGGGGTATAGTTCGCATTTTGACCACACAGGTTTTTTGCTACATATATTGGAGTTAGTCTGTAAAAATTAAAATCTACGGTTTTTCTGAAAAATATAGAATTTTTTAATATTTACAAGGAATAACGAAGAAAATGCACCTCAACATTTGTAAAGCATTGTCTCCCGATTACGGAAATACACCATATGTGATAATAAACTGCTGATTGGACCCACAGCAGGGCTCAGAAGGGAAGGAGCGCCATTTGAATTTAGGAGCACAGATTTTGCTGGAATGGTTTTCGGTGCCATGTCGTGTTTACAACGCCCAGGAGGGACCAAAACAGTGGAAACCCCCAAAGTTACCCCATTTTGGAAACACCCCTCTAGGAATTTTTCTAGGGGTATAATGAGCATTTAGACCCCACGGGTCTTTTGCAGAATTTATTAGAATTAGGCCGCGAAAATTAATATCACAATTTTTTTCCACTAAAATGTTGAATTTTCTAATTTTCACAAGTGATAAAGGAGAAAAAAAATTATCAACCAATTTTTGTAAAGCAATTTCTCTCGAGTACGGAAATACCCCACATGGCGTCATATATTTTTTTCATTAGAAATGAATTAACCCTTTCAGGACTGATCCATTTTTTGCTTTCTTTTTTTCGTTTTTCACTCCCCGCCTTCCAAGAGCCATAACTTTTTTCTTTTTACGTCAATAGAGCAGTGTGAGGGATTATTTCTTGCGGGAGGAGCTGTAGTTTCTATGGACATCATTTAAAGTGCCATAAAATGTACTGGGAAACTGAAAAAAAATTATTTGCGGATTCCAATTTTTGGGGTTTTCGTTTTTACAGCTTTCGCCGTGCATTAAAAATGAAAACTTTACTTTATTCTGTGGCTCAATACAATTACGGTGATACCAAATTTATATAGTTTTTTTTTTATATTATACTACTTTTACAAAGAAAAATCTAATTGTTAAAATAAAAATTGTTTTGTTTCACCACATTCTGAGAGCCGTAACTTTTTTATTTTTCGGTTGATTGAGTAGTGGGAGGTCTTATTTTTTGCGAGACGAACTGTAGTTTTTATTGGTACCTTTTTTTGGTACATAAAAAGTGATCCAAAAGTTGTATTTCATTATTTTACGGTGTTCACCGTGCAAGTTAAATAATGGTATATTGTAATAGCTTTTACGGACGTAGCGATACCAATTGTGTTTATTTTTTTTTAAATTATTTTGAAGAAAAATGGGAAAATTCTTCTACACATTTTATTAGTCCCCTTAGGGGACTTGAACCAGGGATCATTGGACACAGTCGATGGGGCTGCCGATGTGCTTCAAAACCCTTAAATGTGGCAAACGCAATCTGTCGCCGCATTTATGGGGTTAATTGCCAAAATCAGCGGCGATGGTCCGCTCACCGGCAAGACTGGAGTGTCAGCTGTCGGGGACACTGTCCGTTAAGACAGTGTGCGCCGGGAACTACTCCGCAACTGTATGTCCTAATGTGGGAAGCAAGCCCTCTGCAGGACGTACAGTTGCAGCGTAGTGCGTGAAGAGGTTAAGCGCTTTTTTAAAATACAGGCTTTTTTTGTGCGTTTTTTGCGCGCCTTTTGCTTGTTTTTTGTCACGTAATTAGGAGTCCCATTGACTATGGGAACATTTGGCGCATTTTACACACCAAAAAATTGACCAGATGCTTCTAGTTTTTATGCAACAAGTTTCTTTAAAACGCTCACATAAAAAATTGCATTGTATCTACTAATGGCACGCTTTTTCATTGATGTAAATGGGACGCTTAATCAAGCGTTTTTTTGAAGCGTTTTTCATGTGTTTTTTTATGTATTTTGTGCGTGCTTTTTGCACGTTTTTAATCAACAGGGGTGTGTGAAACTATCTACAGGGGGGTCGGGCCCTATCTTCAGTGGGGGTGTGGCACTATCAACAAGGGGGTGTGGAACAATATACGGGGGGGTGTGGCACTTTCTACAAGGGGGTGTGTGTTGCACCATCTACAGAAATACTGTGTGTGCCACTAACTACAGTGGGCTGTGGGATAATTATTCATGGGATCTAATAAAATAGGGGAGGGCCATATTTTTACATTGCAGACAGAACTTATCAATGTCCATGGAGGGGAGGGTTGTGGAAGTGGTGCGGCGTTAGTTGCGGGGGGAGCCAGTCCAAAGTTTGCTATGGGGCCCAGGCTTTCCTAGTTACACCCCTGAAATGTAGATAACATAGACTTTAGGTTTTGTCTTTAATACGTCAGCTTGCTATAAATTCTACCTAAACAATAATATAACATTCAGATTTGCACTTTTAGGCACTATGCTTTTGATAAAGCCATTGTAGTTTCCTTGATGTTCTAAGAGAAGGTTAAGAGACCTCTGACACTCCAGTGCATGCAACTTCTGTTAGGGGAGATTCACACGAGCGTTGCGTTTTTGCGCGCGCAAACAACGCGGCGTTTTGCGAGCGCAAAAACCATTTGACAGCTGCGTGTGTCATGCGTGTCTGATGCGCGGCTGCGTGATTTTCGCGCAGCCGGCATCATAGAGATGAGGCTTGTCGACGCCCGTCACTGTCCAAGGTGCTGAAAGAGCTAACTCTTTCAGCACCCTCGACAGTGAATGCCGAACACAACAGCGAAAAACCTGTAAAAAAAAAAGATAAAGTTCCTACTTACCGAGAACTTCCCGGCCGTTGCCTTGGTGACGCGTCCTTGGTGACGCGCCTCTCTTGACATCGGGCCCCACCTCCCTGGATGACGCGGCAGTCCAAGTGACCGCTGCAGCCTGTGATTGGCTGCAGCCTGTGCTTGGCCTGTGATTGGCTGGAGCTGTCACTTGAACTGAAGTGTCATCCCGGGAGGTCGGACTGCAGGAAGGAGACAGGAGTAATCGGTAAGTTAGAACTTCGTTTTTTTACAGGTTCATGTATTTTGGGATCGCAAGTCACTGTCCATGGTGCTGAAACAGTTTAACTCTTTCAGCACCATGCACAGTGAATCTCTCCCGACGTCGCGGACCGGAAATTTTTTTGCCGGGTTCGGCCAAAACGAGTTTGGCCGAACCCGGTGAAGTTTGCCTCGGTTGTCGGGGTTCGCTCCTCGCAAAGACACTCCGTTTGGATGCTTGGAAACAGAAAAGCACGTGGTGCTTTTCTGTTTTCATTCATCCTTTTCACTGCTGTTGCGCGAATCACGCTCGTCCCACGGAAGTGCTTCCGTGTGGTGCGCGTGATTTTCACGCACCCATTGACTTCAATGGGTGCGTGATGCGCGAAATACGCAGAGTTATTGAACCTGTCGCGCTTTTTGCGCAGCAGACAAACGCTGCGCAAAAAGCACGGACTGTCTGTACTGCCCCATAGACTTGTATTGGTCCATGCGTGCCGCGTGAAAACCACGCAGCCCGCACGGACCGAATACACGCTCGTGTGAATCCCCCCTTAGTTTGTAGAAAGCCAGAGGCTATTCAGAGCTCCCTGCTGTTTCCTTTCAACTGAAATGAAATGAAAGTATGAAAGTATTATCAAAGCAGAATGGAAAAAAAAGCTAAAAAAAACTAAAATTGGAATAACTGTATTCTGAATTAGGGTTAGTTTTCATAATATTCTAGACCACATGCCTTGCAATTGATTTTTTCAGAAATCTATCTTTATTAACAACAAGGTAAAAGAGGAACAATACATGAGAATATGTTTTAGAGCTACAATCAAGGGGAAGTGTATAGTCTTTGTCTTTTCCTCACAACAAATTTAGATGGTTCCACAGCAAGTTGATGTGTCCTAGTAGGAAAGCAGGTTGATGGAAAAATCAGGGGACCATTGTACAGTAAGTGAACTAGATTCATATTGTAATGTAGTGGCAAGCAAGAAAGGCCAGATTTTAAGATATTGAGCATAGGTCTGATTCTCCTATCTGCAAAGTTCTTCTTTTATTGACAGTGATGGGGAGTCTCTGCTTTCCCATTTTTAAGGCCTCGTGCACACTTCAGACACCGTTTTCACGGCCGTGTTTGACGGATCCGTGTGCCCGTTTTAGCGGCCGTGTGCACTCCGTGTTTCCGTTTCCGAGCGCTGAGCATGGTACTGTCCAGGGTGCTGAAAGAGTTAATGGGCTGCACTGATCGGCGGTAACTCTTTCAGCACCCTGGACAGTACCATGTTCGGCGCTCGGAAAATACAATTTTAATGTAATAATAAAAAAAAGTTAATACTTACTTTCCTCCTGTCCGGCCTCCAGCGATGACGTTTCATCCATGTAGCCGCTGCAGCCAATCACAGGCTGTAGTGGCGGTCACGCACGTCAGGATGACATCAGAAGGCCGGGCTCCAGGGATGACGCTTCATCCCACGTGACCGCCTCTGCAGCCAATCACAGGCTGCAGCGGCCTCTGCAGCCAATCACAGGCTGCAGCGGCCTCTGCAGCCAATCAAAGGCTGCCGCGTCAGAAAACAAGGTCGGACTGGAGGAAGAAGAGGGACTCGTCACCAAGACAACAACCGGGTATGTATAAACTGCTTTTTATTTTATTTTTAATCAGCAGCCTCTTTCTCTATCAGTGATTGATAGAGACAAGTGGCTGCCGATTAGTGTAATATTTCTGTAATGTATTTCTGCCCGCCCGGCCGTTGCTAGGCAACGGCTCCGTCACACACGGACGGCACACGGATGCCTTCCATGTGCCTTCAGTTTTTTTGACGGCCCCAATGACTTGCATGGGCCTCACGGTCACGGAATCTCGGACCAAAGTAGGACATGCTCTACTTCGGATCGGAACAGAGCAACGGGACCGTCAAAAAAACTGAAGCGTGCATGGCCCCATTTAAATGAATGGGTCAGGGTGCTAGCCGTCAGAAAAACGGCTAGCACCCTGAAGGAAAAAACCTGAAGTGTGCATGGGGCCTAAGGAATACAAGTTTATCTCTGAAGATAAGGTGGGTAGATTGTGTTGTGCTGGAAAAAAGTTTTCTGAATTAAGCAAAAGTAATATCAAAGTACGGTAAGATTGACGGTAATAGAAAAATAACAGAACTTTTTAACCATATTTTTTTTTTTCAATATCCAAAATGGTGGAATCAAAGGGCAGTGCCACAGAAAAACAAAAGGTGGGCCTGGGTGGGGCAGAGCTTGACTGCACTCTTTAATGGCTATAGTGTCACAAAGCTCTGGCAACAGCACTTAAACAAAGGCTCACAGCAGTGTCATACAGGCATCCTAATAACTCCCTCAAGGTACTCTAAATGCCTCTGAAGCCCAGTTGTCAGTGGGGATGTCGCAAAAGAAAAAAACGAGGATGGTGCCTCTGCGGCTCAGTGATTTCTACTCCCCCCCTCTGACAGGCCTGTGGCAAGGTGACGCTGATTCCTGCGGCTCCCCAGCTCTATTGACGCATAGTGGAGAAGACTCTCGGTGCTCGACCCACAAATCTCCAGGTTCCTGCAGCTGAGATTCCTCAACCACAGGAGGTACAGAGCATTGTAAAAGAAGGCCTTTAGCTTCTTTTCAAGCCTCCCCCTCCACAATCGGTATGGCCAACAAATGCAGCTCCCACTCCTGTGACCTCAAAACAGCCTCCCAAGCGATAGAGACTGACTGTTTGCCTGAATGGGACCTGAACACATTCACTCCTTTTTATGATCCGGTTACAGAGTGGGTTCTTAAAGGTATGCTCATTTCACTGCAAGAGAACAAAATGTGCTGACCAAAAAAAAATAATGCATAACATGCAAACTGATATAGATGAGGTTTAAACTCGTACTCTCCACTTAGAAAACTAGATGGGTGACTATTCCATGGCTTAGAATGAGTTTGCGGATGCACTAAACATGGTGGAAAACGAGAGCAAGTGGCTCCAAAGACAAAGTGTCAGATTTAGACCTCATGCACACAACCATGTTTGGTCCGTGATATACGGACCGCATGTCGGCCGCATTTCCTGGACCATACACAGTTCAGGGACCCAGGCTCCTAGCATCATTATAGTTATGTACGACGCTAGGAGTCCCTACCTCCCCGCAGAAATGAAAACATGAAAACATGATTACAGTACATTACAGTATTTCAGCGGAGAGGCAGGGACTCTTAGCATCATCCATAACTATGATGCTAGGAACTCCGGCTCCCTGAACTGTGTTTGGTCCGGGAAATGTGGCCAACATTTGGTCCGTATATCTCGGACCGAACACAGTCGAGTGCATGAGGCCTTAGGAGGCATTTTCTTGCTGCAACAATATAAAATTTAGTGGCATCCCTGAAGAAGTCTCTCCCACAGAACTAGTAAACTATTTGCAACTCCTCTTCAAGGCCCTGATCCCTATGCATAGTGCAACCAATTTCACTATTGATAGGGCTCATCGCATTCCATACTCTAAAGCAGCCCCGAAAAATGCTCCTAGAGATATACTGCCAGAGTACATTTTTACTATGTTAAAGACCGCTTATTTCAGGAGGCTAGAAAGAGGGGAAGTTTCCATGTCTATATTCCTCTATTACCACGTATGTACCAGGACCTCTCTGCTGCTACCATTTAAGCTTGCCATTCCTTAGCTCTAGTAACCAGGGCTCTAAATACAAATGTGACTTCCCACAAAATTGTTCATCAACAGAAATGGAGCATCTTATACAATTACCGGTGTAGAGGAAGGTTTGACCCTACTCCGCAAATGGGATATTCAATTAACTAAGGATCCACCTCCCTTGACCACACCCACACTCAATAAGATGCACAATAAGTGGAAGAATGTGTGAAAAGAGGCAACCATTCCTGATTTCCATCCTTTCTTTTCTGATGGGATGTCCATTAAAGTCTCAGTCTTTGAACATGCAGGTGGGCATAAATAGTCATAAATAGGCTCCTTACCCGCTCTTTCTGAAAACCAATGCCTGGTGAAACGCCAGCACCATGACAATGCCATTTTTGCTTTTGGTTTTAGGGCATGTACAGACGGGCAGAAATCCGCAGCAGCCTTTATTCTATTGCTTTTTAGGTAACTTAGTTTAGACGTTGCGGAAAATAAAAGTGCGTTATTTACACTTCGCATCATGCACAGTCTCTTGCGGAGAAGCAGTAGATTTTCACTGCAATACAAAGGCTGAAATATACAGCAAGTTCGCTGTGATATCTGGCATGTCTGAATTAACTGTCAAATATGCTAATTTTTTTCTGGCTTTGATGGTTACTGTAAATGATCTGCCAGACACAGCTTCTGTGTCGATGCCCGTGGTTAATCAGTCTGCATCTGCTCCTAGGTCTGATAGAGTGACTCGAGCTGCTACCACTCAGGCTGGTAAGCTGAGGAGTGGGAGAACCTATCACAGCCTGGCCAGACGGTTCTAGCTCCCGCCCTCGGTCTATGTATACCTTCATTTGCTTCTTGTCTTTGTCTGTGATTCTCTCTTGTTTCCTGGCTCTGCTGTTCCTGCTAATACTACTGACCTCTGCTTCATATCGACTCTGGCTTTACTGACTACGCTCCTGCTCTGCGTTTTGTACCTCGTACACTCCTGGTTTGACTCGGCTCGTTCACTACTCTTGTTGCTCACGGTGTTGCCGTGGGCAACTGCCCCATTTCCCTTAGCTTCTGAGTACCCTTGTCTGTTTGTCTGTCGTGCACATATTGAGCGTAGGGACTGTCGCCCAGTTGTACGCCGTCGCCTAGGACGGGCCGTGCAAGTAGGCAGGGACTGAGTGACGCGTAGATTAGGGCTTACCTGTCTGTCTCCCTACCCAGACATTACAGTTACTTTTGCTTCTCTGGCTGGACGTGCAATGTACTGTAGCACTAAACAAGGTTGTTGGACCAATAAGTTATAATACTGGCAATCATCCGTCCCCTTAATTTTCTATGACTATCACTGTTTCATTTATTAATGTCAAAGGATTGAATAGTCCTTATTAGAGACACCTTTTGTGGAAAGAATCAATCTCCCTAAAGTGCTATACACAGTTTGCACACTAAACCCACTTTTACAATGGAAAGATCTCTAAATTTACATAGCCTAGATTCTCTCATATTTTCTTATTCTCTATGGAAAGTAAAAAATGAAAGGGCCTAACAGCACAAGATGCGACTGATTTATGTAAATTACTCGCATATTACTCCTACGGGCTTATGAAACTTATCAAACGCCAGTTTTAGTACATCTGGCCCAAAGTATTTTACAACTTTCCAACATTCTGTCTGTATACATTTTCAAGATTTAGAGACATGCAGGTTCAGAAGACTTTAGTGTGTACACACCCTATATCGGACCAATTTTTTTTTATCTAAATGATTTAATTTCATACAATTTTATAGATTTATAAAAATAAACATTTCCCGTTTAGAAAAAAAAACAACTTCAGAATAATGAATTTGCATTATAAATTTAGATTTAAAAGTTTCCTTTTAAAAGTGTTAATTAATAGTTCGGTCATAATTTCTGACTATAATAAGATCCCCTGGGATCTACACCTTACTCATTTCTCATTATTACAAGGCCATTATTGCATTCAGTTTGAAAGATATACTACAACTTAAATATCATCAAGAGATTCAGTCTTTTATCTATTACTTCAAATACAACTCTGGTTAACTGCGTAAGGTATGTAAATATCTAAATTTAATGTTTCCCTCTAAGCGTTCCAAGGACACTAAATAAGAAATTTTCATATAATTTATGACCGTATTTGCTGTTGCAAGCATCAGATGCGTGTTACTTATATTCTTAATGACCTACAGTCGTAATGCAAAAACATGCTCAATATTTATGTATTTTTTTTGCATTTCCATCATAAAATTCAATCTTTCAATTGGTATGAAAAATATGTCTCAGATCTAATAAGCCATTCGATCAAAAGACAGATTTCTTCAAAATAAATCTTTAGAAGAATGTCATGTGTCCTCGATAATCCTCTCATTTATCTCATAATACTACCTCATGCACATGGCTGTATTACGGCTCTGTACAAGTTGTATGAAGCTGTAATACAGCACAAAAGTCATAGATGTCTATGGACTCACACTGTGCCTCTGTATGCTTCTGATTTCATTCAAATAATTGTCACATTTTCCATGGGATGCCGCATCAAGGAGATATTCTGTACTAGAAGCATTACTTTTAGGGGAGAACACCTCATAACACGGTGCCATATGGAGGCACCATATGGCGCTACAGAGGGTGTATATGGGTGTCTATGATGGAGCCATAGACACTGTGTGCTGCTGTACAGGCCTAACACTTATTTTACCATAATTCAGGGTGAAATACATTTTTATTTTGGAATATAAGGTACATTGTTTGTTGGTTACTATGTAATTTATGATTTAACTGCAAAAACTGCAACTCTGTAGTATATTGTGATCAATGCAGTCCCTCAGTTATCTTCAAGAGGGTATAAATAGTCTAACTGCTCTCCCAAATTGTCCGGTTGCTATGGCAAGCAACTTTCAAGTTACCCCGCACCGCTGACAATTGTGTGGGGACACGGATCAGGGGGTTACAGGTCTTGCCCTATCATCAGTATGCTATGATGCCCCATTAACAGAGAAATTCTTTGGCTGGGTTCACACGACCTATTTTCAGACGTAATGGAGGCGTTTTACGTCTGAAAAAACGGCTCCAATACGTTGGCAAACATCTGCCCATTACTTTCAATGGGCTTTACGATGTACTGTGCCGACGACCTGTCATTTTACGCGTCGCTGTCAAAAGACGGCTCGTAAAATTACAGCCTCGTCAAAAAACGGAAGTAAAAAACGCAGCGAAAACGCCGAGAAAAACGGCGCGAAAAACGCGAGTTGCTCAAAAAACGTCTGGAAATTAGGGGCTGTTTTCCCTTGAAAACAGCTCCGTATTTTGAGACGTTTGTGACTCTACGTATGAACATACCCTTTTAGTCCCAGCCACCACATCGGCTATCTACAGGCGCACACAGAGCACTGACACCCCGCTCTGGTTTTATCATTCTCTATTTACCAGTATGTATTTTTTTATCCATGGTTTATGCCTGCATATGCTTCTTCCTTTTAGAGCACGTATTAGAGCACATATTAGATAAATGTTATTTTAACCCCTTTGCGCCGCAGCCATTTTTTGTGTTTTCGTTTTTCACTCCCCGCCGTCCAAGAGCCATAATGTTTTTATTTTTTCATGAGTGGAGTGGTGTGAAGGCTTATTTTTTTGCGGGAGGAGTTGTAGTTTCTATTGCCAGCATTTAAAGTACCATATAATGTACTAGAAAACTGAAAAAAAATCTATTTGTTGGATGGACCTGGAAAAAACTGTGAATCCTCCATTGTTGTTTTCGGGTTTCTCTTTAAGGGTATGTGCACACGACAACGCCAAATACGTCTGAAATTACGGAACTGTTTTCAGGAGAAAACAGCTCCAGAATTTCAGACGTTTTTACAAGTGCACGCGTTTTTCGTGGCGTCTTTTACGGACGTAATTTGAGCTTTTTTTCATTGGAGTCAATAAAAAACAGCTCCAATTACGTCCCAAGAAGTGTCCTGCACTTCTTTGACGCGGCCGTAATTTTACACGCCGTCTTTTGACAGCGACGCGTAAAATTACAGCTCGTCTGCACAGAACATCGTAAGACCCATTGCAAGCAATGGGCAGATGTTTGCCGACGTATTGGCGCCGTCTTTCAGGCGTAATTAGAGGCGTAAAACGCCTCCATTACGTCTGAAAAGAGGTTGTGTGCACATACCCTTACGTCTTTCACCATGCCGTGCAATCACAACAACGTAACTTTATTTTGCTGGTCAATACGATTACAGTGAAACAAAATTTATATCGTTTTTAAAAAAAAAATTGTACTACTTTTACAAAGAAAAATCTATTTGTTAAAAAAAACTGAATTGTTTTGTGTCGCCATATTCTGAAAGCCATAAAAAATGTTCATTTTTTCGTCGATTGAGCAGTGTGAGTGCTTATTTTTTGAGACATGAGCTGTAGTTTTTATTGGTACTATTATTTGGTACATATGACATTTTGATCATAAGGTGACCAAAAAACAGCGATTCTGGCGTATTAAATTTTTTTATTTTTTTTACAGCGTTCACCGTGCTGGTTAGATAATGTTATATTGTAATAGTTCAGACTTTTACGGACGCAGCAATACCAATTTTGTTCATTTGTATTTTTTAGAGGAAAAATGGGAAAAAGGAAGTTTTTTTAACTTTTAATATTTATTTATTTTTTGTACAATACAAAAATCTTTATTTAACTATTTTTAAGATTTTTTTATTAGTCCCCTGATGGAATTTGAACTAGCGAATGTACAATGTATTGCAGTGTGTTGTCATTTTCACCAGCTCATTTTTCAGGCTCTAAACGCCCGAAAAGCTGCCGAAAAATCGGAAGCAGAACGCCTCCAAACATCAATGGGAAAAATGGCGTTCTGTTGTGATGGTCCGTTTTTTTACACTTGAAAAATGGCCGCGTAAAAAACGGCCGCGAAAAAGAAGTGCAAGTCACTTCTTGGGACGTTTTTGGAGCCGTTTTTCATTGACTATATAGAAAACAGCTCCAAAAACGGCACTAAAAAATACTGCGAAAAACGCTGCGAAAATCGCGAGTGGCTTAAAAGACGTCTGAAAATCAGGAGATGTTTTTCCTTGAAAACAGCTCCGTATTTTCAGACGTTTTTGAGTTTGTGTGTGAACATACCCTTAGGGTATGTTCACATGGCCTATTTTCGGCTGTTTTTCAGGCCGTAAACGCCCGAAAAATGCCCGAAAAATCGGAAGCAGAATGGGAAAAATGGTGTTCTGTTCCAACGAGCCGTTTTTTTTACGCGGCCATTTTGAAAAACAGCGGCGTAAAAAAATGGCCACGAAAAAGAAGTGCAAGTCACTTCTTGGGACGTTTTTGGAGCTGTTTTTAATTGACTCTATAGAAAACAGCTCCAAAAACGTCAGTAAAAACGTAGCAAAAACGCAGCGAAAATCGCGAGTGGCTTAATAAACATCTGAAAATCAGGAGATGTTTTTCCTTGAAAATAGCTCCGTATTATCAGACGTTTTTGAGTTTGCGTGTGAACATACCATTATTGTATGTTCACACGCAGTGGTTTCAGATGTAATTCGGGCCGTTTACACCTCGAATTACGCCTGGAAAAAATGGCTCCATTACGCCTCCAAACATCTGCCCATTGCTTGCAATGGGATTTACGGTGTTCTGTTCCCACGAGGCTTAATTTTACGCGTCGCTGTCAAAATACGGTGCTTAAAAAGACGCCCGCGAAAAAGAAGTGCAGGACACTTCTTGGGACGTTTTTGGAGCCGTTTTTCATTGACTCCATTGAAAAACAGCTCCAATAACGGCCGTAAAATACGCCACGAAAAACGCGAGTTGTTACAAAAACTTCTGAAAATCAGGAGCTGTTTTCGCTTGAAAACAGCACCATATTTTCAGACGTATTTTGCTAAGCGTGTGAACATACCCTAACAGGAACAGAATGAAGGCAGACTTGGGGGCCTTCATTATGCCCTGGGCTGCCATGACGTCCATTGGCACCCCAGGATCACGTCGCCGGGGGGGCAATGGCCCCCCCTCTTTCTAAGATCTTAGATTGGGTGATCGCTGTTGACCGCTGCATTTAAGTGGTTAAACTGCCAGGATCAGAGTTCTCTCTGCTCATGTCCGTTAGCGCGAGGTGTCAGCTGTAATACACAACAGACACCCGCAGCGTATGGAGCGAGCTCAGCCCGTGAGCCCACTCCATACTTTAACCTCCGCACCATGACATACAGTGTCGTCCTGGTGCGTCAAGGGATTGAACTACTCAAGTATTCGTGGTATGTTTCTTTTGCCTTTCTGTATTGATGCTTGTACCTGATGGTTCGGAGCCGCAATGCATAGTACTTAAATAAAGCACTTTAAACTATAACACTGTCCACATTATACTTTAATCTGGTAAACACACCTCTATTTTTGCCATTTAAGCCATATACTTATATAGACGTACTGCCAGTACAGATCGAGCAGCAGAGTTATAATGGCACTCACCCACCTTTCACGTTATTGTGTTCGAATGGCACAAGTACCTCAAGTAAGCACTTACTTAAGGGCACGTTCAGACGTGGTGGAATTGCTGTGGAATTCTGCTGTGGACAGTCCGCAGTGGAAATCCGCAGCAGACAGTTTGTCTATTGGTTTCAACATCTTTTTAGTTATCTTCGTGCAGACGTTGCGGAAAACTCCGCTGCAGAACATAGGCTGCGGTGCAGACTTTTCAGACCGCAGCATGCACTGTCTGTTGCGGACTTGATGCATACTTGTTGCGGAATTTCTCCATTGACTTCAATGGAGTTTCAAAATGACGCAATGAAATCCGCAAATGTAATGTGTGTTGCGTATTTGCTGTGTGTTGAATGGCGGATTTCATTCAGGAACAGGACACTTCATCATTCTTATGAGAAAGAGAAAACCTCCATTTTCGCCTTCCAGGCTTATTAGATGAACACAGAGCTATTACCATGGCCAGATATAGGCGAATGGATATGGAAGTGTCCACTCTTATTAACCTTGTAAGTAACTTTACATGTTTATGTCATGTTTTCACTAGTTTACTTGTATGTATGATGTCTCACTAGCATCATTTGCAGTATGTAAACATTATAACAAAGATAAACATATATAACATTATTCCTAAGTACTAATCAAACGTCAGTATGCACTGTCTATTTGTTTTTCAGGTACATAACCGTCCCGAATTGTGGGACACCTCCAGTGCAGGGTATAGTGAGCACAACACACGGGATCAAGGCTGGACCTATGTGTGTCGAGGTCTATACCCAGACTGGGATGGAATATTTGAAAGAGAGCAGGGTGTGATCCGAACCTGAATCCGCAACGACAAATCCGCAGCATTTTACCTAAGGGCGGGTTCACACATAGCGGAATTTCACTTAAATTCCGCTGCGGACACTCCGCAGCGTTAATCCGCAGCGGAGCCGTTTCTCCATTGACTTTCACTTTAATTTAGCAGTGTTCGTTTACACGATGCGTACAATTCCGCTGCGGAGCATAGGCTGCGGAGCGGAATTTGGTGTCCGCAGCATGCAAGGGATGTTGCGGAGCAGTGGCGGACTGGTTGCGGACTCATTGCGGAAGTTCTCCATTCACTTCAATGGAGATTCGAAATTCCGCAATGAAGTCCGCAGATGTTATGTGTGGTGCGGATTTCGTTTGTGGTGCGGTGCGTATTTCCTGCCGGAGCAGGATATGACATCAGCATTCAGCATATTACAAAAGGAAGACGCCATTTTCGGCTTGCAGCCTGAGAGAGAAATTCAAAAAAGTTAAGAGACAACTCTGAACACAGGCTGCCATGTCGAGGTACAGACGTATGGACATGGAGGTTTCGTCCCTCATTAATCTGGTAAGTACATGTATATGTTTGTGTCATGTTGTTTCAAGATGTCTACTATGTATGGATTAACACTAGCAGCACCTGCAGAATGTCCATTTTCTTAAGGCAGATCACCATGTAACAGCTCCACTGTGATTCCAGAGTACCAAGCAAACAGCATTATGCCATTTTTTTTGATTTTTATAGGTGCATAGTAGGCCAGAGATCTGGGACAGCTCTATAGCTGCCTACAGCGACCGCAACGCCCGTGACGAGGGATGGTCGTTTGTGTGCCGCGGTCTGTACCCCGAGTGGGACGGGATGCTGGAGAGGGAGCAGGGAGTGATTGGTAAGTTAGCATTTAGTTTGTAATGCAGAGAGGTCAAAACACTGTTGCCAAAGGTTGTTTTGCATCATTAGCATGCTGGCAAAAATCAGCACTAATTTCCTTTTCTGCCTTGCTAAACGATACCCCAACTTTTGGCATGTCACTATGGCACATGCGCAGTTGCTGATCACTTTTTCCCCGACTGTAAGGGTATGTGCACATGGCCTATTGACGGCACTAAATCCTGCCTTACACACTCCATTTAACGACCTGAAGTACCTTTTGCAAGCGTGGACAACCATATGCACATTTAAATGCATGGGCAGATGTTTGCCAGCATCTTGGTGGCGTCGTGGCCTATTTTTGCCATGGCAAGAGGTCGTGGCAACCCAGGCGTAGCCATAGTTGCTGTCTACTCAAGTTCTGCCCCAATGATGTGGTTGCATTGATGATATATCCTCACGACAGGCCAGAGGACGCAATTGAGCTGTATACACCTGACTTCATCCACTATGCCCTAATTTAAAACACATCCTTCCTTTTCCAGAAAATGATGTGCGCAATCGGTGGAGGACAGTACGAGACCGGTTCCGCAAACAGCTATCAAAGACACCTGCAAGTGGCTCCTCTCCTTCACGGGGCCGTGCCATAGCCTACTATGAGGAACTGGCTTTCCTCATTCCCTGCAGGGAGCTACGAAGGTAAGTCTCGATTCGCACACACACCTGGGTTATAAAAGGGAGCGCATGAAACATGTGATTCAAAACGAACGGAATGCAATGTCTATTGCGTGAAGATTAGATTCCACATGTTTGTTTTCCTTTTGCCAGTGTTATCACGAAAATGCCCCCTGACCGTACACATTATCACATATCACTCTGTGTTGCTTATGTAACTCATTCTCTTCATGACGAGAATACGTCTTTCGTTTCCCCCCCCCCCCCAAGATTGGTGTCAGTTGGGGTGTGTGTAGAATGGCAAAAGGATATGTTAACGAGATTAGCGACTGACAAACTGTCGGAGAAATGTCTTCAGAATCCCCTAAGTCAATGAGCGTTTTTTTCCCTGCAGAACGTCCGGAAATGTACCACCCCGGACGCCACAAGGGAGTGCACGTGGCCAGGTGCAGCAGCAGGCCGTGGCAGGCTCGTCATCAATTGTGGCTGCGGAAGATGCGCCCTACCAGCCAACCCCGGCACCAGCAACTCCGCGTGGCGACACCTCTCCAGCCCCCACGGCAGGAACTTCCCGACCGCGCCAAAGAGTGGGTGGCCGAAAGCGCCAGACGCCAGCAGACCAAAGTGACACGGTAGAGGGCCAAGCCATGCGCATGATTCGGAGGGTGGAGGCCGAAGATCAATACACCAGTTTCGGGAATGCCGTTGGTGGCCGATGTCGCGAGATGGAAAATACTCGCCGGGCGGCATATATGACCTGTGTCTTCGCCCTGGCCGATATATTTGAGGCCCCCCAGCCCCTACCCGATGTGGGAGATCTCATTTTTCACATCTGCCGCTGTGCCGCACGCCCCACCTCCTGCCTCTGCACCCTCCCTGCAGCCCGATCCCTATTTTTCCCCCTGGACTCATGGACATCCCTCTCGTTCCACTTTCCGCCCATACCCCAATGTCCCAAACCCTTTGCCCACCCCATACTCGTCCACTCTCCCACCTCTTCAGATCCATCCTCCCACCTCTGCGGCATACATGCCCCCTACCTCAACCTCCTCCTCTGCCCCCTCGTCGCATCCACAATTAAGCCCCCCGCGCTTCCACATATTGTAGTATGTTTTGTTCTTTTTTTGGTCGCTAGTGTAGCACGTATTTAATGTTTGTTACTTACATGATTCGACTCGTATGTAGTTGTGATGTGCATACGTTCCATCAAAGTTCCGTTGAATTTATGACTCTGACTTGTGTTTTTTTTGATTTGGATGGGAGGAGGCCAAAATGCGGGAGGGCATCAAGGGGACGATAACGATTGGTCACGGTGTGGCCGTTTTCATTTAGTAAATACTGTGTGGTTTGAGATGCTATGGTGTGCTCAACCAAGAAAGGCAACCTCTACATCATACTCCCTATTCAGACATGTGATTACTCAAATACACACACTTAGGCCAAATCCAAGTAATAGTGCATTATTTTATTGCAAAGGAAGCACATCCAACACACAATTTTCCATTCCATAGGAGTATCATTGACAGAATTGCCTACTGTTTGGACATTAAACCGATTACTGCTGGGTTGGCCGCACCCCGCCAACACAGGAGTATTGACAAGGTACGGGCCCTTCAGAAGTGAGGAAATAATCCGAGTAAATATCTCGTACGCGTACACCACTACTGCCCTGACCAGCAGAACCCCAGTTAATGGCACTGCCAACATAGGGCAGAAGTGAGTCGCCCTCAACTTCTTGACGGTATTCCTGGAGGTAGTTATGGAGGACACAACATGCCTTGATGACCGCATCAACGGTGGTTTCCTCCAATTGCATGGGCGAGGTAAAGACCCGCCACTGATTTGCCATGATGCCAAACGTGCACTCGACGAAACGTCGTGCCCAGCTCAGCCTATAATTAAAAATCCGACGACGGACAATGCTGACTATGGTGCGCAGCAGCAGAATCAAATATTGTCGGCGTAATTGAAGTGGTTGCTCCTGGATGTCAGGCATTATCCCACACTTCGGACTAGTATACTTCTCCGGCGAGATTCACTTCTCTTTCTGGCCACACTTATACATGCCATGGGTGTGTCCAGCTCGTCGTCATAGGAACTGAACTCACAAATGATGTCAGTTCCCTTTTTGGAAGACTTGCCTTTGAAATCCGCAACGAAATCCGCAACTAAATCCGCAAGGCAATCCGCAGCACTTTGCCAAAATCCGCAGCGGAATCCGCAATGCGGATTCTGTGCGGCATTGCTGCGGACAGTTGCGGAGGAATTCCGCCATGTGTGGTCATGCCCTAACATTTTAGCCAAATCCGCAACGGAATCTGTAACGCGGATTATGTGCGGCATTGATGCGGACAGTGTCTGCAGCAATTCCGCCACATCTGAACATGCCCTGACAGTTTGCCTCTTGTCTATACACCCTTCTTGCACAGTATTATGCTATGGAGCACCGTGTCTTTTTTTTCTTCTCGTATAGTCTTCTGCTCAGCTAGCTTTGGGAGGGATTCTAAAAAACAACAAATAGGACACAGAATTTTAGGTGGCCTGAGTTTCTGTAAGCAAACTATAAGGGCATCAATGCCGCACAAGTAAAATGCTGCGGATTAGTCGTTGCAGATTCTGGTGCAGATCACACCCTGCTCTCTTTCAAACATTCCATCTCAGTCTGGGTATAGACCTCGACACACATAGGTCCAGCCAGAATGATGAAATATCCTGTTCCTGAAAGCAATCCGCAACGCAACACACATTACATCTGCGGATTTCATTGCGTAATTTTGAAACTCCATTGAAGTCAATGGAGAAATTCCGCAACAAGTACGCATCAAGTCTGCAACAGACAGTGTATACTGCGGACAGGAAATTCCGCACCACAGCCTATGGTCCGCAGCGGAGTTTTCCGCAACGTCTTCATGAAGATAACTAAAAAGGTGTGGAAACCAATGGACAAACTGTCTGCTGCGGATTTCCACAGCAAATGTGATTATCCTGTTGAAGCTGTGATTTCTCAGCTAAGTTATTACAACATATATTTATTATTTTGCACAAAAGTACAGCCGTTTAATGCAGTACTATCTACAAACTGTAGGATTTTACTATAGTTGATTTTCATTTCAGATTTTGATCAGATGATTTCAAAAAGCATAATGTTAAGCTCTGATGTATGAGCTGGTAGCATAGTTTATAGCAATTTTTATGCCAGGGGAGCAGATGCAAAAATAAGTGCCCGGCTGGATATGAATAAAGCTAAGGTTACTTTAAAAAATAAAAATAAAATAATATATATATATATGAATCTGAGTATATGAGTTTTCTGTGGATCACAAAAAAAAGTAAATTAGGATTACCCTGTTCTATATAGCGCCCAAACATTGAAACCTGGGAGAGAATCTAGTAAAATTGCCGCCTTTTATTATACTCAAAGGAGCAGAAATCAAAGAAAAATAGGAAGTTCATTCTAATATCTTCTAAAGTCAATACTATTCATAGCTCGTGCAATCAGCTACTTTAGAAATTGTGTCCACAGTGGGGAGGGGAGGTATAAGGTTAATAATTTTAGCTACGGTCTCATGTGATTGATTGTGATTGTACGAGAGTATATAACAAAATAAAATTAGCACACCCACACAAAGTAATAGTTCCTAGAGAAAATGCTTAATGAAGAATTTAGTGTTTCTCCTTTCTTATTCTGTATCTGATTTCAGCTCTGAATGCTCATTATACTGGTACATATATAATATTATGCATTTACTTAAACTGTATATGCATCCTGATTATATGTATATTTTGCATAGTAATAATAATAATAGTGATAAATATTATTTCTAAAGCACCAACATGTTCCACAGCGCTGTACAATACATTATATGATGTAACATATATTGGTAGCAATATTCATGCAGTATGGTTCTGTGTAAATAAAAATCTGCTTTGCATACCCGTGTTAAGAGGCTCGGGAAGTGAAGAAAGTGTAAGAAGGAGATAAACAATAGTAACCCCAAGTATACGATTAGGAGATTTCTAGAATTGGTCTAATGGAAGGCCTGTTTTGAGGGACCTGTAAAAACTTTGTAGACTGTAATATAATAGGATGGATGAGAACATTCAAAGTAAGGCAAAACTCCTGGAGTGGGGGAAGGTAATTAGAGAAATTGATAAGATTAGATTCATTATATGGCGAGTATAGCACAGTTCTGAATCAAATGTCACACAAAGAACCCATTCATGAGGTACAGGAGTGAAAACTGTCCATATTGTTAAATTGTACATAACAACTTGAATACCCATATAGTAAAGAACCGTTTACCACTGGAGATTTGACTTTTTTTCCTCTGGTCACTATGGTGCTCTCTTGTCTTTTGAAAGTAAAGGATAGAAAAAAAGGGGGACCGATGCAAGGCGCTGCTAATATCAATATCGATGTTTATTAACGATAGGAAAGTGGTAGGCTACGCGTTTCGACGCAGGAATTGCGTCTTCCTCAGGCCATGAACATACACAAATGAACATCTCCCATATATATACACATGTCAGTAATAAAAAACCGACCAATCACAGGAGGAAATGGGGAGGGGACACAGGGAGTTTGCTACAAGGAATAGAACAAAAAGCAAACACGAATGATTGAAGAAATATGCATCAATTAGATAAAAGAGCAATATGGTAGTTACATTTAACATAATTACATTTAACATATAGGAAAAAGTGACAGAACATAATAATATAATCCCAATTTATAAGATATATAAAATGTTTGATATACAAGCCGTATTGATGACAACAAAAAAGCCGGCAATTAGGGTTAGCGGTGAGTTAAAATACTATATAATTCTCAAAAGGGCAGAAAAATTTCTAAGTCTATAAAAAACGAAAATAACATTTAATAATTAAATCTGACGATACTGCATAAAAATTGCGATAATATAACTATGCATAAATTCATAGGAGACTAGAATACTAATCACCGCAAAGAAGGAAAGATCAGTGGCGTCTTCGTAGTCATAACAACACCACTATTATGCTGATACATCGGTACGCGAGTACCATGTTAGATGAGTAACACAATTTATATAAAATACAAATTAAGCAAAGTATCACTATGCCTATAAAAAAAATTATATTTTTTCGAAAAAACGTCACGAATTATTGACTCGAAAATCGTAAAAAGGCGATCAAGCATTTAAAACTAGAATAAAATCTATATTCAATGGAACATCAGAACCAATAAAAAATATGTATGTATAAAACTATAATTCATAATAAAAAATTCCAAGCCAATCTAAAAAAAAAACAATTACTATAATACTCTCGTAAACCAAAGGAAGAATGACATCTAAGATGATCTGATGCCATAATTACACATTAATTATATGTTGTATTAATATTAATAATATGTTATATCAATACCAATAATAACATTAATAACATGGGTTTTCAACCCAAAATATGAAGCAATATATATATTACAGGGAATATGGACGATATCACTGCAATGACAAAAGAAACAATTATATAACAGAACATCTGTTTATGAGAAATATGCCTGATGTTAGAATAGAATATAATATAATAAACCTATATTGGATATGTGACTTTTTTTGTATGTTTTTTTGTATCTACGAGGGCAATTACTGGTTATATGTATAAACGGGAGACAAAACTATTTAAGAATCAGAACTAATCTAAAGAGGACTCACTAATATCATTCAAACCTTCAGGGTGAAGTGTACACAATTTATAGATCCAATAATTCTCACGCTGTTTTAAACATAAGAATCTATTAGTATAGTCTGCAGGTATTTGCTCAATGGGAGTAATGCTTATACAGTCGAAATTGCAATTATGTCTATATAGGCAATGTCGGGATACACTGTGTTTAGAAAAACCTCTGCTAACATTTGACCTATGATTATTGATCCTTTTACGTAGGGTTTGGGTAGTACGTCCTATATACTGTAATTTACAAGTACATTGTAGCAGATAAACTACATATTCACTGCCACAATTTAGTAAACTTTTTATGCCAAATGATTCTGATGTTACTATAGACTTAAAATTGGTGACCTTATGTGTAATGTTGGAACAGCACATACACCTGGGCAAACCACAACGAAATGAGCCTAATATTGATGGCTGTAGCCTTGAGATGCTTAGATTTCCTTGGTTTTGCAATTTACTTGGGGCCAATAAATTTTTAAGAGTCTTGGACCTTCTAAAAGTGACCTTAGGTAAAGGGGGGAGTAACCCCTTAAGTACCGGATCGTTACAAAGGATGTGCCAATGCTTACACAGAATTGACCTAATCGATTTACTCCCAGCATTAAAGGTTGTAATAAAATTATATTTGTAATCAAAATGATCAACTTTCTTATCCACTACTTTTACACATTCTTCTTGAGTCATTTCTGTTGCTCTGGATTGTGCTCCTTCAATAAGACTAATCGGGAAATGTTTCTCCCTAAATCTTTTCCTTAAAATCAAACATTCATTTTTAAAATCAACCGGATTGGAGCAGTTTTTCCTAATTCTCCGAAATTGTCCGAAGGGGACATTCCGGAGCCACGGTGGATAGTGGGCACTTGTAAAATCCAGATAGCTATTTACATCCACCGTCTTGAAATGTGTTCTGGTTGTGAATGTGTCACCATTTCTACAGATAGTTAGATCTAGAAAATCAATTGAGTCTTCCGAATATGTGTGCGTAAAATTCAAACCATAGGAATTTGTATTTAAAAATTCAATAAAGGAGATAGCAGAGGCCTCATCACCATTCCATACAAAAAAAAAATCGTCGATAAAACGTTTATAAAACAGTATATTCTTGCGAAACGGATGTTCACACCAAATATGATTATTTTCAAACTGGCCCATATAGAGGTTTGCATAAGATGGGGCAAACCTGGAACCCATTGCGCATCCCCTGATTTGACGATAATATTTATTTTCGAACCTAAAAGTGTTATGTTGTAAGATAAAATCAATGCATTGGATTAAAAAATTATTTTGTTCAGTAGGTATGCGGACTTCCATAGACAAGAAATGAGAAATAGCGTCAATCCCTAAATTGTGTGGAATATTAGAATATAGTGCAGATACATCTGCTGTGAGGAAACTCACTTTACTAAACTTATAACCATCATTGAATACCTTAAGATCCCTAATGAGTTGTGAAGAATCCTTCAGAAAGGAGGGTAAATCTAGGACGAAGGGCTGAAGATGTAAATCTAAATAATGAGACAGGTTACTCGTGAGGGAACCTATACCTGAAATAATAGGCCGACCAGGTGGGGAAGAAATGGATTTATGGATTTTCGGTAAATGATATAAAAATGGTGTATTTGGAAATGAAACGGATAGAAACTTTTTTTCTTTTTTTGATAGAAGACCCTTAGTACATGCTGACCCTATCAAAAGGTTATATTCAATGAGATCGGATGGTATAGTATTAGTTGTCAATTTTTCATAGAACGTAACATCAGATAAAATTCTATATGCCTCATTTATATATTCTGGACGGTCCTGGATGACAATACCCCCTCCCTTGTCAGCTGAGCGTATCACAATCAGATGATTATTTTGGAGGGATTTCAATGCTCTTCTTTCACAAAATGAAAGATTGTCAATTATCATATTGGATTTTTCCAAAGCTTTGAATTCGTTACCAACTAAAGTGGAAAATGTATCCAAATAAGGACCTCTATGGTGTAGGGGATAAAATGATGACTTGGAATGTACCTCCACCTGGACGGGTGGTGGTGCACCTATAGGGGGGCTGTCGCCAGGGGGGCCTGGCTCTGTTACCGTATGAGGTGTTAACGAAAAATGCCTCAGTAAAGTCAGTTTTCTGATGAATCTATTTAAATCCATAAACAAATTGAAACCGTCAGGCATGGAAGTGGGGCAAAAGGACAACCCCTTGGATAAAAGTGCATTTTCATTTTCCTTGAGAATGTAACTAGAAAGATTAAATATTTCTATTGTTTTAGTCTGTGTTTTTTCGATAGTTTGGATTGGTTTACTATGTCTGTTTTTCCCACCTCTACATCCTCTAAATCTATTTCTAACTTTCTTTTGGTAGAAATTTTTTGAATTTTTGGAAAGAAAGATGTTATTGCTTGGGATTTGGGGCTTTTTAGGTAAGGTAGAAGAAATTCCTGTGAATGTGAAATGGGAGTGACCGGGGGCATCGTAATATGTAGGGGTAGCCCTAAAAAAGAGACCGTAGCTAGAGTATTATCCATAAATTGTGAATGTTCACTTGGGTTGATGATCGGTTGTGACAGAGATTCATCCGGACTATCAGTGATTGACTGTGTTTCATGTAGGGATAATTCTAATAAGGATGGGGGGATATGGTTTGTGACCGAAGAATCAATGGAATCATTGAAGAGGGGAGACTGCATAGGTGAAGACGGGGGAGTATCAGGTGCAAGATTAAGGAGTTGGAGATGAGCTTGAAGGTCTGTAGATTTAAATGCATGTACTGGAATAGAACCCAAGGGGAGACCGTTGTGGGTAGGTGCATGTTTGGGGAGGGAGATAATAGGAGAAGGGGTAATTGCTGGCAAATTTTTGGCAGTTGAGACTGGAATAATTGTGGGTGTAGTTTTGGTGGTTCTAGTTGCAGGGCCTCTATTTTTAAAAAAAGTGCTATTTTTAATCAAAGCTCCTGATTGGGCATTGGAGTCAATGTGGTTAAAGTGAACCTTATTAACAGTGGTAACCAAGGGCGTATGTGCGATTTGGACGGGCTTGCTGGCCCTCCAATCGCCTGATATATCAGTCTGATAATCCTGTCTATCCCTCTTCAGTTTTTTGGTTTTTCTAATGATTAAATCCTTTTCAAAGGCATTCAATCTATTTTTGGTGGATACCTCCAGATTATTGAAATCTGGATGCTCAAAAAAGGTCTTGAGTCGTTCACAAATTGATATGATGTTGTGGGTCAATAAATTACAACTAGCTTGTCTTTTGGCAAGCAATAATTTCAAAAAACCAATGGAGCAATTCTTTGCATGATCCAGCCATGTATGACTGAATTGTGGATCATTTTGGTAGGGTGTGTAAAATAAAATTCTCAAACCCCTAGGTGTAATATTCTCAGCAATGTACATTTCCAAAAAACAACAATCAATATTCTGGAATGCTTCATCTTTCAAATTATTCTCAAGTGTGAGATACAAGTCAGTCATTTCTTTTGTTCTTTCAATCGAGAAACCATTACTCACAGTTGGAGGGAATTCGTCCAAAATGTCCACTCCAATGGAACTGGAAATTAAAAGCTCCCGAGAGCGTTTCCTTTCCGTGACAAAATCCAACATTGTAGAGAAGCAAATGCAAAGATCCGAAGTCCAATCCTTTTGTAGATCAAGAGGCAGGACACAGAAGTCAAGCACAACGATTTGTAGATGGAAAACGCTGGGTTAAAAACACAACCATTTGTAGATGGAAAAACGCTGGGTGAAGATGATAATGCAAAAATAAAGGCTGCCTGTGACGAGAGGATCTCAGTTCGACCTTGTGAGGATCACCAAAAGAATCCCTCGATAGCGGGAGTGTGGCTCTGTAGGATATACCACAACCCGAATGTGGATACTAGAAGAGAAGAAAAAACACACGGCGCCACATAGTGCAATTATCCGGAGGTCAAAAACAGACAATAAATGCTGAGGTGATTTGCACTCACCTAGTCGGGTTATGCTGACCAGGCACAACACTGTTGGATGGTGTGGAACGATCTCCAGGGAGCACACTGCTATGGAGATCCGAAGTCAGGAGACACACCCAAGGTGTGTCCAGCCAGGTGCGATCTGTAGCTGCTGCCAAGGTCCAAGGGCCGGTGAGCGTGAATTCACCGTCAATTTAAAAGTAAAGGATAGAAAAAAAGGGGGACCGATGCAAGGCGCTGCTAATATCAATATCGATGTTTATTGCCGGCTTTTTTGTTGTCATCAATACGGCTTGTATATCAAACATTTTATATATCTTATAAATTGGGATTATATTATTATGTTCTGTCACTTTTTCCTATATGTTAAATGTAATTATGTTAAATGTAACTACCATATTGCTCTTTTATCTAATTGATGCATATTTCTTCAATCATTCGTGTTTGCTTTTTGTTCTATTCCTTGTAGCAAACTCCCTGTGTCCCCTCCCCATTTCCTCCTGTGATTGGTCGGTTTTTTATTACTGACATGTGTATATATATGGGAGATGTTCATTTGTGTATGTTCATGGCCTGAGGAAGACGCAATTCCTGCGTCGAAACGCGTAGCCTACCACTTTCCTATCGTTAATAAACATCGATATTGATATTAGCAGCGCCTTGCATCGGTCCCCCTTTTTTTCTATCCTTTACTTTTAAATTGACGGTGAATTCACGCTCACCGGCCCTTGGACCTTGGCAGCAGCTACAGATCGCACCTGGCTGGACACACCTTGGGTGTGTCTCCTGACTTCGGATCTCCATAGCAGTGTGCTCCCTGGAGATCGTTCCACACCATCCAACAGTGTTGTGCCTGGTCAGCATAACCCGACTAGGTGAGTGCAAATCACCTCAGCATTTATTGTCTGTTTTTGACCTCCGGATAATTGCACTATGTGGCGCCGTGTGTTTTTTCTTCTCTTCTTGTCTTTTGAGGCAATCTCACAGTGAGCATCTCTTCACAGTATTTTTTGTATGGACAGTTTATACACTGCTCAAACAAATGGGAACACTTACACATCGCAGTATAACCCCAAATCAATAAAGTCAATAAAACTTTAAGGATATCAATCTTTCCTTGGTTATGTGCACATGAAAGTGACAACAGGTGCACTGGAGAGGAATCAGCAAGACAACCACCAAAAAGGGAATGGTTTTGCAGGTGGTGGCCACAAACCATTGCTCTCTCTTTACCCTTCCTGCCTTATTCTTCTCTAGTTTTGCGCTTTGTTAGTATCTTTGTCAATACTGATAGCAAAAAGCGGTACCTGTAGCCCATTCAGGTTGCACAGGCAGTCCAGCTCCTCTGGGATGGCACATTCATACGTGCCGCTGCAAGAAGATTTGCTGTGTTTTCCAGCACAGCCTCAAGAGCATGAAGCAGATACCAGGACACGGGCCGTTACATGAGGACAGCTGGACAGGGCCATAGAAGAGCATCAATCCATGAGCAGGACCGGTATCTTCTGCTTTGGGCAAAAAGGAACAGGATGAACACTGCCAGAAATAGAGATTTAGCTGATACCCTCACTTTTTTATATATATACTAAGTGAGTTATGGGGAACCACAAAGGTGTATACCACCTGTTAAAGTTATTTTTATTTTGGAGTTAGGAAGAAGGGAAAAGCATTGTGGTTCCTATTGGAATTGAAAAGCAATTAAATTTTATTATTATGTTTAAGTTAAAATAATTCTAAAAAAATGTTCCTATATATTTCTCTCAATGTAGGTCAAATATTAGTAGTGCGGAGGACCCCTTATCCCGCACTTGAAGAACAGATTTGTCTTTATATATTTTATTATCTATGCTACTATCCTGCACCAACAAGGTTGGACTATATTGCTGAGGTAAGTAAAATTCTGTTCCCACTAGTTGGTTGTATGCACTGTGTGAGTCAGCTTTAGCTGTCAAACTTAGAACAAAGTATCAGTTTTAATAGTTGTAACATTCTTTATTAGTAAATAGAATTTGTATCAGACTCATGTTCTTGTGCACTATTTGTGTCACTTATAACTTGCTTTTTAATAGATGTAGTCAATAGTTCAAAGTTCTCTTATATTCAGTGAACTATCAGTACTTGGTATTAATCCATATTAATTAGGATAAATAGCAATGTTATATTGTGATGGTTTAATTTTTATTTTATCAATTAAAGTTATTAAATCCTACAGCAGTCCACAGTTATTTTTATTTTATCAATTATAGTTATTAAATTCCTACAGCAGTCCACGATAATGTTATGCCATACTGGTCATCACAAACAGAATTAGTTGTGGTGCGGTGACCTGTGTAATTGAGCACCACAAGGAATGATCTGTTATTGTTGAGCTCTCGCCGCTTTTCATGAAGAGCAACGAAAGGTAGCAAATTGTGGTGATAATTCTGCTGCCTATATGTTAAATTATTGTTTTTTCAATTATAGTTATTAGATTCCACAGCAGTCCACAATATTATTATGCTATGTTGATCATTACAACCAGAATTAGTTGCGGTGCGGTAGTCTGTGTGAATGAGCACTACAGAGTGCTCTAATATTGCCGCTTTTTATAGAGGGCAACGAAAAGCAGCAGATTGTGGTGTTAATACAATTGCTTATATGTAAGCATGTATTGAAAGCTCTGTAATATCAAACAGAGTTACATTGGTAGTCTGCTTTCTTCGTAAACTGCTTGCTGTTCTTAGTCTTCCGTGTGTACGGAGAGGGCAGTGAATGACAGCCCTATGGATGATCTGCTTAGCCCGCTTATTAGGTCAGCTGGCTTTGGTAAGCGCTGTCAGGGATTTCACCCTGCAGCGTATTTCAAGATACAGGCCCCGCTCTCATGCCGGGAGCAGCGCTTTCACTTGTAAGTCTTTGCTGACTATTATTAATCTGTTTAGCCCGCTTGGTAGATCAGCCGGCTTTGGTGAGCGCTGTCAGGGATTTCACCCTGCAGCGTATTTCAGGATATAAGCCCCGCTCTCATGCCGGGGGCAGCGCTTCCACTTTTAAGTCTTTGCTGACTGTTATTGATTGTGGCTGATAGCATTAGATAAGGCTAAGACCTTTACATTGATTACAGTTGATATGTTTGGACACCCGACGCGCGTTTCGCCGGCATTCCGGCTTCCTCTTGGGGTGTAACCCGCTGGTTCTGGCGCCCTTAAGTATCGTTAGTACTGAGTGACAGCCAAGGGGGCCAATAGGATTGTTTTAGTTATAACAGTGTGTAGATGAGATGAACACTGCCAGAGCATTCTACTAAATGACCTGCAGCAGGCTTATGGTGTGTTTTTCTGACTAAACTGTCAGAAACAGAATCTATAAGGGTAGCATAGGGGTCCAACGTCCTGTAAAGGGAAATGTGCTCACAGCTCGATTGGCATTCGCCAGAGACGCCAGTATTGGCAGGTCCTTAACTGATGCCCTCTTCTCTTCACAGATGAGAGCAGGTTCTCACTGAGCACATGTGATATACAGTGAAGGAAATAAGTATTTGATCCCTTGCTGATTTTGTAAGCTTGCCCACTGTCAAAGACATGAACAGTCTAGAATTTTTAGGCTAGGATAATTTTACCAGTGAGAGATAGATTATATTTAAAAAAACAAAACAGAAAATCACATTGTCAAAATTATATATATTTATTTGCATTGTGCACAGAGAAATAAGTATTTGATCCCTTCGGGAAACAAGACTTAATACTTGGTGGCAAAACCCTTGTTGGCAAGCACAGCAGTCAGACATTTTTTGTAGTTGATGATGAGGTTTGCACACATGTTAGATGGAATTTTGGCCCACTCATCTTTGCAGATCATCTGTAAATCATTAAGATTTCGAGGCTGTCGCTTGGCAACTCGGAACTTCAGCTCCCTCCATAAGTTTTCAATGGGATTAAGATCTGGAGACTGGCTAGGCCACTCCATGACCTTAATGTGCTTCTTTTTGAGCCACTTCTTTGTTGCCTAGGCTGTATGTTTCGGGTCATTGTCGTGCTGGAAGACCCAGCCACGAGCTATTTTTAATGTCCTGGTGGAGGGAAGGAGGTTGTCACTCAGGATTTGACGGTACATGGCTCCATCCATTCTCCCATTGATGCGGTGAAGTAGTCCTGTGCCCTTAGCAGAGAAACACCCCCAAAACATAATGTTTCCACCTCCATGCTTGACAGTGGGGACGGTGTTCTTTGGGTCATAGGCAGCATTTCTCTTCCTCCAATCACGGCGAGTTGAGTTAATGCCAAAGAGCTCAATTTTAGTCTCATCTGACCACAGCACCTTCTCCGAATCACTCTCAGAATCATCCAGATGTTCATTTGCAAACTTCAGACGGGCCTGTACATGTGCCTTCTTGAGCAGGGGGACCTTGCGGGCACTGCAGGATTTTAATCCATTACGGTGTAATGTCTTACCAATGGTTTTCTTGGTGACTGTGGTCCCAGCTGCCTTGAGATCATTAACAAGTTCCCCCTGTGTAGTTTTCGGCTGAGCTCTCACCTTCCTCAGGATCAAGGATACCCCACGAGGTGAGATTTTGCATGGAGCCCCAGATCGATGTCGATTGCCAGTCATGTTGTATGTCTTCCATTTTCTTACTATTGCACCAACAGTTGTCTCCTTCTCACCCAGCGTCTTACTTATGGTTTTGTAGCCCATTCCAGCCTTGTACAGGTCTATGATCTTGTTCCTGACATCCTTAGAAAGCTCTTTGGTGTTGCCCATGTTGTAGAGGTTAGAGTCAGACTGATTAAGTGAGTCTGTGGACAGGAGTCTTTTATACAGGTGACCATTTAAGACAGCTGTCTTTAATGCAGGCACCAAGTTGATTTGGAGCGTGTAACTGGTCTTGAGGAGGCTGAACTTTTAATGGTTGGTAGGGGATCAAATACTTATTTCTCTGTGCACAATGCAAATAAATATATATAATTTGGACTATGTGATTTTGTTTTTTTGTTTTTTTATATAATCTATCTCTCACTGGTAAAATTAACCTAGCCTAAAAATTCTAGACTATTCATGTCTTTGGCAGTGGGCAAACTTACAAAATCAGCAAGGGATCAAATACTTATTTCCTTCACTGTACGTGAAAGAGTCTGGAGAAGCCATGGTGAACGTTATGCTGCCTGCAACATCATCCAGCATGACTGGTTTGGCGGTGGGTCAGTGATGGTCTGGGGAGGCATATCCTTGAAGGGTCGCACACACCTCCACGTGCCAAGAGCCAAGTAGCAACCAACACAGCCAAGTAGCATCACAGAATGTCCAGGAGCTCACTGATGTCCTGATCCAGGTCTGGGAGAAATCTTCCAAGACAATATCTGTTGCCTTATCAGGAGTAGAGATGAGCGAACTTATGAAAAGTTCGGTTCGGCAGGTTCGCCAAATTTCATGAAAAAGTTCGATTCGGACCGAACTAGTACTGACCGAACCTGTAATACAAGAAAGCCCCTAAAAATCGTGTATAACACTGTTTAAAAGCCCTAGAAGCCCTGTATAACACTCTTAGGTCACCCATGAGTGTATCCAAGTACTTTTGAGCTGTCTTTAAGGCAAAGTTAGTGTCAAAGTTACGCCAACATGTATGACTATAGGAAAACAGATGGGATACGGTGATAACTAACAGAAACCACTGCACTTGTGCATGTTGTATGCTTAATGCATTGTTAAAAAAGGTACAAAAATTAACCCTTTTAGGCGGCTGATGCCTGTCAGGGTTCATACATATAAGGTGGTAAAAGGAGAAGCAATGGCTTTTGACAAGCCCTCAAAAAATTGACCCTATATGGTGGCAGATGCCTGCCGGGGTTCATCCATACATGGATGTAAAAGCAACAAGCAATGGCTTTTGACAAGCCCTCAAAAAATTTACCCTTTTTATTGGCAGATGCCTGCCGGGGTTCATCCATACATGGATGTAATGTAAAAGCAACAAGCAATGGCTTTTCACAACCCTCCAAAAATTTACCCTTTTTATTGGCAGATGCCTGCCGGCTGCCGGGGTTCATCCATACATGGATGTAATGTAAAAGCAACAAGCAATGGCTTTTCACAAGCCCTCCAAAAATTTACAATTTTTGGCGGCAGATGCCTGCCAGGGTTCATACATATAAGGTGGTAAAAGAAGAAGCAATGGCTTTTGACAAGCCCTCAAAAAATTTACCCTTTTTATTGGCAGATGCCTGCCGGGGTTCATCCATACATGGATGTAAAAGCAACAAGCAATGGCTTTTCACAAGCCCTCCAAAAATGTACCCTTTTTATTGGCAGATGCCTGCCGGGGTTCATCCATACAGATACATGGATGTAAAAGCAACAAGCAATGGCTTTTGACAAGCCCTCCAAAAATGTACCCCTTTTATTGGCAGATGCCTGCTGGGGTTCATTCATACATGGATGTAATGTAAAAGCAACAAGCAATGGCTTTTGACAAGCCCTCCAGGCCTGCTTGTAGCAGACGGCAGTGGAGGTGTATTGGTGGTAGTAGAGGTAGCCAACACAGACAGCAAGGGTGGTAGTAGTAGTAGCAGCACATTAAAAAAAGAGATTGGACGACAGTCACGGGACAAAGCCCTGTGGTGGGGCAGGCCGGCTTGTAGCAGACGGCACTGGGGGTGGATTGGTGATAGAAGTAGTAGCAGCACAAACAGCGGCACATTAAAAAAAGAGTGGACAGGACAGAATCCCGTAGTAGCAGGCGGCAGTAGCATGCGGCAGTAGCAGGCGGCAGCGGCAGCAGCAGCAGCAATGTCAGATCTAATCAGTGGCATCAGGCAAAGGGGTTTTAAAATCCTCACCGATCCACGCTTGATTCATTTTCAGAAACGTGAGATTTTCCAAGCTGTTGGCGGACAATCTTGTTCGCTTAGGGGTGACGAAGCCCTCTGCCGCGCTGAATACTCTCTCTGACGCTACACTGGAGGGTGGACAAGACAGTACACCCATGGCAAACTGGGCCAGTTCTTGCCAATGATCCAATCTGCTGACCCAGAAGTCCATGGGGTCAGGGATCAGCATTTCTGACGGAGAAAGGGCACAGTCCAGGTACGAGTGAACCTGGTTGTTTAGGTGCTGCACCTGGTGATGGTGAACATCCCTTTGGTGACTACGATGTGTGTCAGGTCGGGGTATTGCATGTAAAAATGTTGTCATCATATTTTCCAAACTAAATTGGCGGCTGCTGCCGCTGCTGCCACGGCTTCCACGGCTGTCGCCTATTACAGAGGTAGCTCTGCCAGAGGCGGTGAAATGATGAGACAGTGGGGAGCGGAGAGTGGCCCCCTGGTCAGACATGCTTGCAGCAGGTGTTTGCCGTTTGAAAGCCGTGACAAGCTGGCTGCATAGCTTCTCTCGATAATAAGCCAATTTTGCCTCCCTCTCGGAAGGCGCAAAAAACTCCCCCATTCTGGCTTTATACCGAGGGTCTAAAAGTGTGGCTATCCAGTACTCATCTCTTTGCTTCATGCTAACAATACGACAGTCAGCGCGCAAGTAACGAAGCATACAGCTTGCCATCCTGGCCAGCGTTTCAGAGGGCCCGGTTGGTTCCATCTCTGCCCCATACTGCCATGGTTGTCCATCATCAAGGTCGTCGTCAGACTCGTCATCACCACCATCACTGTCATGTTGTGCGGCTGCCTCGTCCCCTATCCCTTCCTGTGATTCCATCTCCAAATCCAGCTCCTCTTCAGGTCCTGTTTCCTCATCCTCATCCTCCTCCTCAACATCCATAGCCAGATGTGATCCTTTCTCCATCCTTTGCTGAATCATCGCTGTGAGCGTTTGCTCCATAATGAATATTAGCGGCATAACATCGTTCATTCCGCTAGCGTCACGGCTCACAAATCGTGTGGCCTCTTCAAAGGGCCTCAAAATGCGACATGCATCTCTAACCAGCTGCCAGTGCCTGAGCTCGAAATTACACTGGCTCCAAACGCTGCCCGTCTGCTGCATCAGAAAATCATTCACGGCTTTCCGCTGTTCGTACAGACGGTCCAACATGTGCAGGTTGGAACATCACAAATCAGGCTGTGTTCTGGGAGATTGTTTTGACGCTGCAAGTCCAGGAGGGCGTGCTTAAATGCATACGAACGTCTAAAGCAAACACAAACCCTCCTGGTCATGGCCAGCACACCCTTCAAACCAACATATGACTTTAAGAAGCGTGTTATGACCAGATTGATCACATGTGCCATGCAAGGAGCATGTGTCAGGTGACCTAGACGCAGTGCAGCCACAACGTTCTTCCCGTTATCAGAGACAACATTGCCCAGTGTGAGTTTCAGAGGAGACAGCCAGCGTGCGATTTTCTCCTTGATGCACAGCAGCAGCTCCTGCCCTGTGTGGCTTTTCTAGCCCAGGCTCAGCAGGTGTAAGACAGCGTTGTGGCGCTTCACCTTGCACCTATGAAAAGAGGAGGGAGGAGGAGTGGAAGATATGCTGTGTCCTGTCGGGGACGGGAAGACCTCCAAGTAGAAAGGTAAGGAGGAGGATGATAGGCGCCTGGTGTCCGGAGTTGAACCAGAAAGATACAAGCGTGGAGGTGGTAATGCCTGGCATTGCTGCGGTGGTGCATCGGACTACAAAATATTGACCTAGTGGGCCGTGAAAGACATGTACTGTCCCTGCCCATAGTTGCTGCTCCACGTGTCGACGGTGGCATGTACCCTGCTGCACATGGATAATTGCAAGGACTGGCACACCTTTTCTTCCACATGCTTGTGCAAGGCAGGGACAGCTGTTTTGGAGAAGTAATGTCGGCTAGGTATTCGCCACCTAGGCTGAGCGCACGCCATCAATTGCTTGAAGCCGGCGGAGTCGACCAGGTGGTACGGCAGCGACTGCACCACCAACAACTTAGCCAGATGTGAATTAAGCCACACGACAAGTGGATGACTGGGTATATATTGTTGGACAACGATTCCGTAATGGATAACTGACGGGACGTAGGAGGAGCACTAGATGACAGTGATGATGATGATGACAACGAGATGGTGGATAATGCCTGGCTACTACTTAGATGACAGGGACTCGGAGCAGCAGCAGCGGCAGAGGCGTCTTCATTAGATGTACATGATGGTGGGGCATGTTGATTGTCCCACATGGCCTTGTGATGCCGCTCCATGTGTTTACGTAGAGCGGTAGTTCCTACATTGCTGCCCTGCCCACGCCTTACTTTCTGCTTGCAGATACGGCACTGTTCCATGTTTTCGTCCTCCGGGAAGGTACAGAAAAATTTCCACACGGCAGAGTAACGTAAAGAGGTAGTACCACGTCCACCACCACCACCACCACCACCCGAGCTTGCCCCTTGTCTGGCAGGCTTTTTTCGGGAGCCTACACCAGCATCAGTGTCGCCGTCACCGACTCCTGAGCTGACCCTACCGCAGCAACGTTTTGCAGATTGACTTCTGCCCCTACCTCGGCTTGGCTGTTTATCACGGCCAGTGCCTCCACTACTACCCTCCTCCTCTGACGCCGTTATCACCTCGTCACCTGGTTCCCACGTCCTGTCTAAAACTACATCATCATCATAGCCTTCCTCATCATCCCTGCCACTTCTGTCACTGTGTTGTGAATGTGATGTGACATCATGGCGGGCTCCATGCCCCCCCTCATTACTGCGTCTGCCACCACGGCTACCACCACCAACACCCCCACTACCGCAGCTATGCGTCTCGGACACCGCTTCCACCTCCCCCACCGCCGCAACACACTCCGTTGGCTGACTCGCGGAAAACAAATCATCATCATCAATATGTTGTTGAGTATCTTCCTTCGCACCCGAGGAGATGTATCTTAGGACTCTCAGGAAAGATGGCTTCCCACTAGGAAGGGGGAGCGAAGACATAGATGATGGAATGGAAACGCTAGAAATACCTATATTACTACTGTCACTGTGCCAAGGAACTGTAGAGGATCTGGAATCCAACAAAACCTGGCTTGAAGCCAGATCGTCAGAGTCTTCCTGCTGAGATGACTGCGAGCCAGCCAACCAGTCCACAATGGCCGTATTGTCTAAAGTAACCCGCCCACCGGAGGAGATGGACAAGTCTGGCTTGCTGATACTGCTACTACTACCAGCAGGCACATGACTGCTGCTACTAGTGGAACTGGGCACATGTCTTGTGCCACAAATGCTGGTACTGGGTCTGGCACCAACAGATCCAACATTTGGACTGGAAGAGGACACGGCATGGGTGTTTTTTCCTCTACCCCGTCCTTTCCCAACCTTTTTTTTACCAGACATTTCACTGCTGGAGTGCAGTAAGTTGAATCAAAACCCGGGGGATGAGCCCCTTCTAAAACCGTATCCACACTGACACTGGCTTGGCAAATGGCAATGAATGAGAATTTCTATCAGGCACGCCGCGGTGCACTCAGGGAATGCTGGGCCTTGTAGTACTACTAAGCTGCCTGTATTGCAAGTTGGATTGTTATTTCGTTATGTTAACGGCCGGGGATGAGCCCCTTCTAAAAGCGTATTCACACTGACACTGGCTTAGCAAATGGCAATGAATGAGAATTTCTATCAGCCACGCCGCGGTGCACTCAGGGAATGCTGGGCCTTGTAGTACTACTACAAAGGCTGCCTGTATTGCAAGTTGGATTGTTATTTCGTAATGTTAACGGCCGGGGATGAGCCCCTTCTAAAAGCGTATACACACTGACACTGGCTTGGCAAATGACAATGAATGAGAATTTCTATCAGCCACGCCGCGGTGCACTCAGGGAATGCTGGGCCTTGTAGTACTACTACTACTACAAAGGCTGCCTGTATTGCAAGTTGGATTGTTATTTCGTTATGTTAACGGCCGGGGATGAGCCCCTTCTAAAAGCGTATTCACACTGACACTGGCTTGGCAAATGGCAATGAATGAGAATTTCTATCAGCCACGCCGCGGTGCACTCAGGGAATGCTGGGCCTTGTAGTACTACTAGGCTGCCTGTATTGCAAGTTGGATTGTTATTTTGTTATGTTAACGGCCGGGGATGAGCCCCTTCTAAAAGCGTATTCACACTGACACTGGCTTGGCAAATGGCAATGAATGATAATTTCTATCAGCCACGCCGCGGTGCACTCAGGGAATGCTGGGCCTTGTAGTACTACTACTACTACAAAGGCTGCCTGTATTGCAAGTTGGATTGTTATTTCGTTATGTTAACGGCCGGGGATGAGCCCCTTCTAAAAGTGTATTCACACTGACACTGGCTTGGCAAATGGCAATGAATGAGAATTTCTATCAGGCACGCCGCGTTGCACTCAGGGAATGCTGGGCCTTGTAGTACTACTAGGCTGCCTGTATTGCAAGTTGGATTGTTATTTCGTAATGTTAACGGCCGGGCATGAGCCCCTTCTAGAAGCGTATTCACACTGACACTGGCTTGGCAAATGGCAATGAATGAGAATTTCTATCAGCCACTGTGCACTGACTCAGGGAATGCTGGGCGTTGTAGTACTACAAAGCCTGTCTGTATTGCAAGTTGGATGCAACGGGGATGAGCCCCTTATAAAAGCGTATTCACACACTGGCTGAGTAGTGAGTAGTGGATGAGCCCCTTCGATTGCTGGATTCCTGCCTTTTAGATTCCTAAAGCGTTCCCTTACTGCACAGAGATGCTATCCCTACAGCTCCTGTCTGTAAAATGGCCGCTGAGCTCCGTGCATAGACTTTTATTGCAGGCTTGAGCTCGCCCCTATGCTGCCTCCCGATTGGCTGGGAGAGCCGTTTGCAAGGCATTATGGGGTTGCCTGATGTCAGGTGATCTTGTGAAATCCTCCATTTTAGATATAACATGTGGCAGGCGCCAAAATGTAGCCGGGTTTGGTCAAAACGGGTTCGGTTGAACCCGGTGAAGTTCGGATACGCTGCGAACCGAACTTTTTCCGAAGTTCGGACCGAAATCGGGTTCGGTTGTCCCGGTTCGCTCATCTCTAATCAGGAGCATGCCCAGACATTGTCGGGAGTACATGCAGGCACGTGGGGGCCATACACACTACTGAGTCACATTATGAATTGCTGTGATGAAATTCACGCAGATTGGTTCAGCCTTTAATTAATTCATGATTTTGGTTTACATTGACCGTTGATACGTAATTTTGTTCTCAACGAATTACACAATTTATGTCAGTAAAGATTTTTAACTTGAATCTTTCATTCATCGAGATCCAATGTGCGATTTAACTGTTCCCTTAATTATTTTGAGCAGTGTATATTTCTATAAGTTAATCATGTCAAACCAATTTAGCTTTGTTACCCCTTCCCGTCCTCTACCAAAATACTACTTTTATGGCACAGGAGATGTGCCTGCGCCGTCACTTGCAGGTCATCATTTGCAATGGTCCCCAGGTTTTCCATGTACGAGATCAGGCTGCCTGTCAGTGTTAGGCTGGATTCACATGAGCACATTACGTCCGTAATGGACGAACGTATTTTGTCCGCAAGTCCCGGACCGAACACACTGCAGGGAGCCGGGCTCCTATCATCATAGCTATGTACGATGCTAGGAGTCCCTGCCTCGCTGCAGGACAACTGTCCCGTACTGTAATAATGTTTTCAGTACGGGACAGTAGTTCCACGGAGAGGCAGGGACTCCTAGCGACGTACATAAGTATGATGCTAGGAGCCCGGCTCCCTGCAGTGTGTTCGGTCCGGGACTTGTGGCCGAAATACGTCCATCCATTACGGACGTAATGTGCTCGTGTGAATCCAGCCTAAGGATATGTGCACATGATAACGTCAATTACGGTTGAAATTACGGAGCTGTTTTCAGGAGAAAACAGCTCCTGCATTTCAGACGTAATTGCTCGTACTCGCATTTTGCGAGGCGTCCATTACGGACGTAATTTGGAGCTGTTCTTCATTGAAGTCAATGAGAAACGGCTAAAATTACGTCCCAAGAAGTGTCCTGCACTTCTTTGACGAGGCTGTTATTTTATGCGCCGTCTTTTGACAGCGACGCGTAAAATTACAGGTCGTCGGCACAGTACATCGGCAAACCCATTGAAATGAATGGGCAGATGTTTGCCAACGTATTGGAGCTGTGTTTTCAGGCGTAATTCGAGGTGTAAAACGCCTCGTTTACACCTGAAAATAGGTAGTGTGAACCCAGCCTAACACTGACAGGCATAATACATTACAATACAGGAGTATTGCAATTTATTATAGGAGCAAACAATGAATATCATATTCAGGTTCCATAGAAGGACTAAAAATAAAAGTTAAAAAAAAGTTTACAGAGAAAAAAAAACAGCAAGAAAAAACCCCAAAAGAACGCTTTTTTTCCCTTACAAAATGATTTATTGGAAATATGCTTTGGTATGTGCACACGCTTACTAAAAAACGTCTGAAAATACAGAACTGTTTTCAAGGGAAAACAGCTCCTGATTTTCAGACGTTTTTTAAGCAAAGTCGCGATTTTTGCAGCCTTTTTTACGGACGTTTTTGGAATTGTTTTTCTATATAGAGTCAGGGAAAAATGGCTCCAAAAACGGCTCAAGAGGTGACATGCACTTATTTTTCGAGGGCGTTTTTTTACACGGCTGTTTGTAAAAACGGCCGCATAAAAAAAAATGGCCTGTCGGAACAGAACGCTGTATTTCCCATTGACACCAATGTCCAGATGTTTAGAGGCGTTCCGCTTCCAATATTTCAGCCGTTTTTCGTCCGTTTACGAGGAACGACCGAAAATAAGCCGTGTGCTCATACCCTAAGAAATCTACATATAATTGTTTTCCCAACATCTGTAACGAACTGTTCTGCACTCCCTGAAAAAGCAATAATAAATAATCAGAAATTTGTATGCACCCTTAAATGGTTCGAATGAAAACTAAAATTCGTCCCACAAAAATAAGGTCTCAAATAGCAACATCAACAATAATTTAAAAAAAAAACGTTATGGCTCTCAGAATGTAGTGACACAAAAACAAATAATTTTTTTAAAAGTGTTTTTATTGTGCAAAATTAGTAAAGTGGCAAAAAAAAAATGTTTCCATTATGCTCCAAAAGTTTTATAAATGTTGTTTAATACATTACATGTACCCCAAAATGAAGCCAAAAAAACGACTCAACAAACAAACAAACAAACAAACAAACAAACCCCCCTACTGTTATGTTAACTTAAAAATGAAAAAGTTCTGGTTTCCGGAATGCAGAGATCCAAAAGCAAAAACATCACTGTGTCCTTAACCCCTTCAGGTCTAAGCCATTTTAGAGCTTTAGGACAAATGTTTGAAATCTGGTATGAGTCACTTTATCTGAGAATAACTTGTTGATGGTTTTACATATCTAAGTATTTCTGACATTGTTCATTCATCACATATTGTACTTTCTTTTGATGTAAAATTTAGGTACTTAACAGTTTACATTGTAAAATACTGTATATATGTGTGTATGTATATATATATATATATATATATATATATATATATATGTATATATATATATATATATATATATATATATATATATATATATATATATATATATATATATATATATATACATATACATATACATATAAGTAGGTTTTATAGCAGTAGGTTTACAGGCTGGATCTACTGTAATCCTGGCATCAGAGTCCATAACTTCATAACTTCTCATCTCCTGGGGCTCCAAACTGACCCACTCTGGTGATGATGCACACACACATATGCACTCTTGAAGTCTCTATTTTTTATTTTTGGAAAACTCAAGTTACATAACATTGCTACGGTATATGCACTGACTGTGCTTTATGACAATATTTTTCTGACATTGCTTATACTCTTCTAATAACTACACTATACATCGTATTCACTTGAATATTCTTTCTCCCAGTGTCCATACCAATTTGAGTATATATTACTTTTTCAGTGGGACTCAAAAATCTCATGCTTGACTAACAGCTACTAAAATAGAAGAGGAAATATCTATATATGAAATAACCGCCATCAGCAGTCAAAAGAAGGGCAGATAGAGAGTAATTTCATCCACTATGAATTTTACATAATAATCTGGCTGCCATTTACATTAAAGGTGATACAGCAGCTTATGCAACATAGGAGAAGTCAAATCTCAGGCCTGGATCACTTTCAAGTTTCTGGTTTAAGAACTTAGTGATGTGTTACATTTCTAAACAGCAGAGCTACACATGAGTGCTCTTTTACATTTAGATTGAAACTGGGGAAACGTTGCCTATATAGGAAAGAATATTTTTATTATAGGGTGAATGATAGGTGCTTAGCCACTGATTTGTAGGAACAAGATAGGGAGCTTAGATAAATAATACATTAATATGTTTAAAATAGAGCTCATCCACTTGAAGTGACAGTAATAGCTTAGTAATGTGTTAGACTGCTCCAGGATTTCTCTCCCATAATGGATTATATATGATGGGGTATGGGTCTTTTATTATGTAGTATACCTTATTTCCTAGTTTTTAAGAAGTTGGTATATTATTGCATGTCTTTACTTTGAATAGAGGAGATACATATTGTAGGTTTAATTGAGTTTTCCAGTTTTATGTAAACTTTTAGGGAGGTCATATATGGCCGTTCATGCAATACATGAATGGAGTGGGTCATATGGTCATGTAGACAGGGCTGATAGCTGTTGTCCGGATATGACAACCTATATAATTATTGGGTAAAAAAAGGTTATGCCACTTTCTAATATTTATCTAACTTTGTGTTTCAACTTATCGTTTTTAATGTCTTTTCTCCAATAAATAGAAATATTCATTATTCACACTGAGAGGCTGAAACCACTCCTCAGATTGTGCTGTTCATGCAACAGTGTAGACAGTCCTATGTAAACTACATAATAGTACAAATCTGTCCTAGACTGATAGCTCTTATCCACACTGATACCTTGTGACAAGCCTATCAGCAGTTTAAACAACAATAGTTCAAGACAGATCAGCCACCGAATGTAGATATTGAATATTTGATTAATTGGCTGCAAGCAGTTCTTAAAAATGGGGAAGAATTGAAACACAAAGTATATAAAAAATTACAGAACTTTTAATTACACAATGAGAGTTGTTTTTTTTTTTGCATAATACTGAACACCCTGTATAAGTGCCATTAATTATTGCCCATTGTATGCAGTTGTATGGTTTTGGCTTGGAAATACTCTTCATTCATTTGCGTACTGCGCTCCTCACTGGGTGACAGGTTCATGCACTTTTATTCCCCCTTCTAACACAAAGCGAATTGGTCCCCAAAACAAAAATAGCATTATTCCATTTAGATTGTAAGATCTTATGGTCAGCGACTTCTCTCCTTTTGTGTCATTGTTTTGTTCATTTGTTTTGATTATTTGTCATTTTACTTGTCAACTATTTCCTTAAGTTTCCTTATATTATTATTATTATTATTATTATTATTATTATTATTAGCATTCAAAGATCACCAAAGATATACTAGCCCTTCTCAATGAATTAGAATATCATCAAAAAGTTGATTTATTTTAGTAATTCAATTCAAAAAGTGAAACTCATATATTCTATAGATTCATTACACTGAGTGATCTATTTTCAGCATTTTTTTCTTGTAATGTTATAGATTATGGGAACAGTTAAAAGTTAGAATATTAAATAAGCCTAATTTCAAAAGTGATTTTTAATACCGAAATGTTGTCCTACTGAAAGCATGTACAGTATATGCACTCAGTACTTGGTCGTGGCTCCTTTTGCATGAATTACTGCATCAATGCGGCGTGGCATGGAGGAGATCAGCCTGTGGCACTCCTGAGGTGTTATGGAAGACCAGGTTGCTTTGATAGCGGCCTTCAGCTCGTCTGCATTGTTGGGTCTGGCGTCTCGCATCTTCCTCTTGACAATACCCCCTAGATTCTCTATGGAGTTTAGGTCAGGCGAGTTTGCTGGCCAATCAACCACAGTGATATGTGGTTATTAAACCAGGTATTGGTACTTTTGGCAGTGTGGGCAGGTGCCAAGTCCTGCTGGAAAATGAAATCATCATCTCCATAAAGCTTGTCAGCAGTGGGAAGCATGAAGTGCTCTAAAATTTCCTGGTAGACGGCTGCGTTGTCTCGATATAACACAGTGGACCAACACCAGCAGATGACATGAATCCCCAAACCATCACCGACTGTTGAAACTTCACACTGGACCGCAAGCAACTTGAATTGATGTCTATCCACTCTTCCTCCAGACTCTGGGACCTTGATTTCCAAATGAAATAGAACATTTACTTTCATCTGAAAACAGGAATTTGGACCACTGGGCAACAGACCAGTCCTTCTTCTCCTTAGCCCAGGTAAAATGCTTCTGACGTTGTCTCAAGGAATGCGACAGTTGTAGACCACGTCCTGGATATAACTGTGTGTGGTGGCTCTTGAAGCAATGACTAAAGCCGCAGTCCACTTATTGTGAATCTCCCCCAGATTCTTGATTGGCCTTTTCTTGTCAATTCTTTCAAGGCTGCGGTTATCCCTGTTGCTTGTGCACCTTTTTCTACCACACTTTTTCCTTCCTCTCAACCTTCCATTAATATGCTTGGATACAGCACTCTGAACAGCGAGCTTCTTTAGCAATATCCTTTTGTGGTATACACTCGTTGTGGAGGGTGTCAATGACTGTCTTCTGGACAACTGTCAAGTCAGCAGTCTTCCCCATGATTGTGTAGCCTACTGAACCAGACTGCTGGACCATTTAAAGGCTTAGGAAACCTTTGCAGGTGTTTTGTGTTGATTGGCAGATTACAGTGTGACACCATGAGTCTACAATCTTCAACTTTTACCCAATATTCAAATTTTCTGACAGTCTAAATTTTGGGTTTTCATTAACTGTTCCATAATCATCAACATTAAAAGAAAAAAAAATGCTGGAAATAGATCACTCTGTGTGTAATGAATCTGTATAATATAGGAGTTTCACTTTTTGAATTGAATTACTGAAATAAATTAACTTTTTGATGATATTCTAATTCCTTGAGAAGAACTAGTAAGTCATTCACTGCCCTCTAAATATATCACAGTGTATTTGTTTTTTTTCCTGGTGTGTTCCTATATGTGCAGGAGATTTTTTTTTTTTACTTTTAGTGTGTATGCAACTTTTAATTTAATTTAATTAAGCCATTTTTTTTTTACAAAATTAATTTTGTGATACACAATGTATAGACTTTTCCATAGTTTCCCAGTCATTTTTACAAAGTCTTTTTTTCTATATTTGACTTTTTATAAGTATTTTTAAAAGTACAAATGGAGATATATACTAGTCTTTTAAGTTCAGTTTCCTTCAAAGTGAAATTTTCCCCTTAAAAATTCATATAAAGCACTTCTTTTAATTATTGATATAATTGTATGCAAACAAATAAATCATTACTGCAATCTCAGTTAATACACATCTTGCTTTGTAGATATATAATCTAGTTTTCTATTTAGTATGTACTTTGATTTTTTTTTCCCCACTCTTTTCTCTGGATAAAATGAAGCACTAACTATAGTAGATTAGTGTATAATGACAAACTCAGAAAACGGAAGGCATGCTTTATTCTGTATTTCATCTTTACATGAAAGCTTTAAAATACATGATTAAAGGGCATCTCCTCTATAATTCTGGTGCAGAACAGTAAAAGGAGTGGAGACTGTTGTCTCTAAAGGAAAAATAAAGTATTTTCTTTTTACCAAAAATCCTCAAACAGATTTAATTTGCAAACATACAATTAGTATATACAAAAGTTATGCATTTCCTCACAAAAATACCTGAAGGCACTTCCTGGTACTATACAGATGTAGCCGTCTTTACCTTGACTTTTAACGCATTAAATAAACAATGGTTAGATCTCTTATCTTGACTTTTTCAATGACTTTTCAATGGCTTTTGTTGTGTGATATCACGCTTCAGCAAGCTATCAGAATCAAGTTAAAGATGGCTACATTCGTACATTTAGAGGATTTAAAAAATATTTCCTACAATTACATAATGGAGTTGTTTCGCCAGGACAACTCCTTTCAATGTGCCCTTGCTGTTCTGTATAGGACCACTCCTCTTTTAGCCAGAGTAAAGAGCTGATAACAAATAGTGACTCTCGATTTAAATGAACCAGCCAGCTATTACATACCTCTTAACGTTCCAGTGGCAGTTCTCCAGCTGCTGGCCACATCAGGTTGTGGTAGCAACCAGTCTATCTGAATTACCCATTCTCGTTCAAGTGATACTCGTGGCAATCGGCGCCCTCTAAAGACATCCAGCCTAGTGGCTTATTTATAGCAGAATCTGGCCTCCCATCCCTCCCTGTGAATTAAGTAACATTCTTCTGAGCTATTAGTTGTATTAATCCTGACATTTGCCTTTTCTCTGGATTCTGCCTTCATTTTGTTCCTTCTGATTTGTTACCTGGTACTTGTAGATCAACATCCTGGTTTTGACCTCTGGCCCATCTTCTGATCAAGTCTTCTCCTCATCCTCTAGCTTGTTCTATTCTGAACAATCTCTTGGTGATGATAATCCAAATGTCCCTAATTAGTCAATTAGTGACTAGTCTACGAACTGTAACGTGAGAATCCGACTGAGAAAGTTCATACCTTTTTGCAGGGGGATACCTCTGACCCAGATAGATCAGGCAGGGGGATGGTCAGAGTAAATGGAGGCAGAACCAGATGTAGGAATAGAGGTGGTAAATCTTGTGGATCAGGAAGGGGCAATGTAACCTCTCAACGTCCCTTGAGTACTGAACAGAAACTTTTTTTTATCACAGCGCCCCCCGAACACACAATATTTACTTTGAGGGCACAAGTATCAACAGAATCCATAACTGTAAAAAACCCGAAAAAGGCCATACTTACAAATGGACACAGCCAGGTCAGAAACGCAGATGAAGGAGAGTGAGCAGGTGCTTTAAATAATAATAGCCACTCTTACTAGTCTTGAGGGGAGTGGTGTGTGCGGTGCATGGGATGTGTAGTAAGAAATAATAAATGAATAGTGTATGTGCAAGTGTAATAATATAAGTGAAATATAGGGGGCAGTAATGAGTGAAGTGCCTCAATAGAAATAAATGGATAATGGGGTGCAAGTGTGTGAAACATGGAGGGATAGTGTGTACGTCATGAGGCACAACGTGTATAGCCAGGTAGAAGCCTATTTGTGACGCCTTGATAGTTCATAGAGCGGGCTACCCTGCTTGCTATGCCAAACAACAACACACCATGCTCTCCCAGCATCAAAGACCTGGCTGTGTCCAAGAGAAGCGAATATACGTAATAATGAAAAATACCTGGGGTATTAGTGATCATCTTGGCCAAAAGGACGCAAGCTCGCAATCCACGACAAGGATCCCCAGACTTGCGAGTCCCTAACTCCTTAACTGGAACCGAATGTTCCTGATGCACGGACAAAACAGATAAAAACAAGGGGACATATACAAAAACACCGAAAAAGGCCATACTTACAAATGGACACAGCCAGGTCAGAAACGCCGGCTAGTCTACTAACTGTAACGTGAGAATCCGACTAAGAAAGTTCATACCTTTTTGCAGGGTGATACCTCTGACACAGATAGATCAGGCAGGGGGGTGGTCAGAGTAAATGGAGGCAGAACCAGATGTAGGAATAGAGGTGGTATATCTTGTGGATCAGGAAGGGGCAATGTAACTCGCCCCTTGAGTACTGAACAGAAACTTTTTTTTATCACAGCGCCCCCCGAACACACAATATTTACTTTGAGGGCACAAGTATCAACAGAATCCATAACTGTGAATGAAAATATCCACCATTTACAATCACCCACCTCAGGTCATAGACCAACCAATACCACCATGTCAGAAAATAGTCAAGATGATCTGCAGATAATTCATATTTCAAGTAGGTTCCTTACTAAGAGTGACAATTAACTTTTTTTCAAAGGGTCTGTCCTTTGTCCTAATGGCTCAATTTGGCCTTTTTACCTGGGTGAAGGATGTAGCACTTTTCACCAGGAAACTGAGGTGGGCCAAGTTCATGAAAATAAATGATCGCAATAAATGCTGTGATTTTGGGATAGAGGAGGAGGATCTTCCTGATCTCCGCCTGTTAGAGAATCTCTGGCAGACTGGACAAGGGCACATTGAATGTGGCCCTTTTACTACCCTTGGTTGTAAGGACACTAGTGTACCACCTGTGTTTGATACTCAATATATTGATACATTTTAAAAAATGGTGGTTGAAAATCTATCACATATAGTTGAGGACAACCAAGGAGGTCACAAACTTAGTAAGAGCCATGTAGAGTCGCTATTATTACTAGAAAAAGATGACTCTATTGTCATCAAGCCCTCCGATAAGAGGGGCAATATAGTGATTCTGGACAGGTCTCAATATAAGCAGATGTGCTTAGAAATACTAAACCATGGTGACTGCTATAGAGTCCTAACATCTGATCCAACAAGTTTTTTTATGCCAGAGTTGGAGACCATCCTCAACCAAGCACTGGTGGACAATTTGATCAATAAATTAGAAATGGCCTTTTTGAAACCGACTTGTCCTCAGAGGGCCACATTTTACTGCCTACCGAAAGTGCAAAAGGGATATAGTCCCCTTAGAGGATGCCCCATTGTGTCAGGGATAGGTAGCATTACACATGGTATCAGCACATACAGTGAAGGAAATAAGTATTTGATCCCTTGCTGATTTTGTAAGTTTGCCCACTGTCAAAGTCATGAAAAGTCTAGAATTTTTAGGCTAGGTTAATTTTACCAGTGAGAGAAAGATTCTATAAAAAAAAACAGAAAATCACATAGTCAAAATTATATATATTTATTTGCATTGTGCACAGAGAAAAAAGTATTTGATCCCCTACCAACCATTAAGAGTTCAGCCTCCTCCAGACCAGTTACACGCTGCAAATCAACTTGGTGCCTGCATTAAAGACAGCTCTCTTAAATGGTCACCTGTAGAGATGAGCGAACTTATGAAAAGTTCGGTTCGGCTGGTTCGCCGAATTTCACGGAAAAGTTTAATTCGGACCGAACTAGTTCTGACCGAACCTGTAATTCAAGAAAGCCCTGTATAACACTCTTAGGTCACCCATGAGTGTATGCAAGTACTTTTGAGCTGTCTTTAAGGCAAAGTTAGTGTCAAAGTTACGGCAACATGTATGGCTATAGGAAAACGGATGGGACACGGTGATAACTAACAGAAACCACTGCACTTGTGCATGTTGTATGCTTAATGCATTGTTAAAAAAGGTACAAAAATTAACCCTTTTTGGCGACAGATGCCTGCCAGGGTTCATACATATAAGGTGGTAAAAGAAGAAGCAATGGCTTTTGACAAGCCCTCAAAAAATTTACCCTTTTTATTGGCAGATGCCTGCCGGGGTTCATCCATACATGGATGTAAAAGCAACAAGCAATGGCTTTTCACAAGCCCTCCAAAAATGTACCCTTTTTATAGGCAGATGCCTGCCGGGTTTCATCCATACATGGATGTAAAAGCAACAAGCAATGGCTTTTCACAAGCCCTCCAGGCCTGCTTGTAGCAGACGGCAGTGGAGGTGTATTGGTGGTAGTAGAGGTAGCCAACGGACAGCAAGGGTGGTGGTAGTAGTAGTAGCAGCACATTAAAACAGACTGGACAGTCACAGGACAAAGCCCTGTGGTGGGGCAGGCCTGCTTGTAGCAGACGGCAGTGGAGGTGTATTGGTGGTAGTAGAGGTAGCCAACGGATAGCAAGGGTGGTAGTAGTAGTAGTAGCAGCACATTAAAACAGACTGGACAGTCACAGACAAAGCCCTGTGGTGGGGCTGGCCTCAGGCCTGCTTGTAGCAGACGGCAGTGGAGGTGTATTGGTGGTAGTAGAGGTAGGCAACGGACAGCACGGGTGGTGGTAGTAGTAGTAGCAGCACATTAACAGACTGGACAGTCACAGGACAAAGCCCTGTGGTGGGGCAGGCCTCAGGCCTGCTTGTAGCAGACGGCACTGGGGGTGGATTGGTGGTAGTAGAGGTAGCCAATGGACAGCAAGGGTGGTGGTGGTGGTAGTAGTAGCAGCACATTAACAGACTGGACAGTCACAGGACAAAGCCCTGTGGTGGGAAAGGCCTGCTTGTAGCAGACGGCACTGGGGGTGGATTGGTGGTAGAAGTAGTAGCAGCAACAACAGCAGCGGCACATTAAAAAAAGAGTGGACAGGACAGAATCCCGTAGTAGCAGGCGGCAGTAGCAGGCGGCAGCAGCAGCAGCAATGTCAGATCTAATCAGTGGCATCAGGCACAGGGGTTTTAAAATCCTCACCGATCCACGCTTGATTCATTTTCAGAAACGTGAGATTTTCCAAGCTGTTGGCGGACAATCTTGTTCGCTTAGGGGTGACGAAGCCCCCTGCCGCGCTGAATACCCTCTCTGACGCTACACTGGAGGGTGGACAAGACAGTACACCCATGGCAAACTTAGCCAGTTCTTGCCAATGATCCAATCTGCTGACCCAGAAGTCCATGGGGTCTGGGATCAGGATTTCTGACGGAGAAAGGGCACAGTCCAGGTACCAGTGAACCTGGTTGGTTAGGTGCCGGTAATGGTGAACATCCCTTTGGTGACTACGATGTGTGTCAGGTCGGGGTATTGGATGTAAAAATGTTGTCATCATATTTTCCAAACTGAATTGGCTGCTGCTGCTGCCGCTGCTGCCGCCTATTGCAGAGGTAGCTCTGCCAGTGGCGGTGGAACGATGAGACAGTGGGGAGCGGAGAGTGGCCCCCCGGGGTCAGACATGCTTGCAGCAGGTGCTTGCCGTTTGAAAGCCGTGACAAGCTGGCTGCATAGCTTCTCTCGATAATAAGCCAATTTTGCCTCCCTCTCGGAAGGCGCAAAAAACTCCCCCATTCTGGCTTTATACCGAGGGTCTAAAAGTGTGGCTATCCAGTACTCATCTCTTTGCTTCATGCTAACAATACGACAGTCAGCGCGCAAGTAACGTTTCAGAGGGCCCGGTTGGTTCCATCTCCGCCCCATACTGCCATGGTTGTCCATCATCAAGGTCGTCGTCAGACTCGTCATCACCACCATCACTGTCATGTTGTGCGGCTGCCTTGTCCCCTATCCCTTCCTGTGATTCCATCTCCAAATCCAGCTCCTCTTCAGGTCCTGTTTCCTCATCCTCATCCTCCTCCTCAACATCCATAGCCAGATGTGATCCTGAGCTCGAAATTACACTGGCTCCAAACGCTGCCCGTCTGCTGCATCAGGAAATCATTCACAGCTTTCCGCTGTTCGTACAGACGGTCCAACATGTGCAGGGTGGAATTCCAGCGTGTTGAAACGTCGCAAATCAGGCTGTGTTCTGGGAGATTGTTTTGACGCTGCAAGTCCAGGAGGGCGTGCTTAAATGCATACAAACGTCTAAAGCGAACGCAAACCCTCCTGGACATGGCCAGCACACCCTTCAAACCAACATATGACTTTAAGAAGCGTGTTATGACCAGATTGATCACATGTGCCATGCAAGGAGCATGTGTCAGGTGACCTAGACGCAGTACAGCCACAACGTTCTTCCCGTTATCTGAGACAACATTGCCCAGTGTGAGTTTCAGAGGAGACAGCCAGCGTGCTATTTTCTCCCTGATGCACAGCAGCAGCTCCTGCCCTGTGTGGCTTTTCTCGCCCAGGCTCAGCAGGTGTAAGACAGCGTTGTGGCGCTTCACCTTGCACCTATGAAAAGAGGAGGGAGGAGGAGTGGAAGATACGCTGTGTCCTGTCGGGGATGGGAAGACCTCCATTGAGGAGGGCAAGGAGGAGGAGTAGGAGGAGGAGGATGGTAGGCGCCTGGTGTCCGGAGTTGAATCAGAAAGAAACAAGCGTGGAGGTGGTAATGCATGGCATTGCTGCGGTGGTGCATCGGACTGCAAAATATTGACCCAGTGGGCCGTGAAAGACATGTACTGTCTCTGCCCATAGTTGCTGCTCCACGTGTCGACGGTGGCATGTACCCTGCTGCACACGGATAATTGCAAGTACTGGCCCACCTTTTCCTCCACGTGCTTGTGCAAGGCAGGGACAGCTGTTTTGGAGAAGTAATGGCGGCTAGGTATTCGCCACCTAGGCTGATTGCACGCCATCAATTGCTTAAAGCCGGCGGAGTCGACCAGGTGGTACGGCAGCGACTGCACCACCAACAACTTAGCCAGGTGTGAATTAAGCCGCACGACAAGTGGATGACTGGGTACATATTGTTGCTTATTGGACAACGATTCTGTAATGGATAACTGACGGGACGTAGGAGGAGCACTAGATGACAGTTATGATGATGACAACGAGATGGTGGATAAGGCCTGGCTACTACTTAGATGACAGGGACTCGGAGCAGCAGCAGCAGCAGCGGCAGAGGCGTCTTCATTAGATGTACATGATGGTGGGGCATGTTGATTGTCCCACATGGCCTTGTGATGCCGCTCCATGTGTTTACGTAGAGTGGTAGTTCCTACATTGCTGCCCTGCCCACGCCTTACTTTCTGCTTGCAGATTTTGCACTGTTCCATGTTTTCGTCCTCCGGGAAGGTACAGAAAAATTGCCACACGGCAGAGTACCGTAAAGAGGTAGTACCACGTCCACCACCACCACCACCACCACCCGAGCTTGCCCCTCGTCTGGCAGGCTTTTTTCGGGAGCCTACACGAGTAGCAGCAGTGTCACCGTCACCGGCTCCTGAGCTGACCCTACCGCTGCAACGTTTTGCAGATTGACTTCTGCCCCTACCTCGGCTTGGCTGTTTATCACTGCCAGTGCCGCCACTACTACCCTCCTCCTCTGACGCCGTCATCACCACGTCACCTGGTTCCCACGTCCTGTCTAAAACAACATCATCATAGCCCTCCTCATTATCCCCGCCACTTCTGTCACTGTGTTGTGAATGTGATGTGACATCATGGCGGGCTCCATGCCGCCCCTCATTACTGTGTCTGCCACCACGGCTACCACCAACACCCCCACTACCACAGCTATGCGTCTCGGACACCGCTTCCAGCTCCACCAACACCGCAACACACTCCGTTGCCTGACTCGCGGAAAACAAATCATCATCAGTATGTTGTTCAGTAATATCTTCCTTCGCACCCGAGGATATGTCTCTTAGGACTCTCAGGAAAGATGGCTTCCCGATAGGAAGGGGGAGTGAAGACATAGATGATGGAATGGAAACGTTAGAAATACCCATATTACTAGTAGCAGCAGCCAAGTGCCTGCTGGTAGTAGTAGCAGTATCAGCAAGCCAGACTTGTCCATCTCCTCCGGTGGGTGGGTTACTTTAGGCAACACGGCCATTGTGGACTGGTTGGCTGGCTCGCGGTCATCTCAGCAGGAAGACTCTGACGATCTGGCTTCAAGCCAGGTTTCGTTGGATTCCAGATCCTCTACAGTTCCTTGGCACAGTGACAGTGTTGTAGTACTACAAAGGCTGCCTCAGCTGCCTGTATTGCAAGTTGGATGCAACGGGGATGAGCCCCTTCTAAAAGCGTATTCACACACTGGCTTGGCAAATGGCAATGAATGAGAATTTCTATCAGCCACTGTGCACTGACTCAGGGAATGCTGGGCGTTGTAGCACTACAAAGCCTGCCTGTATTGCAAGTTGGATGCAACGGGGATGAGCCCCTTATAAAAGCGTATGCACACACTGGCTGAGTAGTGAGTAGTGGATGAGCCCCATCGATTGCTGGATTCCTGCCTTTTAGATTCCTAAAGCTTTCCCTTACTGCACAGAGATGCTATCCCTACAGCTCCTGTCTCCGCTAAGCTCCGTGCATAGACTTTTATTGCAGGCTTGAGCCCGCCCCTATGCTGCCTCCCGATTGGCTGGCAGAGCCGTTTGCAAGGCATTACGGTGTAGCCTGATGTCAGGTGATATTGTGAAATCCTCCATTTTACATCTAACATGTGGCAGGCGCCAAAATGCAGCCGGGCTCGGTCAAAACGGGTTCGGCCGAACCCGGTGAAGTTCGGATTCACTGCGAACCGAACTTTTCCCAAAGTTCAGACTGAAACCGGGTTCGGTTGTCATGGTTCGCTCATCTCTAGTCACCTGTATAAAAGACTCCTGTCCACAGACTCAATTAATCAGTCTGACTCTAACCTCTACAACATGGGCAAGAGCTTTTTAAGAATGTCAGGGACAAGATCATAGACCTGCACAAGGCTGGAATGGGCTACAAAACCATAAGCAAGACGCTGGGTGAGAAGGAGACAACTGTTGGTGCAATAGCAAGAAAATGGAAGACATACAAAATGACTGTCAATCGACATCGATCTGGGGCTCCATGCAAAATCTCACCTTGTGGGGTATCCTTGATCCTGAGGAAGGTGAGAGCTCAGCCGAAAACTACACGGGGGAACTTGTTAATGATCTCAAGGCAGCTGGGACCACAGTCACCAAGAAAACCATTGGTAACACATTACGCCGTAATGGATTAAAATCCTGCAGTGCCCGCAAGGTCCCCCTGCTCAAGAAGGCACATGTACAGGCCCGTCTGAAGTTTGCAAATGAACATCTGGATGATTCTGCGAGTGATTGGGAGAAGGTGCTGTAGTCAGATGAGACTAAAATTGAGCTCTTTGGCATTAACTCAACTCGCCGTGTTTGGAGGAAGAGAAATGCTGCCTATGACCCAAAGAACACCGTCCCCACTGTCAAGCATGGAGGTGGAAACATTATGTTTTGGGGGTGTTTCTCTGCTAAGGGCACAGGACTACTTCACCGCATCAATGGGAGAATGGATGGAGCCATGTGCCGTTAAATCCTGAGTGACAACCTCCTTCCCTCCACCAGGATATTAAAAATGGCTCGTGGCTGGGTCTTCCAGCACGACAATGGCCCAAAACATAGAGCCAAGGCAACAAAGGAGTGGCTCAAAAAGAAGCACATTAAGGTCATGGAGTGGCCTAGCCAGTCTCCAGACCTTAATCCCATCGGAAACTTATGGAGGGAGCTGAAGATCCGAGTTGCCAAGCGACAGCCTCGAAATCTTAATGATTTACAGATGATCTGCAAAGAGGAGTGGGCCAAAATTCCATCTAACATGTTTGCAAACCTCATCATCAACTACAAAAAAACGTCTGACTGCTGTGCTTGCCAACAAGGGTTTTGCCACCAAGTATTAAGTCTTCTTTGCCAAAGGGATCAAATACTTATTTCTCTGTGCAAAATGCAAATAAATATATATAATTTTGACAATGTGATTTTCTGTTTTTTTTTTTTTTATATAATCTATCTCTCACTGGTAAAATTAACCTAGCCTAAAAATTCTAGACTGTTCATATCTTTGACAGTGGGCAAACTTACAAAATCAGGGATCAAATACTTATTTCCTTCACTGTACTTATGTCAGTAGAGCTAAAGGCTTTACAGCCTCCACAACAAAAGCATTCTGCAGGTTTCCATTTAAGGCAGATGCCGGTTGGCTTAGATGCCACAAAATAACTTTTTCTCCAGCCGCTCCTTAAAGCGATTTCAGCAAATGAATGTTATTTTTGTATAATTAAAAGTTATACAACTTTCTTGATTAATTCCTCATGGTTTTCAAGATCTTTGCTTGTTATTTCGTAGGGACATATATTGTTTACTTCCAGTGGATAATATTCTGTCCATGGTCATGTGATGTACACACAGGGGCTGGGATCGTTAGAAGACACAGCTCTGATACACATATTGTAACTGTAATGAGCCGTGCACCATCACATGACCATGGACAGAATACCACTACAGTACACTACTGGTTAAAGTAGAAAGGAATGATTTCTATGTAAGGCCTGTTGTTATTCTTTTTTTTTTAGTACTTTTGCGGGGTAACCTCATCTCCTGAATCTAGTTCGTAATTCAAAGGCATGGAATTTAAAGAAATACAAGTAAGTACATTTCCTCCTCAGACCGAGAGTTAGGATGACAGCTCTCCCATCTGAGGAGACTAGTAGTGGCCGTAGGTTTTTTAAAGATTGGTGTCCTCGTAGAGCAATCAGAGTTTTTACAGATAGGAGAATAAAAAAATTGCAGAGTATTCTCCTGTATCTCACATGTGATCCGGAGACTGTTAGGATTAACATTAAGAGATGTTGCATAATTCCGAAAACAGTTTTTATCGTCTTGCCACAAAAGTAAGATGTCATCAATATATCTTGCCCAAAGTAAAAAAATAAAATCCTATTAGTGTAGTTGTCAGATTTATCCACAAAGACCATTGGTCTTTCCCACCAGTTCAGGAGCAAGTCTGAATAAATGGAGGCACAGGGGCTCCCCATAGTAGTGCCCCAGAGCTGGTCAAAGACCTTGACACAAAAGAAGAAGTAATGAAAGAAAATAAATCTAAGATAAATTAAGTCACATACAAAGTCACTACCTCTGTAACTAAGAAAAAACTGACTGAATTCAATGCCTCAACCTCAATACTTGCAAGTAACGTATCACTCTCAATGCTGACTCCATCAAGTTTCAGTAGTAAATCCATGATGTGCCGTAGTAGTCCCTCAGGTAAGAAGAGAGGGACACCACAAATGTACGCAAAACCCTATCTGTATAGATCCCAGCAGTTTGTGTAAGACTATCAGATCCAGATCTACCTTTTAATAATTTTAGACCTTTATGAATTTTAGGGACGCCATAAAATGTGACGGGGTTTTCGAGGCAGCAAAAACAAAAATACATAGTAGGGGGTGTCACGCAATATAGCAAGGCTTATGTCACGATAATCATTAGAGTTTAATATCACAATATTGCCACCCTTCTCCAAGAGTTTAATGTTTAATTTATTTTTATTTTCCAAAGCCATTGAGCTCCTCATTCCATTCTGGAACATATTTTTTTTAATGACCATTCAGAACATCAATCAGAGACCGGAGTGGTTTTGTACTATTATAGCGTAATTCCATACGTGGTCACTCACCTTTCTTAGGTTCACCTTGTTTAAGGAGAGAGTACAGAGTATTCGAACCCAGAAGATCAGATAAAACAATGCTCAACTCATTGCATTTAGTTTTTATGTTTTCCATGGAACCTTTTTTGCCAATTTCAGCTTATAAATAAAAAGATAAATATCCTTTTGTTCTGGGGGATGCAGAGTCTCTAGCTCTAGTAACATAAGTAAGAACTTCAGTAGTGCTGTCACAGGGCAAGTCTTTACTATTGGAAACTACATTAATTATAAATTTGTAGGGGTTGACTATTGTAGCGCTGGCTGACCACTGGAGTCTCTCTCCCCCCAGCGGCCGCGGCCATAGGTCTGTTCAAGCTCACCGGTGTCTCCCTTCTCAGGGATGCCGGTGCACTCTGCCTCCTCTTCTGCTCTGTGCCCATAGCAAAAGTGTCCCCAGTCTACCCCTGCACACCCAGGGCTTTATAAGTAAGCCTGCCCTCTGCCCCAGCGCCTGAGCAGAGTTGGACAAACCTTGTGTTATCCTGCGAAGGTTCTGTATCCTGTATCCTGTGTCCGTTACCCATTGGCATCATGTGTCCTGTGTCCGTTACCTGTTGGAATCCTGTATCCTGTGTCCGTTAGCTGTTGGTATCCCGTGTGCATTACCAGTCGGTATCCTGTACCCTGCGGGTGCTTCCAGTGATCCGGCACAAGCATGTTTCCTGTAATCCTGTACCAGCATGCTTTCAGTAATCCAGCACCAGCCTGCTTCCAGTAATCTAGCACCAGACTGCTTCCAGTAATCCGACACCAGCCTGCTTCCAGTAATACGGCACGGGCCTGCTTTCAGTATCCGACACTAGCCTGTATCATTCTACCACCAAGGTAGCATCTGCCTGTGCCTGCCTAGAACCTGTCTGGCCAGCAGCTACTTCGCCGAGACCACCTCAACCTGGCAGTCTTCCCGCAGCAAAAACCAGATCCCTGAAAAAGGGTTAAAGGGTGAAGCCCTTAGAGGTGGTCCTACATAAATCTGGTGGAGTAGCCCAGTTGGTCCACAATTAAACCAAAAAAGAATACCTATAAATTCAAGATCATATATCAACGAGTATAGCTGCACATATGGGACCCCATGCATAGAAACACCAAAAAGTTATCCCTACATGCTATAATAAGACCAAATCAAATGTATCTTAGAAAAATACAAAATGACTTTATTGAAGACAAACAACACAGTTGATCAAGACACTTTAAAAATTACCACCCATAAAAACAATGTACAGACAGTACAAAGAAAATAGACAGTGTTGAATATAAGGCAGGGCAAACAATGTTAGTATTATGCATACTATATCATAGACTATAAAATATGTATCATGAGTATAAATGTACTGATATCAATTACCACAGCAAATGCCTAGAGTATGTCCACAAAGAATGTATGGTAACAGTCATGGAAAAGAAAAATCACTAAGACCTCAAGATACGCATACCAAAAACCCACCATGAGCCATTCCACTGCCACAACACTGTCAGAACACCCCAACGCGCGTTTCGCACCTGGCTTCATCAGGGGGTGCTGGAAGAGTGTGACCAGAGGATTTAAATAGGGGGTACACAGATGAGCAGTGTACCACACTTACTTGTCCATAGGATGTTCAGCTGGCGCCTGCACGAGGAGAGGCGGCACCTCAATCACGCAGTACACGGCGTCCGGAAGTGAGCAGTGCGCAACTGCACAGAGCCCAAGTCCATGTTGCGCCGTGAACTACGTCATGAACGGCCCCCCGCCCCGCGCATGCGCACAAACAACCGCAGACCACCGCATCCATCTTGGACAAGGGCAAGGCATCCGCAGTTGCCCATGTCCAAGGATAGAAAGCGGTATGTATACAGGAGCGCTATTGACAGTTAGAGAAAATATACATTTACAAAATGACAAAGATATTATAGATGAGAGCATATTTTGACATTTCAGAATATAAATATATCATGGATCAAACATTGGTTCCGACAGATAAAATTATGGCAACAGCACATCGAGCAATAATGTAGGTGAAGAGAGTGTACAGAGGGGGACCCAATGCATGCCTAGGAGCCCACTGTGCACACAAATCACAGAAATTTTAGGGTGAAATATCACCAAATATTTATATATTTATAATATATATATATATTTATATATATAGATGGATCAAAAAATATATAAAGAAAAATAAAAAGATATATGAAAATATGTACCGTGTTAGAACGAAACATCCATCAATGTTATAGTGCATCTATGAAATGCCAAAATATAGAGACAATTCACTGCAAAGATAAGCAAAAATATCGCTATTACCACCTAATGCAATCATTACATAACCACAGAATCATGAAAAGAGAGGTTAGAAGAACCAATCACTGCATAACAAATATTAGCAGATGATGTTGACACCGGAACCTCGTTTGTATCAGAAAATATGAGATAACTATAGTCATGTGCCTCCAATGCAACCATGCACCTCAATATAAACATGCGCCTCATGCACCTCCGATATGACCAGTAAAGTCCACTCTGAAAAGACAAGCAAGCAGAAGTTAGATAATAAATCCTCTCTACACACAAAAGGATAAAACATAACAGAGGTTGGCACCTCCTAGAAATTCACATTACAAAAACGGAGCAAAGCTGACCATTTCATTTAGCCCCTCGGGAAAAACGGTTTGTAATTTCACAATCCATTTGCATTCACGTTGGGCAAGGATTCTCTGAACATTACCCCCTCTGTTTCCTAGAGAGATCTTATCAATTCCCCTGAAGGTGAGAAGTCTCCAATTACCTTGGTGGTGGTCACGAAAATGGCGAGGTATCGGTTTTAGTTTGCTTAATTTTTCAGGATCATCAGTTTTCATAGCACCCTTTATGTCCCTTATATGTTCAAGGATTCTCACACGAAGTTCTCTAGAAGTGAGACCCACATATATTAGTCGACATGGACAAATGGCATATTAAACCACAGCAGTTGAACGACACGTGATATTATGACAGATCTTGTATTCTCTTGACCCAGAAGAATCACTAAAATTTAGAGATCTAGTCATGAGGGAACATGCCCCACAGTCACCACAGGGGTATGATCCCCACTTTGGTCCACTGGAATTAAATATAAATCCTGAGGTAGGAGCTACATAATGACTCTTAACTAATATATCCCTTAGATTACGTGATCTACGTGAAGTCATAAGGGGATAATCTGATAGCGCTACACTCAGGTCCATATCAGTATGGAGAATTGGCCAAAACTTCTCAAAAATCGATTTCATTTCTCTCCATTGGGCATGATATCCAGTAATGAACCTTACCTCTTCATTGCTGTTCTTTTTCTTAAATTTGGGTATGAGTAGGTCGCTTTGTTGCGTATTTTTAGCTCTCATATATCCTTGCTCAATATCCATAGATTTGTAGCCTCTAGCACGAAACCTCTTTGAGAGGTCAGAGGCCTGATTCTCAAAGGCTGATTCTGTGGAGCATATCCGGCGTGCTCTTAAAAATTGTCCCGTTGGAACTGCTCTCAATGTCTGTGGGGGATGAGATGATTTAGCATAAAGGAAAGAATTGACTGATGTACTTTTCCTGAAAATATCAGTGACAATTGATCCATCTATGTCACTAGTGAGTCTGATGTCAAGAAACTCAACATCAGTACGACTCATTTTAGAAGTCAAACGGATGTTGAGCTGGTTGACATTCAGATCCACAATGAACCTGTCAAGCTTCTCTCTCTCACCATGCCAGGGGAACAGTATGTCATCGATGAAGCGCATCCAAATCAGGACGCCTCCATCATCAGCATCAGGCAATTGAAGATTCTGCTCCCAATGGCCAAGGAAAAGGTTGGCATATGAGGGCGCACAAGTCGCCCTCTTTTGTAGAAAATATTGATCCTTGAAAAGGAATAGATTGTGATGTAAAACAAAATCCAGTAGTACAATCAGCAGGTCAATAAGATCGGGTTCCAAGTTGGTCCCATTTAAATAGAACCTAGCAGCTTCAATGCCATGTTTGTGTTCAATTGAGGTATAAAGTGACTCCACGTCACATGTCACAAAGAAGTCATCATGACCCATAAAAACACCCTCTAACCTATTCAAAACATCCGTGGAATCACGAATATACGAAGGTAATTCGCACACAAGGGGTTTAAGATAATGGTCAATGAAGCGACAAACAGTTTCACACAAACTTCCATTGCCCGAAACTATCGGTCTTCCCAGAGGGTCCATTAGATTTTTGTGGACCTTGGGGAGCAGATACAGGGTTGCTAAGATGGGTTTATCAACAATAAGACCATCAAGTGTGGTTTTGGGTATAATGTTGGATTCAAAAGCCTTCCATAAAATTTGGTCTAGTTGGGTCTTGAAACTGCCAAGAGGGCATCCATCCAATTTTTGATAACATGACACATCATTGAGCTGTCTAAAGACTTCTCTCTCGTATTTTTCAACAGGCCACAATACCACATTTCCACCTTTGTCAGCTGGCTTGATAACCACTGATTTCATTATTTTCAATTGTTCAAGGGCCTCACGTTGTGCCCCATTTAAATTGTCATGTGTACGGTGTGAAGACAATTTACTCAATTCATTAGTAACCAGTCTCACAAAAGTGTCAACTGCAGGACACATTGACAAAGGAGGAAATGTGGTAGAGCACCCCCTAGCTCCCAACGGGAATTTATGTTCAACAATTGGTTCTTGTTCTTTTAGAAGCTCATCAAGAGCCCTAAGGGTTAGTTGTTCATCCTTTCCTGTAAAGAGTTGCACATCATATCTAGAAAAGTGCTTTTTGAAAAGCAGCTTTCTAGCAAAGAGATGTACATCCTTGACAGCCTCAAAAAAATCACAGTTGGATACTGGAGAGAAGGTCAAGCCCATTCCCAATACTTCTAACTGTGCCTGCGTTAAAATCTCATTGGACAAATTAATTACCTTTAGTTGATCTTTGCCTGTCTGTTCCTGAGGTTCATCCCTCCATCTAGAGGCTTGTTTCTTTTGCTTTTGCCCATTAGATGTCCTGTTTCTTGCTCCCATCTTGGGCGTTTGCCTAAAAAACGACCAGTTGATGGTCCTTCATTAGAGGATGACGATGTATAGCCTGATCGTGATCTAGATCTTGATCTTGACCTCATAGAATGTTGCCAATTCCACCTAAAGACATGATCATTCTGGTAATCAGAGAGGTCACGCTGAAATTTCTTCATTTTAAATTGTTGAATCTCTTTTTCCCATTTGAGAAATTCACTATCTAATTCCTTTTCAAAGGCGAACATCACCTGTGATGTCATTTTCGCCTTCAAATCTTGCTGTAGTGGTTCAATTTCACTTTCTAATACTTCAAGGGTCTGTTTATCACATCCTATCAGTAACTCTAACATCGTTCTGGAGCAGATTTTACATGCGTCTTCCCACCTCTGTCTGAATAGGTCGTCGTCAACAGGAAATGAAGGTGTAATTTTGATTCTCAATCCCCTAGGGATGATATCCTTACTGAGATAATGCTCCAGAGAAGTGGGTAAACAAACCTGCTGGTTTTTACAACTATTTAGCCACCTGCTCCTTCAATAAACACTATGTAGGGAAAACACATAGGGAATTCTAATGTATGGTGACCGATCATATTGGGGACATTATTCATGAAAGAGACACCCCGGTATCAAGACGCATCAGGGATGTCCATGGTGATAAATGGAAGGTTCTCCGTTTCTGTGGGATGGAATTCATACATCCACCCACTAGAGGGGGGTAGTTGGGATAAAACTTTCTGAGTATCCACATATTAGAGGTGTATCATCGAGATCCTGACCTACACATGCTTTATCTAATACAAAAAGATTTTGGTTAGGGAAGTGAAACATATGTATAGCAGAGCTAAAACAACGGGACTTCGGCTTCCCTATAGATCGCCAAAAATAGAAATATGTAATAAGTAAGATTGTCCCGGAGCTCCTGTTAGCGGTGTGGTGTAGTGCAGATTATATTACCCGACTTAAATACCATTGCAATATTGTGTGGTCTCAATGTCCCCACAGCGCTGTCCACTATTCCTCTCTCTGTCAAGACACTAGCAGGGCAGTATTTGCCACAACCGTTGGAGGATGTTTTTTTTTTATTAAAAGCTTAACTCGTGACCTGACCGACCAGCGGTCAGGTCACTCACAGGGTAGGGGGGGTGCGCTTCACCAGCGCTTCTTAGACTGTAAGACATGCCCTCTGTTAATGGATTGGCCAGAACTGCTCACATGAGCAGCTGTGGCCAATCCGAGAACAGTGGGCGTGTCTTAGACTCCGTCCTAAGAAACGCTGTGGGGAAAATGGACGGCAGAGCAGGACAGGAGGGCACTGTAGCAGTTCATAGTGACATGTCAGAAGTTTGATTGGTGGGGATCCAAGCACTGAGACCCCCACCAATTGCTAAAACTAAGGGGCAGACGTGCTCGTGTCAGCACTCAGCCGCTTAGTTTCTGTTCGTCTTTTTCAGAAAATCAATGTAGCGGTGTACGGAATCAATAGAAAGTCTATTAGCCCGTACTCACATACATCGGCTTTCCGGGAAAAGACGAACAGAAACTAAGCGGGTCAACGCTCATACAAGCACTTCTGCCACTTCGTTTTAGTGATTGGTGGGGGTCTCAGTGCTTGGACCACCACCAATCGAACTTCTGACATGTCACTATGACATGTCAGAGGTTTGTTGAAAATTTTGTTACCCTTTAATGTATTTCGATACTAAGCTGTGCGGCCGTAATACATGAATATAGTCAGAGCGGGGCTGCGGCTGTGTAATACTGCCATTGCCCAGCTTCTGACACCAAATGTGTGTGCGCGCGGTCAGCATGAGGTGATGCGGCTGACGCTGCTCTAATGAGTGCTGGCACTGGAGACATAGAGCATGACGGGCGCACTCCAAAACACCCCCATGTTCTGTATCGCTCATTAGAGCAGCGCTGGTCACATCAACTCATGATGACTGCGCTCACACACTTCTCAGGAGCAGAGCAGATCAGTGAAACCGCTCATCTCCGTCGCTATTCCCCAGAATGCTGCGATCAAAGCTGACGGCAGCATTCAAGGGGACAATGCGAAGGGGGATGCCCCTTGGATCGCGTCACAGGAAATTCCTGTGACTCGATTGAGGGACATACCATATATGGGCAGACAGCCCAGGTCCCTTGAAGGTCCCCAGGGCTGTCTGATCATATTTTCTGTTGTTAGGGCATACTTAGGTACGTATGTCCTAACAACTGCCTGTGTATTATCAGTACACAGGCTAATATACTGGCAGATATATGCCAGTACATTAAAGTTTAAAAATAAAAAAGTAAAAATAAAGTAATGTTAATACAAAAAAATACACACACCCATTTTTTACAATAAACCATAAAATAAAAGTCTCAATACACACATTCGGTATTGACGCAACCGTAATAACCTGCACAACAAATGTATAGCGTCATTTATGATGTGCACACTGTAAAGAAATATAATAAATACTGCTTTCTTTCACTTATTAATGTGAGGTGTTATGAATTTCCTACCTCCATGTGCCCCTCATTAATAGTAATTTACCCCATCATGTACCTCACACATTAAGCCAATGTTGTCCATTATGACTATGAGAAACACGATGGGGTTAATTACTATTAATGTGAGGCACATAGAGGTTCAAAATTCATCACACCATGTGCCTTACATCAGAAAATGAAATAACTTTTTGTTTATATTATTGTTGGCAAGGTATCGTTTTAGTATAGAGAATCGCAATACTACATAAAGTATCGATATCGAAGTCCAAATTCTGGTAACAACCCTAATGTAATGTACTGTCTTCAATTGTATCCACATCCTTAGTAAGCGGATACAATTGAAAGCGCAGGTGAAGCAAGGGAACCATTACTTCCCTTTATCGTCATTCGGCGCTTTCTTGTGGTGCAGTCGGTGCAGTCATTGTGCCGCCTGCTGTCATTTCACTGGAGCAGACTTGATCAGAAAAGACCAGGCCTGCATCAACTAAAACTTTATTGCTGAGCCCTGATGACGCTAGTAACTCCTAGTGCGGGGATTCCTTTGTATCTGAAGGAGTCCCCGCACTAGGTTTATAGTAGCACGCGCACCCGAGATGCGCCAAATTTCTGGTGCATCTCAGGTGACCCTGCGCCACTTACAAGGCTCAGAAAACTGAGCAGTGACAGCTCTAAGCTGTCATTGATTAGTTTACATCACATGGTGGCCGGTTACCTCAGTTCATTGGCCTACTTTTAAAAGTAGGCCAATGAACTGAGGTAACCTGGGACCACATGATGTAAATTAACCAATGACAGCTAAGAGCTGCCCCTGCTTACTTTACTTTCATAACCCAAGGAAGAAAGTATGAAAATGGTTTTGCTTTTTTACTTATTAATGTTACTAATGTTGTTTTTTTTGTGTTGGTCAATGAGGCTTGTGTGGGGGTTTTTATTTCAATAAAATATTTTTTCTATGTGTCTGTGTTTTTTTTTTAACTTTATTAATGCTGCCTTAGTAATGGCGGCTGTCTGATAGACAGCATCCATTACTAAGGTGGGGCTTAGTGGTAGCCGGTGAAGAGACTAACACTAACCCCTCCATTATTACCCCAATACCCGCCGCCACCAGGGGTGCCAGGAAGAGCCGGGTACAATCCAGTACCCGACCATCTGAAGTGATGGTTGGGTACTGGAGCGGCCACAGGCTGGTATTATTAGCCTGGGAAAGCCCAAAAACAATGGCCCTTCCTACCCTGGTAATGCTAGGCTGCAGCTAGCATTACCAACAACCGAACCTGTAAAAAAACACAAAAAAACAAACAAACACATTAGTAACACTAATAACTAAAAAAGCAAAACTATTATTATACTTAACTTTCCAAGTCTGTGACAGTAAACTAAGCAGGGACAGCGCTAAACTGTCATTGGTTAGTTTACATCACATAGTCCCAGGTTACCTCCATTCATTGGCCTACTTTTAAAAGTAGGACGATGTACTGAGGTAACAGGGTGTGGCGCTTTTTGCTCCAGTCGGGAAGGGGGTCGCTGCAGGAGTATTTTCTAAAAAAAATAAAATAATAAACTGTGACCTGATCAATAATAGGGGAAATGGGCCCCAGTGTTCATGTGGGCGGCAGGGGAGGGAATGTTAGTGGTGTAGCACTGAGCATTTATTTTAGGGTATCATTGTGAAAAATACACAGCATAATACAGTAGCAGCAGAGTGGATGAGATTTGAACAAATCTCATCCACATGCTGCATATAAGGGGAGATACAGACGGACGTTGCGTTTTTGCGCGCGCAAACAACGCTGCGTTTTGCGCGCGAAAAAACCATTTGACGGCTGCGTGTGTCATCCGTGTCTGATGCACGGCTGCGTGATTTTCGCGCAGCCGCCATCATAGAGATGAGGCTAGTCGACGCCCGTCACTGTCCAAGGTGCTGAAAGAGCTAACTCTTTCAGCACCCTCGACAGTGAATGCCGAACACAACATCGAGAAACCTGTTGAAAAAAAAGAAAAAGTTCGTACTTACCGAGAACTTCCCGGCCGTTGCCTTGGTGACGCGTCCTTGGTGACGCGTCCTTGGTGACGCGCCTCTCGACATCGGGCCCCACCTCCCTGGATGACGCGCCAGTCCATGTGACCGCTGCAGCCTGTGATTGGCCTGTGATTGGCTGGAGCTGTCACTTGGACTGAATTGTCATCCCGGGAGGTCAGACTGGAGGAAGACGCCGGGAGTTATCGGTAAGTCAGAACTTTGTTTTTTTTTCTACAGGTTCATGTATATTGGGATTGGAAGTCACTGTCCATGGTGCTGAAACAGTTTAACTCTTTCAGCACCATGGACAGTGACTATCTCCTGACGTCGCGTACCGATAATTTTTTTGCCAAAACGAGTTCGGCCGAACCCGGTGAAGTTCGGTTCGCTTGTCCGGCTTCGCTCATCGCAAAGACACTCCGTTTGGATGCTCGGAAACAGAAAAGCACGTGGTGCTTTTCTGTTTACATTCATCCTTTTGACAGCTGGTGCGCTGTTTCAGTCGGTTCGCACGGAAGTGCTTCCGTGCAACCTGCGTGGTTTTCACGCACCCATTGACTTCAATGGGTGCGTGATGCACGAAATACGCAGAGTTATTGAACCTGTCGCGCTTTTTGCGCAGCAGACAAACGCTGCGCAAAATGCACGGACTGTCTGTACTGCCCCATAGACTTGTATTGGTCCATGCGAGCCGCGTGAAAACCACGCGGCCCGCACGGACCGAATACACGCTCGTGTGAATCCCCCCTAAAACACACCAACAAAATGTTAAAAAATTGACCTGAAGTGCATTTTTTTTAATCTGCAGCATGTCAATTTATGCTGTGATATCGCTGGTTTTCTGTTGCCGGTTCTCCCTATTGAATTCATTGAGTAGGTAAAACCTGCAACAATTACCACATATTACTATAATTACTATAGCACAAAAGTTAATGCTAAACATGATAGAATACACAGTGCATCGCAGATGACTGCGTTTGGGGCTGTGTAGCCGCAGAATAGTCAGAGTGCCCATGCTGACCCCTGTTTACCCCCAAAAGCACCTGCAATGGGTACAAGACCATCAGAACTGAGCCATAAAGCAATGGAACAAAGTGGGCTGTTCTGATGAATCAAGTTTTATTTTACAACATGAGGATGGCGGGAGCGTCGCTAACAATGGGGAAGAAATGCCACCTGGATGCACTATTGGAAGAAAGCAAGCCGGCGGAGGCAATATGAGACTATGGGCAATGTTCTTTACCTTGGTTCCTGGCATTCATGTGGATGTTATTTTTACACATAGTAGCTATCAAAAGCATTGTTACAGACCAAGTATACCCCTTTATGACAATGGTATTCTCTAATGGCAGTGGCCCTTTTCAGCAGGATTATTCACCTTGCTACACTGCAAAAATTGTTTAGGAATGGTTTTAGGAACATGACAAAGAGTTTAAGGAGTGTAACCATAAAAAATTCCCCAGATTTCAATTTGTTCTAGCATCTGTGGGATGTGGAAAAACAAGTCCGATCCACAAAGGCCTCACATCACAGCTTACATGACTTAAACTATCTGCTGCTTACGTCTTGATGTCAGATACCACAGGACACCTTGTTAGGGTGGGTTCACACGTAGCGTAAACACTACAGATTTTCTGCAACAGATTTAAATAAGGAAAATCCGCAGCCAGGGGCGTAGCTAAAAGCTCATGGGCCCTGGTTCAAGAATTCAGCTTGGGCCCCCCTAGTCCTTCCCAACACCACCAGACCACTGCGCACACCTATGCCCAGCTGCCTTGCCCGACAGGCCCCATGAGTGGCCCCACAGTATAATGCCCCCATAGCTGCCCCCACAATATCATGCCACCACACAGTATAATCCCCCCGAATAGCAGCCCCCCACACAGTATAATGCCCCCTTAGCTGACCACCACAGTGTAATGATCCCCATAGCTGCCCCCACACAGTATAATGCCCCCATAGCTGCCCCCACTGTATAATGCCCCCATTGCTGCCCCCCAAAGCCTAATGCCCCCCTATAGCTATCCCCACAGTATAATGCCCCTATAGCTGCCCCCATAGTATATTGCCACACATAACTGCCCCATACACTATAATGCCCCATACAGTATAATGCCCCATACAGTATAATGCTCCCCATAGCTACCCCATAGCGTATAATACCCCCATACATTATAATGCCCAGCATAGATGCCCCATATAATGTCCCCATACAATATAATGCCCCCCATAGCTGCCCCATACAGTATAGTGCCCCCCATAGCTGCCCCATATAGTATAATGCCCCCATACAGTATAATGCCCCATAGATGCCCCATACCGTATAATGCTCCCATTAGCTGTCCCATACAGTATAATGCCCCCCATACAGTATAATGCCCCCCTCAGCTGTCCCATACAGTATAATGCCCACCATACAGTATAATGCCCCCCTCAGCTGTCCCATACAGTATAATGCCCACCATACAGTATAATGGCCCCTCCCATACCCAGTATAATGCCCCTCATACAGTATAATACCCCCTTAGCTGTCCCATACAGTATAATGCCCTTCCATACAGTATAATGTCCCCTCAGCAGCTACTATATGAGCCTCTCCTCCCATACCCCGTATAATGCCCCCATATGTATGTACCTAATAGAAAAATAATAGCATAATTACTTACCTATCCCCGTTCCCACGACGGGTGCAGGGGGAAACTTCTCCTCCTCTGCACTGTGCTGTGAGTGACTCGCTGCTTGGGTCACAGTGAACCCAACTGAATATGCGTCCTGCGGACGCAGATTCAGTTGGAAGCAGGTCCAGTACAGTGAGCCCCCAGGCAGTTGCGACCGTTGCGACCCTTATAGCTATGCCACTATCCGCAGCATAATCCAGTAGCAGCAAATTGGATGAGATTTGAACAAATCTCATCCACACGCTGCGTGAAAAACCCAACAAAAAACTGTTCCCTTAAGATCACCATGACTACTGGTCTAGCTTCTGGGCGGTTCTGTTTTACTTTGAGCCTATCTCTTTTCTCTGTGCTTCTGCCTATCAGGTGTAGGGTTGTATTTATACCAAGCTTGCTCTACCTGTGCTTTGCTTATGAATTTCCTGTCTGCAGGCGTTTTCATCAAGCTACTTATCTGTACCCTTCACCTTTGACTTTTGGACTTCATGGACATTGACCTCGGCGTGTATTTGGATAACCCTTTGTTTACTGATTTTGATTATCTGCCCCCGGCTGGTTCTAACCTCTGCTTTATCCGATATTCACTTAGGGTATGTTCACACGAGGGCGTCCGTAACGGCTAAAATTACAGGGATGTTTCAGCCTGAAAACATCTCCGTAAATTCAGCCGTAACGGCATGTGCAGGCGCTTGAACGCCGCGTCCATTACGGACGTAATTGGCGCTGCTATTCATTGGAGTCAATGAATAACGGCTCCAATTATGGCCAAAGAAGTGACAGGTCACTTCTTTGACGCGGGCGTCTATTTACGCGCCGTCATTTGACAGCGGCGCGTAAATTACTCCTCGTGTGAACAGACAAACGTCTGCCCATTGCTTTCAATGGGCAGATGTTTGTCAGCGCTATTGAGGCGCTATTTTCGGACGTAATTCGGGGCAAAAACGCCAGAATTACGTCCGTAATTAGTGCGTGTGAACATACCCTAACACTGTTTTGGACTTTCTGTTTATCCTCTGGCTGTCTGGCTGTCCTGTTCAGGTATTGCCTGCATTGCACCTCTTATCCAACACTGAACTCTGCTAAGACAACCTGGGTTCTATGCAGCAAAGACCATCAAACCTTGCAGTCGGCTTTAGTGAAAACCTTAGAGTAGCCTTAGACTCTGTCAATCAGAGTTGTGACGGATTAGAGGTTTAGGATTTATTTGCACGCTCTCTCCCGGAAGTCTCCAGCAGCCTTAGGAGAGTCGCTCAACTTGCAAATCCATAACAGCAGTATTATTCAATAACAGTATGGGAGTATTATTCAGTCACTGTGGTTATGGTGTGGCGGTATTATTCAGTAACAGTATGGGGGTATAATTCATTCACTGTGGTAATGGTGTGGCGGTATTATTCAGTAACCGTATGGGGGTATTATTCAGTCACTATGGGGTTATTATGTGGCTGTATTATTCAGTAACAGAATGTGGGTATTATTCAGCCACTATGTGGTTATGGTGTGGCAGTATTATTCAGTAACAGTATAGGGTTATTATTCAGTCACTATGAGGTTATGGTTTGGATGTATTATTCAGTAACCGTATGAGGGTATTATTCAGTCACTCTGTGGTTATGGTGTGGCAGTATTATTCAGTAACAGTATGGGGGTATTATTCAGTACCAGTATTGGGGTATTAGTCAGTCACTATGTGGTTGTGGTGTGGCGGTATTATTCAATTTCAGTATGGGGCATTATTCAGTCACTATGTGCTTATGGTGTGGCGGTATTATTCAGTAACCGTATGAGGGTGTTATTCAGTCACTATGTAGTTATGGTGTGGAGGTATTATTCAGTACCACTATGGGGTTATTATTTAGTCACTATGTGGTTATGGCGTGGCAGTATTATTCAGTAACTGTATGAGGGTATTATTCAGCCACTATGTAGTTATGGTGTGGAGGTATTATTCAGTACCAGTATGGGGTTATTATTCAGTCACTATGTGGTTATGGTGTAGCACTATTATTCAGTAACAGTATGAGGGTGTTATTCAGTCACTATGTAGTTATGGTGTTGAGGTATTATTCAGTACCAGTATGGGGGTATTATTCAGTCACTATGTAGTTATGGTGTGGTGGTATTATTCAGTAACTGTATGGGGTATTATTCAGTCACTATGTGGTTATGGTGTGGAGGTATTATTCAATAACAGTATGGGGGTATTATTCATTCACTGTGGTTGTGGTGTGGTGGTATTAGTCAGTAACAGTATGGGGGTATTATTCAGTCACTGTGGTTATGGTGTGGCGGTATTAGTCAGTAACAGTATGGGGGTATTATTCAGTCACTGTGGTTATGGTGTGGCAGTATTAGTCAGTAACAGTATGGGAGTATTATCCATTCACTATGTGGTTATGGTGTGGTGGTATTATTCAGTAACCATATGGGGGTATTATTCAGTCACTATGTGGTTATGGTGTGGCAGTATTATTCAGTAACAGTATAGGGTTATTATTCAGTCACTATGTGGTTATGGTTTGGATGTATTATTCAGTAACCGTATGAGGGTATTATTCAGTCACTCTGTGGTTATGGTGTGGCAGTATTATTCAGTAACAGTATGGGGGTATTATTCAGTACCAGTATTGGGGTATTAGTCAGTCACTATGTGGTTGTGGTGTGGCGGTATTATTCAATTTCAGTATGGGGCATTATTCAGTCACTATGTGCTTATGGTGTGGCGGTATTATTCAGTAACCGTATGAGGGTGTTATTCAGTCACTATGTAGTTATGGTGTGGAGGTATTATTCAGTACCACTATGGGGTTATTATTTAGTCACTATGTGGTTATGGCGTGGCAGTATTATTCAGTAACTGTATGAGGGTATTATTCAGCCACTATGTAGTTATGGTGTGGAGGTATTATTCAGTACCAGTATGGGGTTATTATTCAGTCACTATGTGGTTATGGTGTAGCACTATTATTCAGTAACAGTATGAGGGTGTTATTCAGTCACTATGTAGTTATGGTGTTGAGGTATTATTCAGTACCAGTATGGGGGTATTATTCAGTCACTATGTAGTTATGGTGTGGTGGTATTATTCAGTAACTGTATGGGGTATTATTCAGTCACTATGTGGTTATGGTGTGGAGGTATTATTCAATAACAGTATGGGGGTATTATTCATTCACTGTGGTTGTGGTGTGGTGGTATTAGTCAGTAACAGTATGGGGGTATTATTCAGTCACTGTGGTTATGGTGTGGCGGTATTAGTCAGTAACAGTATGGGGGTATTATTCAGTCACTGTGGTTATGGTGTGGCAATATTAGTCAGTAACAGTATGGGAGTATTATCCATTCACTATGTGGTTATGGTGTGGTGGTATTATTCAGTAACCATATGGGGGTATTATTCAGTCACTATGTGGTTATGGTGTGGCAGTATTATTCAGTAACAGTATGGGGGTATTATTCAGTACCAGTATGGGGGTATTAGTCAGTCACTATGTAGTTATTGTGTGGCGGTATTATTCAGTTTCAGTATGGGGTTATTATTCAGTCACTATGTGCTTATGGTGTGGCGGTATTATTCAGTAACAGTATGAGGGTATTATTCAGTCACTATGTAGTTATGGTGTGGGGGTATTATTCCGTTTCAGTATGGGGTTATTATTCAGTCACTATGTGCTTATGGTGTGGGGGTATTTTTCAGTAACAGTATGAGGGTGTTATTCAGTCACTATGTAGTTATGGTGTGGAGGTATTATTCAGTACCAGTATGGGGTTATTATTTAGTCACTATGTGGTTATGGTGTGGCGGTATTATTCAGTAACAGTATGAGGGTATTATTCAGTCACTATGTAGTTATGGTGTGGAGGTATTATTCAGTACCAGTATGGGGTTATTATTTAGTCACTATGTAGTTATGGTGTGGCGGTATTATTCAGTAACCATATGAGGGTATTATTCAGTCACTATGTGGTTATGGTGTGGCAGTATTATTCAGTAACAGTATGGGGGTATTATTCAGTACCAGTATGGGGGTATTAGTCAGTCACTATGTAGTTATTGTGTGGCGGTATTATTCAGTTTCAGTATGGGGTTATTATTCAGTCACTATGTGCTTATGGTGTGACGGTATTATTCAGTAACAGTATGAGGGTGTTATTCAGTCACTATGTAGTTATGGTGTGGGGGTATTATTCAGTTTCAGTATGGGGTTATTATTCAGTCACTATGTGCTTATGGTGTGGGGGTATTTTTCAGTAACAGTATGAGGGTGTTATTTAGTCACTATGTAGTTATGGTGTGGAGGTATTATTCAGTACCAGTATGGGGTTATTATTTAGTCACTATGTAGTTATGGTGTGGCGGTATTATTCAGTAACAGTATGAGGGTATTATTCAGTCACTATGTAGTTATGGTGTGGAGGTATTATTCAGTACCAGTACGGGGTTATTATTTAGTCACTATGTAGTTATGGTGTGGCGGTATTATTCAGTAACAGTATGAGGGTATTATTCAGTCACTATGTAGTTATGGTGTGGAGGTATTATTCAGTACCAGTACGGGGTTATTATTTAGTTACGATGTGGTTATGGTGTAGCGGTATTATTCAGTAACAATATGAGGGTATTATTCAGTCACTATGTGGTTATGGTGTGGAGATATTATTCAGTACCAGTATGGGGCTATTATTTAGTCACTATGTGGTTATGGTATGGCGGTATTATTCAGTAACAGTATGAGGGTATTATTCAGTCACTATGTAGTTATGCTGTGGAGGTATTAATCAGTTCCAGTATGGGGTTATTATTCAGTCACTATGTGGTTATGGTGTAGCGGTATTATTTGGACCTTATATTGTGTTTTTATTGGTAATATTGGTCTTATAATAGTGAATTGTGTTTAGTTACAGTATGCAGGTAATATTTCATCTGGTATAGTGGTATGATTTAATAACTGTATATGTATATAAATATTTTTTTGGTGTGAGAGGAGGACATATGCTTTGGTGCTTGCAACACTGCTGGACGCGCTAGACATCAGCGATGCAGTTCTCTGCACATCCCCTTCTGAATTAACTGCATTATTGATACGGTACTTCAGCAACTGGGGCCCCACTTTTAACATTGCCCAGGGCCACACTTTGACTAAAACTGGTCCTGTTCTTAGTGAGTATCGACTATGACGGGCAATTCCTTTCTCCTCGCTGGTACCTAGACCGGCAGTAGTATCCAGTTTTGCCTCTATTTGAGGTCACTGGAGACTGCTTTTTTCTGCCACACACTTGCAAGTAGGTCCAAGTCCCAGGCCTTTTGTTACAGAGCTGACAGACATTCGTTTGTACTGCCTTATTGAAATCAATAAAATTTTATATTTAGAAAAAAAAGAGAAAGATTTTTTTTTAAAAAGTCTTTACCTCACTGGTTTCTTCATGTGCTTTTCTCCAGATACAACTTCTTAACATGTGACTTCCAGAAACTACTAAGTACACGATCACTAGTAATGTACTAAACTCTCTAACACAGTGTCTCAGGTTCTGTTTTATAAAATAAAGAATGCATCATTCCCAGCACAAGAATTACTCAATGATCATTCAAAATCAAAGTATGTTTTAATATTGGAGCAGAGGTATTGTGAAGTTGGCCAGAGAGAAAAGCTGGTGGGGGAGGGGTGCTGAAACATTCTGCTATAGGGCCTAGTCATTTCTTGTTGCATGCTATGCACCTGCTAAAGTACCTACTTGGCCTTATCGCAGTTTCCCCAGTGTGCTGTTTGTGTGACTGATAATATACCTGAAATGAAAGACAAAAGGTGACAGATGGAATGTGCTTCAGGTTTTAAAGTTTTAAATCTTTACCCCTATAAAAGATAACTGCTCTTCTTGCAGTGTAATAGAGAATTGGAAAGTTTTATGTCCCTGCACAATGCTCGACTTTATATTTTAACCTCCTTAGACGCACAGGGCAAGCTGCTGTTACAAGTAAAATGGAGAGAGGTTAGTGGACAACTATGAACCGGAATTGTGTAAAACATTTCTTACAAAGGAGATGGCAAGAAAAAAATTACAAAGAGGAATCTGTAAAACCTATTAACATTCACGAGAAAATGGATGTAGAGAAAAAGCACAAATGTAGGCAATGTTAAAGTGACTTTGGTGGGATGAAGAATAGAAGGAAAATAAAAAATAACACAAATAATCATATAAAAGAATACTTAGGCTCTTTTCACATCTGTGTTGTGGCTTCCCTTTGTAACGGAAGCCACAATGCTGTCAATGAAAGATTGCATGGTGGACACCACCAGTGCCCGACGGATCCCTTGATTTATAATGGGGTTCATCTGATTCCGCTGAGGTGTCAGTTGTTTTGACAACTAAAGGCCTGATTTACACGAGCGTGTGTGTTTTGCGCGTGCAAAAAACGCTGCATTTTGCGCGCGCAAAAGGCATTTGACAGCTCCGTGTGTCATCCGTGTATGATGCGCGGCTGCGTGATTTTCGCGCAGCCGCCATCATAGAGATGAGGCTAGTCGACGCCTGTCACTGTCCAAGGTGCTGAAAGAGCTAACTGATCGGCAGTAACTCTTTCAGCACCCTCGACAGTGAGTTCCGATCACAATATACACCAACCTGTGAATCAAAAAAAGACGTTCATACTTACCATGAACTTCCTGCTTCCTCCAGTCCGGTCTCCCGGCCGTTGCCTTGGTGACGCGTCCCTCTCTTGTCATCCGGCCCCACCTCCCAGGATGACGCGGCAGTCCATGAGAACGCTGCAGCCTGTGATTGGCTGCAGGCTGTGCTTGGCCTGTGATTGGCTGCAGCTGTCACTTGGACTGAATTGTCATCCCGGGAGTTCGGACTGGAGGAAGAAGCCGGGAGTTAGCGGTAAGTCAGAACCTCTTGTTTTTTCTACACGTATATGTATATTGTGATCGGAAGTCACTGTCCATGGTGCTGAACCCGTTTAAGTCTTTCAGCACCGTGGACAGTGACTGTCTCCTGCCGTCGCGTACCCGAACATTTTTTGCCGGGTTCGGTCCAAACGAGTTCGGCCGAACCCGGTGAAGTTCGGTGCGCTCATCTCTAATTTGACACTCCGTTTGGATGTTTGTAAACAGAAAAGCACGTGGTGCTTTTCTGTTTACATTCATCCTTTTGACAGCTCTTGCGCGAATCACGCAGTTCGCACGGAAGTGCTTCCGTGCGGCATGCGTGGTTTTCACACACCCATTGACTTCAATGGGTGCGTGATGCGCGAAAAACGCACGATTCTAGAACATGTCGTGAGTTTTACGCAACGCACTCGCGCTGCGCAAAATTCATGCATCGTCTACACTGCCCCATAGACTAATATAGGTGCGTACGATAAGCGTGAAAAGCACGCGCGTCGCACGCGCGTATATTACGCTCGTGTAAATGAGGCCAAAGTCCAATAAAAAAAGTGCACAATGTGTTTTACACATTGAGTCTCATAAAAATATTAAATCCAGACAACCCCCATAGGCCTTGTTCACACAGTGCAGATTTGCTACAGATGTTTCATGTATTTTTAAGTCGAAACCAGGAATGGAACCCAAACAGAAGTATAAAAAGGAAGGCCTTATAGGTCTGCGAACCAATTCTAGTTTTGACTTAAAAACTGCATGTAAAATCTGCAGCAAATCTGTACTGTGTGAACAAGGGCTTAAACAATCAAACTTTCAATGCTTATTTAGTAACTTTAGAAAGTAATGATCTGACCTTAAACACATGTATCCACTTCCAGGACTGCTGTCTCCAGCAGCTCCATAAAAAAGAATGGAGCGCTGGTCATGCGTTTTTTATGTAGCTCTTTTTTAGATATTTTTTACTATGTGTCAGTTTGTACATTACTATTTTTGGGCATTTTTGAAGTCCTATTCAGGAGCTTCTGGGAAAAAACATCAGAAAAAAAGGCCACAGCATGCTTTGTTAGGAAAAAAAAACAAAATGCAATAAAAACGCCGTTAATACAGTGCTGTTTATATTTTACTATAGACCTTAATGTAAGGGTATGTGCACACGAGAAGTGGCTTTTACGTCTGAAAAGACAGACTGTTTTCAGGAGAAAACAGCTGCATCGTTTCAGACGTAAAAGCTCCTCCTCACATTATGCGAGGCGTCTTTGACGCTCGTAAATCTTGAGCTGCTCTTCATTAAGTTCAATGAAGAACGGCTCAAATTACGTTGCAAAGAAGTGTCCTGCACTTCTTTGCCGAGGCAGTTAATTTACGCGTCGTCGTTTGACAGCTGTCAAACGACGACGCGTAAATGACAGGTCGTCTGCACAGTACGTCGGCAAACCCATTCAAATGAATGGGCAGATGTTTGCCGACGTATTGTAGCCCTATTTTCAGACGTAAAACGAGACATAATACGCCTCGTTTACATCTGAAAATTGGTCGTGTGAACCCAGCCTAACATCTGATTGCACAAAAAAACACACCACATACAAACGTAAAAAGAAAACACATAATAAATGCAAGAAAAAGGCTGTGTGTAAAACTAACCTAAAGAGGATGTATAAAGTGGTCTTCCCGTGTCCACATACCCTTTTAAGGGTGTTTTGAAATGGGGTGACCAGCTGGAAGAGGTAGACCTACTAAAGTAAAAAAGTTGACTAAAGGGAAGAATATAGAGAATTTAGAGAGTAAATGGTAAGTAGGTAATATTTCCAATTAGTCACTAAGGGCTTATTCAGACGAACTTGATATACGTCCGTGCAACGCGCGTGATTTTCACACACCTCGCACGGACCTATGTAAGTCTATGTGGCCGTGCAGACTGTCCGTGAGTTTCACACAGCATGTGTCCGCTGCGTAAAGCTCACGACATGTCCTATATTTGTGCGTTGTTCGCGCATCACGCACCCATTGAAGTCAATGGGTGCGTGAAAATCACGCGCAGCACACGGAAGCACTTCTGTGTGACGCGCGTGATTTGCCCAACAGCAGTAAAAAGTATGAATTAAAACAGAAAAGCATCACGTGCTTTTCTGTTTACAAACATACAAGCAGAGTGTCATAATGATGGCGGCTGCGCGAAAATCATGCAGCCGCGCATCATACGCGGCTGACACACGAAGCAGTTAAGTACCGCGTTTTTTGCGTGCGCAAAACGCACACGCTCGTGTGAATGCGGCCTTAGGTTAAGAAAGAACTTAAATTAAATCGGTGAAAAAGTTACTCTTCCCATAGTCCTACCGGTTATAGGAAAGATGTGTAGAAGCTAAGTCAAATTGAAAAGCATTCAGATGAAGTAATATCAATTATTAACAAACAAATTAATCTAATCTAATCCAAGGACATCATTTTTACCCCTTGGCGACATGTGACCTAACTCTAAGTCTTAGCCACCAAGGGGGAGTATGGAGTGGGCTCACGGGCTAAGCACTCAATTCTTAGCGGGTGTAAGCTGTATGTTTCAGCTGACACCTCACGGCAAAGGCTGGGATTGGAGATAACGGCTGTTTAACCACTTAGATGCCACTGTCAATAACTGCAACTGCGGCATCTAAGCCATTAGAAAGAGGGAGAAGCCCCCTCTGTCAGATCGTCGCCCTACACATTGCGCAATCAGAGGTGCCGATAGTTGCCATGGAGCATGTACGCAAAAAAAAAAATTACAGCTCGCATTGAAAAAAACAAGTTATGGCTCTCAGAATATATTTGGCGACACAAAAATTTTTTTTTAACATATCGTTTTTTCTTTATAAAAGTAGTAAAACATGAAAAAAAACGATTTAAATATTGTATCTCCATAATCGTATTGAACCACAGAATAAAGTTAAATGCGGTAAAAATTAAACCTGAAAAACAATTACTGGTTTTAAAAACTAAAACTTGTCCTGCAAAAAGCAAGCCCTCATACAGCTAGGTAGACATAGAAATAAAAAAAAAATATGGCTCTTGGAACGTGTGTAGGAAAAAATTAAAATGGAAATTCGGCACCCAGAGGTTGAAATCTGTGAAATTTTAAAAATAGGGCCGACTATAGATAAAAGAAAAAATTGTTTACATATGAAAGCAAGAGATAGCATGACTGTCATAGATACCTCCCAACATTTACGTATGAATGTATCTTGTATTGCAGTTTGAGAAAGTAAAACATCTTCTGATAAATTTAGGCACACCGATAAAGGTCTGTACGCCCAATGTGGACAAATGCTACATAGACTAAGCATTATTTATTAGGTTAGTGTTATAACAGACATTATTAAGAGTTGTGATTTGTATATATGAACATGATTTTTTTAAATGAAATAACATGTGTTTAATCGAGTCGAGTGGACAACCTATGAGGATCTTGAACATTCCTTGTTAAATTTACCAGCAGAAGGAAATTTTTGCAGAAGCTTTAGACCAACTAACTACATACAATTATTTGTTGTATTATTTCCATTAGGGTAAGTTCACACGTAGCATAAATACACTACCGTTCAAAAGTTTGGGGTCACCCAGACAATTTTGTGCTTTCCTACTATTCTAGGATGAAATTGGCTCCGATCAAGCGCTGTCCACAGGGTATGGCATGGCGTTGCAAAATGGAGTGATAGCCTTCCTTATTCAAAATCCCTTTTACCTTGTACAAGTCTCCCACTTTACCAGCACCAAAGCAACCCCAGACCATCACATTACCTCCACCATGCTTGACAGATGGCGCCAGGCACTCTTCCAGCATCTTTTCAGTTGTTCTGCGTCTCACAAATGTTCTTCTGTGTGATCCAAACACCTCAAACTTCGATTCGTCTGTCCATAACACTTTTTTCCAATCTTCCTCTGTCCAATGTCTGTGTGCTTTTGCCCATATTAATCTTTTCCTTTTATTAGCCAGTCTCAGATATGGCTTTTTCTTTGCCACTCTGCCCTGAAGGCCAGCATCCCGGAGTCGCCTCTTCACTGTAGACGTTGACACTGGCGTTTTGCGGGTACTATTTAATGAAGCTGCCAGTTGAGGACCTGTGAGGCGTCTATTTCTCAAACTAGAGACTCGAATGCACTTGCCTTGTTGCTCAGTTGTGCAGTGGGGCCTCCCACTTCTCTTTCTACTCTGGTTAGAGCCTGTTTGTGCTGTCCTCTGAAGGGAGTAGTACACACCATTGTAGGAAATCTTCCGTTTCTTGGCAATTTCTCGCATGGAATAGCCTTCATTTCTAAGAACAAGAATAGACTGTCGAGTTTCACATGAAAGCTCTCTTTTTCTAGCCATTTTGAGAGTTTAATCGAACCCACAAATGTAATGCTCCAGATTCTCAACTAGCTCAAAGGAAGGTCAGTTTTATAGCTCCTCTAAACAGCAAAACTGTTTACAGCGGTGATAACATAATTGCACAAGGGTTTTCAAGTGTTTTCTAATAATCCATTAGCTTTCTAACACAGTTAGCAAACACAATGTACCATTAGAACACTGGAGTGATGGTTGCTGGAAATGGGCCTCTATACACCTATGTAGATATTGCATTAAAAACCAGACGTTTGCAGCTAGAATACTCATTTAGCACATTAACAATGTATAGAGTGTATTTCTGATTAATTTAATGTTATCTTCATTAAAAAAAACTGTGCTTTTCTTTCAAAAATAAGGAAATTTCTAAGTGACCCTAAACTTTTGAACGGTAGTGTATATATATATATATATATTTTTTTTGTCACATTCTTTTTTTATTACATTTTTTCAATTAATACAGACAAGTAAGCATTAAAGAAAGCTTACGTATATTACAAAACTGAGTATACACATTTCAGATATATCATAGGTATTTCAAAGTATTATGTTATAGAAGGAAAAATAAATCCAAAGCGCAGATCTTGGTATTTTACATTCTATCATTTGAAACAGTATATATGTATAGAAAAAATGTCTCAATGAATTGCAGTACAATATTGACCAGAAGTCCACACATCCAAAGCATTATCGAGCACTCTTTTCTTGTTTAACCCCTTCCCGCCCAGCCCTTTTTCAGATTTTCATTTTCGTTTTTTCCTCCCCACCTTCCAAAAACCATAACGTCTTTATTTTCCGTCGATATAGTACTATGAGTGCTTGATTTTTGCGGGACGAGTTGTAGTTTTTCGTAGCACCATTTATTTTGCCATATAATGTACTAGGAAACGGAAAAAAAAATATTTGTGGGGTAAAAAATGAAAAAAAAAACAGCGATTCCTCCATGGTTTTTTTTGCGCGCCGTTTTTACGGAATAAACTGTGCAATTAAAACAACATGTTAACTTTGTTCTCTAGGTCAATACGATTATTTTTCCATCGATTAAGTGGTATGAGGGCTTATTTTTTGCGGGATAAGCTGTAGTTTTTATTAATACCATTTTGGTGTACATGCGACGGTTTGATCACTTTTTATTTCATACTTCCATACTTCCCCTACCCGACTTTGGCGTATGGATACGTCACATGTCGGGAAGGGGTTAAAGAAGAAGCGATCATGGACTCAAACCAGCAGTTATTATTTATTCCTTGTATAATTTCTGATAAGGAACGGATTTTATCAGATTTCCAATATTTCGCAATTTTAGATCTTGCCACTATTATAGTGTGTAAAATAACTGCTCTATGTGTACATTCAAATTTATCAGCATCAATAGCTAAAACACTTAATGGGGCATCTAAGATAATCGGATAACCGCATATAGATAACAAAAATCTACCAACTTTTCTCCATAACGCCAGAACGGATGGGCATTCCCACCAAATGTGTATCATAGTTCCCGTGTCGTTACATCTCCAACATTTCTTAGAAACCTTATAATACCTATAAAGTTTGGAAGGTGTAAGGTACCATCTATATAGAAGTTTTCTGGCGGTTTCAATGTGGTTAGTGCATCTAGAAATCAAGGAAATAGCTAAAAAAGCCAAATTCCATTGATTTTCAGAAAAGGTGATACAAGGTCTCGCTCCTATTTTTGTTTATAGATATGCAGGTCGTTTGGATAAGAGCCTAATATTAGTTTATAGCAAAAAGATATGTTACCTTTGGAGGAGGAATTAGACGATAGCCACTTACTAAGGAGTGAGTCTGAGGAGGGAAGGGGCAGGGATAAGGAGGAGATTGCATGCCTAATTTACAAGGATTTATAAAAGTCATGCTTGTGTATTGTGTACAATTGAGCTAACTTTTCAAAAGATAAAAGCAATTCGTCAGCCAATAAATCAGACACTGTATGGAGACCATTGGACATCCAGGAGGAAATATCAAGGTCCGGAATGAGAGCCATAAATAATGCAACACTGGATTTTCTATAGTCGGTAGAAAATAAACTATTTTTAGAAACTAGATTGTGCCGCTCGTATAGTGGGATGAGTGGCCCTCACAGGACTACCAAACAAAGAGGAAGCAGTAAGAGAGATCAATAGGGATGTTTTCCCCAAAAAAGAAGATTCAATAGATACCCATAATTTAGAGTCATCAAGTGACCATAAAGATTTAAGTTGGTCGAGGATAGAAGCTCGTTAGTATTGTAGAAGTGAGGGGCATCCTAGACCACCCTCTCACAGGGGCCTGTAAAGAATGTCTGCTTTGACTCTTGGCTTGGTTTTCCCCCATATGAATTCCATTAAAATGTATTGTAGTTTTATAATAAATGCATTGGGTACAAATATAGGAACATTCCTAAAAATGTAGAGTATTTTGGGGAGAGTTAGCATTTTAATTGCTGCAATTCTACCCAACCACGAAAAACCATGATGTTTGTAATTATGTAAATCCTCATCAATTCTTTTGTGTAAAGGTAGGTAGTTTTGGGCAAACAAATTCGATACTGGGAACGTTAAATTAACACCTAGGTATGGGAGGGCATCCTTCACCCATTTGAACAGGAACATCACTTTAAGACGTTGGCTAGTCTGCCGTGAAAGACCCATATTGAGGATTTGCGATTTTGTTGTATTAATATTGTTATAGGATACTTTACTGCAATCTGATAGGACATTGTTTATTTCAGGCAGAGATATTAACGCAGAAGAGCAAATTATTATTACATCGTCCGCAAACAGACCTATATGGTGTTCATAGTTCCCTATGGTAATACCAGAAATCAAACGAGAAGTTCTAATTTTCTCAGCTAAAGGTTCCATTAGAAGAGCGAAAATTAAAGGGGAAAGAGGGCACCCCTGCCTTGTTCCATTTGTGATGTCAAAGCGTGAAGATAAGAAGCCTGCTGTGTATACTGAAGCAGATGGACCAGAATAGAGAGCTAAGATAGCTCTACCAATTGGGCCCACTATACCTATTTTATTCAGAACCGATTTTAAGTAACCCCAGTGTATCCTGTTGAAGGCCTTCTCCGAATCAAGTGATAAGAGCAGAGAAGGAATTTTATGTGCTTCAGCAAAGTGGAGAAGATTGATTAGTCTTCTAGTACCATCAACCGTTTGTCTGTTTTTAATAAAGCCGACTTGGTCATTTTTAATCAAAGAATGTAGAATATCAACAAGCCTATTGGCTAAGACTTTAGAGTAAATTTTCAAATCACTGTTCAACAATGAGATTGGTCTAAAATCTTCGGGCCTATATGGGGATTTGCCAGGTTTCTGGGGAGTTTTAATGCTTGTAGCATTTCTTTAGGAAAACAACCAGATGCAGTTGCTTGGTTAAACACCGATAATAGATGAGGAGAAATTATATGAGAAAAAAATGTGAAAATATTCATTTGTAAGAACATCCGGTCCAGGTGACATTGATTTTAAGTTGTTTAACCCCTTCAGGACCCAGCCACTTTTGGACCAAATGACACAGCCTCATTTTTTAAATCTGACGTGTGTTACTATATGTGGTAATAACTTGGGAATGCTTTTACCTATCCAAGCGATTCTGACATTATTTTCTCGTGACATATTGTACTTTAAGTTAGTGAAAAAATTTGGTCGATATATTCAATATTTTTGTGTGAAAAACACCAAAATTGAGAGAAAATTTGCAAAAAATTAGCATTTTCTAAATTCAAATGTATCTGCTTGTAAGACAGATGGTTATACCACACAAAATAGTTACTAGCTAACATTTCCCATATGTCTACTTTAGATTGGCATCATTTTTTGAACATACTTTTATTTTTCTAGGACGTTACAAGACTTATAAGTTTAGCAGCAATTTCTCACATTTTCCAGAAAATTTCAAAAGCCTATTTTTTTAGGGATTAGTTCAGTTCTGAAGTGGCTTTGAGGGCCTTATATATTAGGAACCCCACAAATCACCTCATTTTAAAAACTGCACCCCTTAAAGTATTCAAAACAGCATTTAGAAAGTTTCTTAACCCTTTATGCGATTCACAGGAATTAAAACAAAGTGGAGGGAAATTTGCAAATTTCATTTTTTTTTTGCAGAAATTCCATTTTAATCAATTTTTCCTGTAATACTGAAGGTTTTTACCAGAGAAACACAACTGAATATTTATTGCCCTGATTCTGAAGTTTTTAGAAATTTTTCAACATGTGGCCCTAGTGTGCTACGGGCCTGAAATGAAAGCCCCAGAACAAAGGAGCACCTAGAGGATTTTTGGGCCTTCCTTTTCTTAAATTATATTTCAGGCACCATGTCAGGTTAGAAGAGGTCTTGTGGTGCAAAAATAACGGAAACACCCCAAAAAATACCCCATTTTGGAAACTACACCACTTGAGGAATTCATCTAGGGGTGTAGTGGGCATTTTGCCCTACAGGTGTTTCATAGATTTCATTAGAATTGGGCAGTGAAAATGAAAAATTACATTATTTTCCAATAAGATGTAGCTTTAACGCAAAATGTTTCATTTTTTTCAACAAATAAATAAGGAAAAGCACCCCAACATTTGTAAAGCAACTTCTCCAGAGTACAGATATACCAAACATATGGTCATAAACTGCTGTTTGGGCAAGCGGCAGGACTCGGAAGGGAAGGAGTGCCATTTAGCTTTTGGAGCGCTGATTTTACTGGATTGGTTTCTCTGCACCATGTCGCTTTTGCAAAGCCCCTTAGGTAGCAGTACAGTGGAAACTACCCAAAAGTGACTCCATTTGGCAAACTACACCCATTGAGGATTTAATCTAGGGGTGTAGTGAGCATTTTGACCCCAACAGGTGTTTCATAGATTTCATTAGAATTGGGCAGTGAAAATGAAAAATCACATTATTTTCCAATAAGATGTAGCTTTACCTCAAAATTTTTATTTTTTTCAACAAATAAATGATGAAAATCACCCCAACATTTGTAAAGCAACTTCTCCAGAGTACGGAAATACCAAACATGTGGTCATAAACTGCTGTTTGGGGAAGCGGCAGGTCTCAGAAGGGAAGGCACGCCATTTAGCTTTTGGAGTACAGATTTTGCTGGTTTGATTTCTTTGCACCATGTCGCATTTGTAAAGCTCCTAAGGTACCAGTGCAGTGTTAACCCCCCAAAAGTGACTCCATTTGGGAAACTACACCCCTAAAGGAATTCAACTAGGGGTGTAGTGAGCATTTTGACCCCCCAGGTGTTTCATAGATTTCCTTAGAATTGGACATGAAAAATTTCATTTTTTTCCACTAAGACGTAGCTTTAGGTAAAAATTTTTCATTTTCTCATCAAATAAAGGAGAAAAATCACTGTAACATTTGTAAAGCAACTTCTCCAGAGTACGGAAATACCCCATATGTAGTAATAAAGTACTGTATGAATACACATCACGGCTTAGAAGGGAAGGAGCGCCATTTGGCTTTTGGAGAGTAGATTTTGCTGGATTGGTTTTTCTGCGCCATGTCGCTTTTGCAAAGCCCCTTAGGTAGCAGTACAGTGGAAACTACCCAAAAGTGACTCCATTTGGCAAACTACACCCATTGAGGAATTAATCTAGGGGTGTAGTGAGCATTTTGACCCCCACAGGTGTTTCATAGATTTCATTAGAATTGGGCAGTGAAAATGAAAAATTACATTATTTTCCAATAAGATGTAGCTTTACCTAAAAAAATTTATTTTTTTCAGCAAATAAATGATGAAAAGCACCATAACATTTGTAAAGCAACTTCTCCAGAGTACGGAAATACCAAACATGTGGTCATAAACTGCTGTTTGGGGAAGCGGCAGGTCTCAGAAGGGAAGGCACGCCATTTAGCTTTTGGAGTACAGATTTTGCTGGTTTGATTTCTCGGCACCATGTCGCATTTGTAAAGCTCCTAAGGTACCAGTACAGTGCAAAAAAAGTGACTCCATTTGGCAAACTACACGCATTGAGGAATTCATCTAGGGGTAAAGTGAGCATTTTGACCCCACAGGTGTCTCATATATTTTATTAGAAATGGGCAGTGAAAATGAAAAAATACATTATTTTCCAATAAGACGCAGCATTGGTTCAAAATCTTTCATTTTCTCATCAAATAAAGGAGAAAAAGCACCATAACATTTGTAAAGCAACTTCTTCAGAGTGCGGAAATACCCCACACGTGGTCATAAACTGCTATTTGGACACACAGCAAGGCTCTAAAGGGAAGGAGCGCCATTTAGTATTTGGAGTGGAGATTTTACAAGATTAGTTTTTTGACCCCATGTTGCATTGAGCTATAGTATCAGTACAGTGGTACCCCCGATAAATTACCCCGTTTTGGAAACTAGATCCCTCAAAGAATTTATCTAGGGGTGTAGTGAGCATTTTGACCGCACAAGTGTTTTGCAAAAATGAGTAAACAATAGATGTTGCAGATTGAAAATTGCTGTTTTCCACAGATATGCCATTTCAGTGCCCAATGTGTTGTGCCCAGCTTGTACCACCGTAGACACACATGCCATAAATTGTTAAGCGGGTTCTCCAGAATACAGTAATACCCCATATGTGGTCATAAATTGCCGTTTGTGTACACGGCCAGGCTCAGTTGGACCACCATTTGGCTTTTGAAGCGCAGATTTTGCCTGGTGTTTTAGCGGTATTTTATCTTATAATGTGGGGGCATATGTAAGCTGGGCAGAGTACATCAGGGTATATGTAAGCTGGGCGGAGTACATCAGGGTATATGTAAGCTGGGCGGAGTATATCAGGGTATATGTAAGCTGGGCGGAGTACATCAGGGTATATGTAAACTGGGCGGAGTACATCAGGATATGTGTAATCTGTGCGGAGAACATCAGGGTATATGTAAACTGGGCTGAGTACATCAGGGTATATGTAATCTGTGGAGTACATCAGTGTATATGTAATATGTGCGGGTACATCAGGGTATATGTAAGCTGGGCGGAGTACATCAGGGTATTATGTAATCTGTGCGGAGTACATCAGGGTATATGTAATCTGTGCGGAGTACATCAGGGTATATGTAATCTGTACGGAGTACATCAGGGTATATGTAATCTGTGCGGAGTACATCAGGGCATATGTAAACTGGGCGGAGTATATCAGGGTATATATAAACTGGGCGGAGTACATCAGGGTATATATAAGATGGGCGGAGTGCATCAGGGTATATATAAGCTGGGCGGAGTGCATCAGGTCATAATAGGATGATGTAATAATGGGGTGAATGAATAATCCATGGATTGGTGTGGTACGCTTTGAACCAATCCTTTATGCACAGGCCGGGTTTATTGGGTATTATACAAAATATCTGCGCTCACTTATTGCCTAATCTTTGACTTCTTCACCAGCCCTATAAGCCGCACAAGGCCCTAAAGTTTCCTCATCACCGCTGTGTCCATGGGGTCCACCTGCAAATGATGATGTGAGGTGTTTAGTGAAATTCTACTGGACCTAAAAATTAGTCTGGGCCGTCATTTAGAATCATTTTGCATCATTGCGTTTTGAGAGTCATAACGTGTTATTTTTCCGTTAGGGCGTGTGTGAGGGCGCGTTTTTTGTGGAACGAGCTGTAATTTTTATTGGTTCCATTTTGGGGGACATGAGATTTTTTTATCACTATTTATTCCATTTTTTGGGAGATGAGGAAACCAAAAAACAGCCATTCCAGCACGTTTCTTTTTTGTTTTTTTTTACAGTGTTCACTGTGCAGTATAAGCAACATGTTAACTTTATTCTGCGGGGCGATACGATTACAGCAACACCAAATTTATATCGTTTTTTTACGTTTCACTACGTTCCCACAATAAAAATACTCTTTTCTAAAAAAATCATGTTTTAGTGTCGCCATTTTCTGACAGCCAGAATTTTTTTATTTTTTAGTTGATATCGCTGCGGGACGGCTTGTTTTATGCGTGACGAACTGTAGTTTACATTTTGCATTACTTGCAACTTTTTTATCACTTTTTATTAAAAAAATTTTGAGACAAGATGACCAAAGAATAAAATACTGTCATTGTTTTTTATTAAAAAATTTTACGGTGTTCACCGTGCGGTAAAAATAATGTAATATTTTTATAGATCAGGCCATTCCGAACGCGGTGATACCTATTATGTATAGTTTTTTTTTCATATTTTCATGTTTTTTCTAATAATAAAGGAGTTGATCAGGGAAACAGGGCAAGTGTTGTTTTTATTATTTATTTATTATTTATTAATTAATTAATTAATTTTTCTTTCACATTTTTTTTTACATTTTTCACTTTTTCTTTTACACTGACCTGGGGACTTGAAGATCTGGTCTTCTGATCCCCGCTACGATGCACTGCACTACTTATGTAGTGTAGTGCATCGTAACTGTCATTTTTCATTTGACAGTTAGCCGATTAGGTCCTGCCTCGGGCAGGACCTAATAGGCTACCGTACCTTGGCAACCAGGAAGCCTAGTAACGGCTTCCTGGTTGCCATAGCAACAATCGGGGGTACAGAGGGAGCTCCCTCCCTCCTTAAACCACTTCAATGCGGCGGACGTCATTGACAGCCGCATTGAAGGGGTTAAATGGCTGCGATCGGTGGTAACAGCCATCGCAGCCATTGCAGCGGCATGTCAGCTGTGTATAACAGCTGACAGGCGCTGAAGATAAAGCGCGCACAGCTGCTGTGCTCGCTTTATCTGCCGGGCGTAATTGTACGCCCGAGTGCGGGAAATCACTTGGAATTTGGACGTACAGTTACGCCCAATCGCGGGACGGGGTTAATAACTGTTTGGATTTCTAATAACGTAAAGGGCGAGTTAAGAAATGTCAGCATGTCACTCGATATTGATGGTAATTTGACCTATCCAAAAATCCATCAATAAGCTTTTGAGAGGGTTGACTAGTGTTAGGATCTTTATTTAGGTTATATAGATCGCCATAATAGTCAGCAAAGGAGTTAGCTATTTCTTGGGGGTTCAAAAAAAATTTCCCATAAGAATTAATAATATGGGGGATCTTAGCTTTCAGGGTCTTATTTTTAAATTTGCTAGCTAGCATTTTCCCAGCTTTATTACCTTGCATTGTATTGTAAAGCATTTTATTTCTTCTCAGTGCGTATTCACATTTTATGATATAACAATTGATGAAGCTGAGTTCTCCATTTTTTTTAATTCTAGTTTTAGACCTCTGGATATTAGCCTTATTAAGGTCCTCTAATTTTTTAATTTTGGACAACAAGTCTTGTGTTTTGGCTAGTCACAATTTCTTTGCTGTTGCCGATATTTTAAGAAGGTGACCCCTAATAACAGCTTTGTGAGCACACTAGTTATTAAAAATGTAAGTATCTTCAGGAATGTTGATATAAAAAAAATCATTCAACGCCTTGCTTATCTGGGCATTATATTCCTCATTGTTCAATAAAGAATTGTTTATCCGCCAGGGAGAAGTAGGAACATTATTAAGTTGCTCATTGATAAACACAGAAACCGGGGCAAGGTCTGACCAAGTTATGGTCCCAATGGAAGGGTTAATGGCACGTTGAAGCAACCATTGGTCAACAATAATAAAATCGTACCATAGAGTAGATTCTGTGTGGGTAGGAAAAGAAAATTATAGTCGGGCCCTAAACCTTCTCCACGTGTCATAAAGACTTTTCCTATGCATAATATTATAAATATCCGTGTTCTTTTCGTTCGGTTTGAAGTTACTCTTATCCAGCTGAGGATTTAATACTTTATTGAAGTCTCCGCAAAGAACAAGGGAGCCAAACTTGCTTTTCTCAAGTCGCTTAATTAAGCGTTTGAGAAACCTACCTTGATGTTTATTTGGGGCATACAATGAGACCAATCTAAATTTTTCATTATTAATAATGCATTGTAAAATTATACATCTAATTTTATTTATCATAAGTAACTTGAATAAGTTGGAAGGCCTGAGATTGTTTGATAGCGATCAATGTACTCTTCTTTTTATGTGTGTTTGGAGTTCAAAAAATATGGTGAAATTGTGCATTTTTAAGCCTGTGGGTGTCTTTTTCCAAAAGGTGTGTCTCCTGTGCACATAAAATATCACATTTAAGCATTTTACATGCTTTCCACATGAGAGAGCGTTTAAAAGGGCTGTTGATACACTTTACATTCAAATATGACATTTTAAAGACCAGGAGAAAACAACAAACAGGGTTTTACAGTTGAAATCACTACGGTGGCCTAATCTTTCCCCCTCCCTACATTGCTATGTGACAATGACATGGCGACTTTGGAGATCCCCAACAACATAAAGCAATATATATTATTCTTCTTGTAGTACATTAGTGATACCGTATAACAAGTAAACCTGAGAACAAGTACAAAAATATGTTCAAAGTGAACAAGCCAAGACCTTGTAATGGTAAAACAATTTAAGGCAAAATCTTTACAGTAGCGCCTACCTAGCCTACTGAGTAACTTAAAGGCTGATTAAACACACATAAACAATTACGTCAATATTTTCAAGTCATGAAGTGATCATGAACATAGTATTGAGGTAGAGATCAGAGTAAGTGCAAGAGTTAACTCCACACTGTTCAACCTGGTTGAGATGATGATTTCCTCGGTGAGCCAACCTGTGTCCATTCTTGGGCTAACAAAGGGGTTTTCCTTTTTTTCAGTGATTGTTGGTCTTCTGGTTGAAAGTTAAGAAACCATTTTTTTAGTAGAGTCACCGCTTCTTTAGGCGTGTTGAGAACATGAGTGGTGCCATTCCTCGAAAATATAAGCTTGACTGGATAACCCCACTTATAGGGCATTTCTTGATCACGTAATTGCTTTGTAAAAGGCGCAAATTCTCTTCTACGGTTAAGACGATAAATCAGCACACAATGAGATATGGGCAAACCGCTCAGGGATACCAGTGGATTTGGTCACCGATTTTAAGATAGCCTCCTTTGTTTGGTAGAAATGAATTCTTGCCAGCACATCTCTCGGTGTGGCTGGCGGAAGTTGCTTGGGTTTCGGCAGTCTATGCACTCTATCAATAATCAAATCTCTTTGATCTGCTTCTGGAAGCAGTGCAGACAAATAATCAATCAAGAATTCTCTGAGTTGAGCAGGCAAGACGGATTAAGGAATGCCACGAAAACAGATATTATTCCTGCGGTAACAGTCTTCTAAATCAGCCAGCTTTAATTTTACTGCCATCATATCTTCATCTGTTGCATTTTGTGCATCCACTAGAGTATTGTAAGGTAAACTCATCCATTTTATCTTCAAGATGCGCTGTACGCTCACCAATATCTTTAATGTCCTTAGACAATGAGGTAAAAGCTGTTTGAAAATCCTTTTGCATAGAGGATCTCAATTAAGACATCAAGCTCCTCATGTTAGATATAGTAATGGCTGTCCCTTCTGGAGGGTTGCATTCCCTGGAGCCACCCATCTTAGACAGTGTGGGTGGAAAAGAGACTGACCTGTATTCCATTGCACACAGCATATCTGGGGAGCCTGAGGATCCATCTGAGCCAGAAGAACTACCAGCCATGCGATGAGAGGAAAGGGGAAGGTTAGGAGCTGTCAGCTCCGTCGTCTCTGCCTGCAGTGGATGGTCGGCGCCATTTTGTGAGCTTCCCCCCCGTAATATGAGGTAAGTTTGATCGGTCCGGCCGCCTTGGGTCTTCTCTTACCCATTGGTACTGCTCTAGTACCTCTCGGCTGTGGATTCCAGGTATGTGTGCACCAATTTTCGGTAATTGAGGTTGTATGTGAGCCGCTTTAGCTAAGGCTAGGAGCGGAGCTCGGGATTTTGCGACCGCTCTCCTCGGCATTAGGCCATGCCCTCATAAATATATTTAGTTACGGAAAATCCGTAGCATAATAAAGTAGAAGCAGAGTGGATGAGGTTTGAAATCTCATCCACACGCTGCCTAAATTCTGAGCGGAAAAACCTGAGGCGCGTCTTTTAAATCCGCAGTATGTCAATTGTTTTTACGTAATCGCTTCTTATTTGTTGCGGGTTTTCCCCATTGAATTCAATGGGAGGTAAAACCCTCAACAAATAGCAGATGTTGCGTTTTTGCAGCGGAAAAGCAGCGATTCTGCAGCAAAATAAATGCAACACGTAAGAAAAAAAAAAATCTTATACTTACCCTGATTTCTGTGTTTATTCGTCCCGGCCGGCCTCCTGGGATGATGTTTGCAGCGGTCACATGGAATGAAACGTCATCCAAGGAGGCAGGCCTGCAGGACGGCAGAAGGACGCATTGCGACGGATACATAACTATCAAACTGTTTTTTTTTTTCTACGTGCAGTTTTCCGCAGCTCCCAACCACAATTTGGTGCGGTTTTTCAGCATGAATTCCCTGCAGTGCCCAGGGTGAATATGCTGTGTAGTTTTACGTAGCGTATCTGCCCTGTGTGAACATACCCTTATTGTTTTGCCAGTCTCACTTTAAAGACATTACTTTTACCTCATTCCTATAAATCTCTGAAAATGTCTCCATCTCTGAAAGTGAAGTCTTCTTTAAAAACTTCAGACACCTCTTGCTCTTCTTTACCCTCTCTTTACAGAAAAGAAGTTTACTTTAAAGAAGTCTTTCTTTCAACCATACACAATTAACATGTAAGTGCTTCTAGGGTGTTCAATATCATCAATGAGAAAATCAAAGGGGCACGAGTCTTATTCTATTGGCACATAACACGGTTTGATGATTGCAAACATCAAATGTTTGCCTTTAAACTATTTTAATTTCAAGGGCAAAAGCCTCTCCGTGTAATTAATCTCTTCACAACTACATGAAGCTGCAGAAAATTGCCTGCACACATTCTTCTAGCTTTTATCTACATAAACTTTATTCATATCAAATAGTTAAACCATTACAATATTTAGTATTTTTATTGGGATTAGTTCAATTGGCCTTTGCATGGTACAGTTCTCTTCAGAAATTATTTACATTAAGAAAATGGGAGAGCTAGGAGAGAAAGTAATTTATTTGGTCACTTAAATGTGACTTAGCACATTTCACACAGAATACCTTGGATAACTTTGGAGTAGTGCTTCTTAGGGTATGTTCAAACGGCCTAGTTTCGGCCATTTTTCGGGCCATAAACGCCCGAAAAACGGCTGAAAAATCGGAAGCAAAACGCCTCCAAACATCTGCCCATTGATTTCAACGGTGTTCTTTTTTGACGGGCATGTTTTGAAAAACGGCCGCGTAAATAAACGGCCGTGAAAAAGAAGTGCAGGTCTCTTCTTGGGACATTTTTGGAGCCGTTTTTCATTGACTCTATGGAAAACCGCTCCAAAAATGGCCATTAAAAATGCTGCGAAAAATCGCAGTTTGCTTAAAAAACTTTTGAAAATCAGGAGCTGTTTTCTCTTGAAAACAGCTCTGTATGTTCAGACGTTTTTGAGTTTGTGTGTGAACATACCCTTATACTTTCTTCAACACATACACATGATACTGGATACTTTCACTATTAGGCCTCATGCACACAGCAGATCCAGCGGGCGCGATATAGTCAGAAGTTGTACAGCGCCCTATTAATTAGTGCGCATGAGAGTTTATACTTAAGACACAAACGTACGCTCATTCCCGATCATCGGCCCGTGTAAACATAGCAGGGTATGTGCTGACGACAATATGAAAACTGTATACGGTCGAATGATCGTAATAATGTTTGTTCGTCCTTATATAGCCATGATCATAGCTCCATGTAAATGGAGCAAACGAGCAATGATTGACATGTAATTATTGCCGACTGACGTTTGTTACTGGGCAGGGATCTGTCCGTGTAAAAGGGACTTTAAAAATTATCGCACTGTGAAATGTCTTCCATACATTGGACAGCTCCAGCCAAGCATGATTTCCTCTCAGGACTATTTACAGTGAACAGAGAAATTATCATTCAAACATTAATAATAATGAGTGGTTATGTAGATAATTGCCCCATGGAAATAAGCAAAGTGATAACAGATGACAGTAAAAGTGTTCCCTTATATAATTTTTTTTTTATAAAATTACAATTCAAGCTCGACAATTCTTATATGACAAAAAAAATGACTTTAACACAGTACTGCTCATGCTTATTGGGTAAAAGGGGCAAGAATAGTAATTCGGCATATATAAGGCCTTTGTGGTGGTCTGCCTTATTGTAGGTTCCGACTTCTTCTTTTTAGCAGATAATGCCTGCCAGTTAAAAGCAGGAAACTGTTCTAAGTCAAAAGCAAAGAAAATTACCACTGGTTTCTAACTGCACATAAAGTTCTCCAAAACTGACTGAAAAACATAAACATAACCACCTGTGTTGAATAATATTTGCACTCGTTAATTTCCTCTTTCGATTTACTTGCTGATGATATCCACCAGTACCAGAAATGTACCTCAAAAGGCAGAGGACTAATTAATACAAATTAAAAACTAGGATATAGTAAACTGGTTGTTCAAAACTAAAGGGCACGTTAATAAATCATATGTGCATGTTAAACCGTACAGACCCCCTCCCTACAAAGCAGGTGTTCTGTCAGATGTAAACTATTTCCACTTAAAGGCCAAATTGAACCGCTGGATGACACAATCTTTTTGATTTTTTCAATAGGGCTCTGCATGCCTAACGGTGAAATTTGGTTGGTGGGCATTCTCTGTGCCTACTAAGTCAAACCTTTATGGGAATCTTGTAATTGGCCCTGTTTAAAGTACACCTGTATCCTAAAAGATGAGGTTTATTATATGCTCATCTAAAAATGTAGAAATAATGGGGCAGATTTATTAAGTCTGACGTTTCATACGCCAGTCCTAATATAAAGAGCGCTTGAGTAAAATGTATCTAATTCATTAAGAGACACCTCTTAATACATTAGGCACATCTCCGTGTGACAGGAATGAGATTCTAGACGTGCTGTGAGCTGAAGTAAATTTATGCTATAAGTTACGCCAGTTTAGCTCAAATTACAATGATTAAAAAAAACGCACAGACGGCGTAATAATGCAAAAGGCACAGAATTTCTGCACAAAACTTTGTTTTTCCCGTACATTGTGTTTTTCTATGCCAGGAAACTGTAAAATTCAGGATATCTGAATCCACCACAATGATCCATCCTCTTTGGTAGATCAATCCATGACTTGGACCACAGAGACAAACCCTGATCCATGGCCAATCAAAATTTTTGTGGCCAACAGATCACTAGTCGCATGACTGACTTATAGCAGATGAAACAGAGAGTTGGTTGGTTGGTTGGTTGGTTAGATGCACTCCACTTGCAGATTGGCAGGAAATCCTGAGAAGGTTCAATAAGTTAATATGAAAAGTGGCTTAAGTAGACTGAAAATACACACTGGGTATGTGATATAAATCTCTTATATTATTATTATTATTATTATTATTATTATTATTATTATTACTATTATTACTTGTATTATATACAAGTAACCATATAGAGTCAGTTTATGTCCACAAATAAAATAATTTTCATATGGAAATAGTGGATTTATTTTTTAGATGCAAGCTTTATTTTATATTTATAATACAGAGTTGTAGGATGTTGACAAAATAGTGACATACCGTAAGTGCTATACTGAACTCTTCTTATGCACTATAATGAAAACAGTGTGTACGGTTCTGTTACTGGTATAGCATTCATAATGTAAAAATAAAGTTACGTTGCTTTCACCACTTATGGGACTGGGCTCCAACCATTACTGTAAATTGCTTTTACCTGCGTAAGCAAACATAGTTGTGTTATCCTTTACTGCTTTTATATCTTATGGTTTGCTTGGCCAGTCAGGAATGGCTTTCTTTTTATCAGAAACCAATGGTTCCCAGCAGGCCAAAAGTCCTAATAACATTTTCAAGTCAATTATTAGCAAGGTCGTAGCCGAGTCATAAACTCTTTGTTAATGTTCCCCCTTTCTTGGTTAACACCGGGATCAGAATATAAGCCATGGGCTAAGGAATTCATTCTTTGCTTGTAAAATGCAATTAAGCACAGCATGCATTTTACTTCCATTTTTCTTGCTTCAAACTACTCACATTGCATTAATCAAATATTGTGATTTATGTCACTTAAAACATGGGAAATATATTAATTTGTGTCGCTGCAGATTTCTTGCAGCAGAGCTCACAAGCAAGTTCTCATAATGCAATATATTCATAATCCAGTAAAACTCATCTGAAGGTGCCGCCAGGGAAATCTAACATGCGGCGGCAGCTGAATTGTTTGAGAAGTTTAATCTTTGAAATGTGACATAGTTACATAGAGGGAACTGTGTAAACATTAAATGGCTTGCAGAGGAGCAGTCTCCTCCCATGTGCCTCTCGCTGCACAAATTTTGATTCCATCGCCATCATGAATATCCAAAATAGACATTTAAATCCTTCTGTGATCAGGTTGATATATACCACTGGTGGTTTATGATCCTTATCAATGGCCACAGAGTACTTATCAAAGGCAGCAGTCCATTTGTTTGAAGCGGCAAACTTTAAAACCATCAGACTGACGTACATTAGTTTCTGCATTAAGCATATAGAATGATGGCATTAGAAGCTGACATTGAAAAATACAGGCTTCTGTCTTCGTGAATAAAGGATATATTTGCTTATTTATTGCACTTTACTGTATGTTAAGCACATTTTTTTGGCTTGCCAAGAAATATACTGTATACTGTGCTCACTCAAAGACTTGATGTCCATCACAGTGTCATGGTATGTCACTCAACGTATGGGCTATAAAGAGAATATAAAGAGATTGAAGAAGCCACAAAATAGTTAATTGTAGGGCTTCTAAGATCTTCTTCGCACTAGCATTTGATAGCTAAAAAATTTTTATTGTTTTTTGAAAGATTTAAAAAATAATTTAGTAGAAGGAAACATTTGCAAAAGAAAGTTTTTCCATCTTGTCTCTCTGATTATTTTTGTTAGAAGGATCATCTGGAATTTTCAATCAATGGCCCATCTTAGGACAGGCAATAAATTAATGATCGATCATGGGTCGATTCCCTTAAAGTGTTATTCCCATCTCAGACTTTTATAGTATATCTACAGGATATGCCATAAATGTCTGATGGGTGCAAAATCCAAGCTCTGGGATCCACACCTATATCGAGAGCGGGGGTCCGTTGGACAGGGGATTAGGTGATCTCCATTCTTGATATGGGTGCGGGTCCCTAGCTGTGAATATGCCATAAATATCTAGAAAGGGAATAAACCCTATGTTTATCCAGCGATCTATGATCTATGAGCTGCGCCAGATACTGCAGCCCAGTGAATAGAAATGAGCTGGGCTAAGCTGCAACCCTTTCCTGATGATAGCCCATCATGTAAAAATCCTGGATAATCCCTTTAAACCAAGCACTGCAGTGCTATAACCGTGGTGAACATTTTATTTAGGTGCATTTTGTATCAACAATGAGGAAGGGGTCAAATCTCCCTTACATTTATCTTAACCAAAAACACGAACAGATCCTAGAAGTGAAGAATAAATGTACAATAAAACGGCTGTACTTCTTTTTTAATATTACCATGTCTTTCCATACCGTTATTTTCCAGTCTGCCAACTATCTTAATTCCTATGGAAACCTAGAAAGAAGTAAAGCCTATTTACTACTGCTTCCCTCACTGATTTCATCATTTGACTACTTTTCTCGGTATTCCTTTTTTCTACATTTAGTTGAAATAAAATAAAAAATTTGAGAGGTGAGAGAGGGAGGGTGGAGGTCCCTTTGGTGACTGAGTGGCAAAAAAAACAACAACCTTGTAAAGGCTAATACGGTTGATAAAAGTGGCTGTCAAACAACTATGTTCTGAAGCCAGGAGTGTGAATAATTAACTACTTCATTACCATTTAAACGATGCATTATGAGCTACAAGTTTGGTTATCATGACAGAACACAAATAAAATGTGTGCAAGGCAATATAACAGGATCTTTCGGAATGAGCATTTGAAAATGCATTTGAAAATGCTTCCTGAAGAACATTTCTCTCCAGGTTCCATCAGGTTTCAAAGGCCTGTCATTTCAGTAAAATTGCATTTTCTGATTTAAATCCAAATGAGACTGAGAGATCCCAGAGGTAGGGCACTTAAATAATAATGGCTCCCAAGGCTGCATAAGGCATATCGGATAACTTTATATATCCTTCCAATGGGTTTACATGTGCCTTATTTCAAGTGTCAGGTGTTCACGGCCCGGATTACTTGCTTCTGAACCAATTTAGAATTCTCCAGTTCTTTGTACTGAAATTCTGCTCTTTCGTATTAGCAGTTTTACAGAGATTGCCAAGAGAATAAGTCAGGAAGCGTTAAGAATCCAATCCAACATAAAAAAAAAAGAAGACACACATAGCAGAGGTGATCAGCATTTGTTTTCATTGATTTCAAATCGCCCAGCTGGAAAGTGATATGCATATATTTTACCAGCTAAGGATTATACTGTGTATTATACAGTGACCAATGGAATCTGTATATTTGCTAACACCGCTGAATGATAAGCTGTAAAGTAGACGGCACCACCCTTCTGACACATTCTATGGCAAAAAAAACTAATCTGAAGCTGGAGGAATACAAATAATGTAGTTTTGTGAGTTAGATATCTTACTCCAATATCTACATTAAAGAATTGCCAAATAAAATGGTCAAGTAAGAAACGTATTTTATAAAGTGATCTACAGTGTTAGTTTGTCATTTACAAAGTGCTATAATCTCCTTTACTGTAAAATAAAGCATATCAATCTAATGCACAGAACAAATTGTCTGCACGACACACTATTTAATGTGTAAATTGAAACATTTTTAAGTATTCAAACAAACAAAACCCCTCTGCACTGCCCACTCAACGCCCAGGGCAGAAGAAACAGATAAGGGCATTCAGTCTTTATCAATTACAAAGTCAATGAACATAGATGAATAACATTATTTTTGTACCAGACGGCACATACAGCAGGTGGTCCTTCATCAACTAGAGATCTGAAGAAAAATCTCCTCAATCGTCCATTTGTTAGATAGGGTATGTCTTAATTATAAATTATTCACATGTTTTGAACATTTCCACAATTTACTAAACCCTTGGCCAGGACCGATTCTAACTTTTCTGCTACCTGAGGCGAAAATTTAAATTGCGCCCCACAGATATTGATTGACATCCTCCTGGCTGTTCTATATCACTAGCAGCCTCCTCCAACTCTTGCGGATGCACCGTTGCCTTGTACTCCCCTGGCATGTATGATACAACCATAAGGCCGGGCAGAGCACACCTTGCTGCACGGTGCATGCCCATGGAGTACTAGGCAATGGCGTATCCGAGAAAGTTGGAGGAGACTTGCAGTGATGTAGAACAGCCAGGGGGATATCAATCAAGCATGGAAAGGGGGGTTTGGTGGCAGGACTATGTGACTCTTCGGGATAGGCGCACCGCCCCATGACCCTTTAATGAGTAATTAGCATATAGTGTGTGCTGTTTTAATAATTGATTTTATGGATTTTGCTGTATCGGAAAAACACATACAGGGAAATGTTTAGAAATATTGTCAGGCCATGTATTACTGCATGGTTTTCACTACGAGGGGTTAAAACTACCTTTCAGGTTCCCATAAAATATACAATTAATTGCAAAATTTCCATTTGCCCTGCAATTTTGATATTATAAATATATCCCACATAATTACAGCACCAAAACCAAGCTCATACATATATATGGCACCAGAACCAAGCTCAGTACAACACCAGAACCAAGTTCAGTACATAAATACAGCACCATAACCAAGCTCAGTACATAAATACAGCTTCAGAACCAAACTCAGTACATAAATACTGTGACAGAATCAAGTTCAGTGTAGTATCCATGGCCGCGGGCCGTCGGGGTTACTTACCTCCCAACGCCTGCAGCCATGGTTCTGTGAGCTCTGGCTCACTTCCGCTCCGGTCTGCTGTGTCCCGTAGGGTGCGCGCACGCTCGTACCCGGTCCTAAAGGGCCAGTGCGCGCACATGTGAAACAATCATCATCATCAACTCCACATGATACCTGGACTATAAGAAGGTCCCTGCCCTTCTGATCCTTGTGTTGTTAGTGTATCCCAAGTCTGTCTTGCTAAAGGTCCCTTAGTGTTTTCCCGTTCCAGTTGTTACCCGTATCCTGTTGCCCGTATCCTGTATCCCGTGCTGTATTCTCCTTTCTGAGCCTCTTAGTGTTGGAGTCGTGCCCTACTGCACCTGCTTTCATTTGCCACGTCCAGTGTTGTCTGCCATGTCTAGTACTGTCCGCCACGTCTGGCGCAACCTGCTGGACCTACCACCATCCGTGCTGAAGCCACAACCACTGTCTGGACTAGTTCAGGTACCCGTGTGTTACGAACTCTTATAGACTTTTATATAGACTGTGACTAGGCCAGCTGCCTCTCCGCTACGGCGGAGTGGCCTAGTGGGTCCACATACCCTGTGATCGTGACACTCAGTACATAAATACAGCACTAGAACCAAGTTTAATACATATATACAACACAAGAACCAAGTTCAGTACATACATACAGCACCAGAATCAAGCTCAGTACATAAATACAGAACCAGAACAAAGCTCAGTACATATACACAACACCAGGACAAAGTTCAGTACATATATACAACACCAGAACAAAGCTCTGAACCCCTGAATATGCTACAACAGACTGTGCCTCTGAATACAATCGCATCACACACTATGCTCCTTTATGCATTATTATACATCATAAAAGTGACCTCTCTCCATTTTTTCTGAATTGCATATGTTATTGATCCTAGTCAGGCCTTTAATGAGCCTCTCTTTGACCATCTCGTATGGAAGTGTAGTCCCCAAATATTTATTCCACCTTTCTATATTCGTCTCAGTCACAGTCTCCCTCATTTCCTGTATTTTCCCCAGGATCCTATACCCACGTGATATCCTCAATTCTCCTCCTCTAAACATTTTGCCCATTATCGAGTTCCAAAATGCTTTTATCTGTTGTCTCCAAATAGTATTATATAATGAGTTAATCTGTAGCTAGTAATAGATATGAGAATCTGGGAGGTTAAATTGTTCTTGGATCTCTTAAGGTTGCATTCAGATGAGCATAGCTAACCTCGGACGTGAAAAACTGCAGTTTTTCACGTCCGAAGAGTCTATGAAGGGATGAGTAACATGCAGTAAAATGGGACATGTCCTATTTTTTCACTTCACACGCACACACACACACACACACTTTATATACATGTACACATAGCACACTTTAATATACACACACATTATGTCACAGATATACACATTACATGCACACATCATATACACACACATATAAGCACATTATACACATAAAGTACACATTGTAAACACACATGCACTAATTTTTTAAACAAGATAGTTGTAAAGGGAGTCCAGAAGTTCAGCAGCTTGATGGGGGTGAGAGCCTCCACTCCAGCACTTCTCCTGCTCACAGCCCAGCACTGTGTCTGCAGACACTCTCGCCCACCCCCTTCCTCACATCCCGACTGCTGAGCTGTATCATATTACAGCAGGAGGAGAGGTTCATATAAAGAGTAGTGAAGGGGGGCTGGCTGGAGCTTTTAAGGTAGCACAGGAAGTTTTATTAAGGTAGCAGCGCAGAATACAGCTGCTAATACATGGAAGGGGAGTCGGTTCTTAGCTGCAGTGCAGCCTCCTTAGAAATGCTGTAGCCTGCTGCCTGAGGCCAGAGGCTCATCTTGTCTCATGGCAGATACGGCCCTGCCCTTGGCAAAACTTAAACTTGAGAATTATTTAGCTCCATATCTAATCGTTAACTATAATAGATTTTCAGAAAAATTTTGAAACCTAGTTCTTGAACAATTAGTCATACACAGTCACCTTTATTTCTTAGGCTGGGAGCATTCTGTTATAAATTAATTGTCATCTGGAGAGTTGATCCATATAGAACATTCACAGAGAAAGCAATGTAAGAAAAAAAACACCTCTTTTTAAAATGGCCCTGTTACAAAGTACCTAAAATAACCTCTCTAGGATCTTTACAGACTTTGGTCCCATGCACACGAACGTAAAAACGCCCATAATCTCTGGCCGTAATTACGGCCCGTAATTACGGGCCCATAGACTTCTATTGGCCACAGGTACCTCCCCGTATGCTTACGGGAAGGTTCCCGTGCCGTTGAAAAATATAGAACATGTCCTATTTCAGGCCGTAATTACGGCACGGTCAGGCCCATAGTAGTCTATGGGGCTCCCGTAATTACGGGTGACTACGTGTGTGCGCCCGTAATTACAGGAGCGTTGCTAGGCAACATCAGGGGATAGTCACTGTCCAGGGTGCTGAAAGAGTTAAACGATTGGCAGTAACTGTTTCAGCACCCTGGACAGTGACGTCCGATCACAATATAGATCAACGTGTAAAAAAAAATAGAAGTTCATACTTACCCAGAACTCCCTGCTTCTTCCTCCAGTCCGGCCTCCCGGGATGACGTTTCAGCCCATGTGACCACTGCAGCCAATCACAGGCCAATCTCTGGCTGCAGCGGTCACATGGACTGCCGCGTCATCCAGGGAGGTCGGACTGGATGTCAAGAGAGGGACGCGTCACCAAGACAACGGCCGGGTAAGTATAAATTTCTTTTACTTTTACTTCGGAAAAGGCTGTCCCTTCTCTCTATCCTGCACTGATAGAGAGAAGGGCTGCCGATTAGTGCAGTGCAATTTTGCAGCGAAAACGTGCCCGTAAATACGGGTGGAATACTGGTGACACCGGACCTGTATTTACGGGCACGGGTCCGTAAATACTGGTGCAATACGGGTCGAATACGTGTGACCAAGGACCCGTATTTATGCCAGTATTTACGGGAGGACAAAAATACGTTTGTGTGCACGAGGCCTTAGACTCTACGAAATAGATCTCAGAAAATTACTCATTCTGGATTCCCTCTATTTTAAGCAGGAAAACTAGAGGAAAGGACGGATTCCTGTTATATAGCGATAAAGACAATGTTTGACAATTTCTACTGCAGAATACCTTTATTAAACCAAAAAATGTGAAGACAACTATTACTATTAATCATACTAACAAAAAACTTATGAATGAAATGTTTATTTGTGCTTGTTCGTAATGTCAGAACATGCTCCCTCCCTCTGTTCCTTCCACCCCATCTGTATGTTTTTTTAAGAAACTTAACTGTTTCTGCCGGGGTTTTCCCAGTTTTCTATGATATAAAATGGCGCACCTTCCATGTGCAAACATTATACCTGACCTGACGAAGGGACCGGTTCGGTCCAGAAATGCGTAGTCTGCACGAATAAAGAAAGAATTTCATTTTACACATTGCATTTGTACTTACTAGCCTGGAGCCATTATCAAGAGACTGGATGATCTTTTTCTTCATTTCCCCTTGCCTATAATTGAAGGAGAAACACTTATGGTAAACAAACCTGGATAAGTGTTGATGTTTTTTAGTGCAATTTAAGTGTTTTTTTTTTAACCCTTGTGCATCTCCATAATTGTCATCCAGATTTAAAGCTTTTGTTCTGTTTATTTTGATCCAGACAAGTCTTGATTAATTTTATATGAAGTGGAAAGCTACAGTGCAAAAGTTTGCCTACTCTTATTGAAACAGCAGTTTTATTGTCATGTAAAGTATGAATCCAATCTTTATATTCAGTTGTAACATACAGTGAGCATATTGTTTCAATTAATTCAAATCTAATTGGCTCTGTTGTGGTGTTATAATGAGTGCATTTATTTAAAGTGACTTTCTATTCCCTCCTTTACTAAGACTCTGTTGCTTCAGTATATGTGTGGCAATTACCTCATAATCTTTTTTTCTCTCACCAGTGGTTTAATAGTCTGTACTTTATAATCATCATTCTGCTTTAGCCATAAGAGAAAACTGCTCTCCATGCACTGGTTTCCTGGTAAGCATGTGATGGACTTGCGTTAATACACAGCAGCCTATCTAAAGAGGCAGAGCTGCAGTAGGGGGAGAGAGAGCAGCAGCCTGAGGCAGAAGGTGGCTTTAGACTTCCTCAGACTCCATGTAGGCACTGTAGCCACAGATCACAGATCTGCCCTAATGAAGCTAAGGTCCCATTCATATAACGATGGCATACAGTGGGATACATTGCCCGAGGACTGGACCTGGGAAAACTCCTGAAGTCACTGTCCATATCCAGACAGGGACGTCAGGAGTTTTTCATGGGCCGGAGTCCCGGGGCAGAGCATCTACAAGCACTTTGCCCGGGGACTCCGGCAGTGCTCCTGACGTCACTGTCCATATATGGACAGCGACGTCAGGAGCTTTCCCTGGGCTGGAATCTCAGGGCAGAGCATCTACTAGCGCTCTGCCCGGGGACTCCGACATTGCTTCTGACGTCACTGCCCAGATATGGAAAGTGACGCCAGGAGCTTTCCCAGGGCTGGAGTCCCAAAGCAGAGCATCTAATAGCGCTCTGCCGGGGACTCTAGCACTGCTCTTGATGTTACTGTCCACATATGGACAGTGAAGTCGAGACCTTTGTTAAGCCAAACAGCTCTGGCTGGGGATACCTGCTCTGAAGAAGACACTGACATCACTGTCCATATATGGACAGGGATGTTAGGAGCTCCCCAATGTATACGTTTAACCTATACCTGGGACAGATGCCATACAGTCACCCATAGGCTCCCAAGTTAAAAAACGTATACTAGTGGTCTATTTTTTTTTTTGTGGGATGTCTCAGGATGGAATAGCGTAGTATACTATGCTATTTCGTCCTTCAAAAAAAATAAATTATACCGATGTATACCAGCCTGACTGAGGTCAAAAGGACACTCTTGGTCTCCATCGGTTTAATGGAACCCTATAAACTTGTTTACCATGTACGTCAGAAGCTCTCCTGTCGTACACGATAAACATAGGGCAATAATGTGATGTGAATGGGGCCTAAGCTAAAAATCAATCAAGCACTGAGGAAAATAAATAGCAGGTAAGCATCACCTGTAGGTACTGACTTATATTAAAGGCTATGGACACCTTTGCACTGACATTTTCTTATTGTTGATTTGCATCCTAAATATAAAATTCAGAAACTTTCTAAATAGTCTTTATTAAAAAATTCCTACCATTTTGCTGGAAAATCTGTGCAAAATATGTACATGGCTGGAGATTCTGCTGATTCTGTTATAGATTGTGTCAGCTGTTTCTGCTCTCATCCCAAAAAAAGGCTTAATTTCCTCCTTCTTCTTACTCTGATCTGCCGTGTACAACCTCCTCTCCCTCCCTGCTGCTATCTCTAACACTGAGAAAAGGGAGCGACAGGAGGTTGTACATGGCCGATCAGAATGTGGTGAGGGAGGAAAGTATCCAAGTCTGCAGTAAGGGCAGATCACACAGGATGTACTATATTAGAGTAAAGAAAGGGAGGAAAGTCAGTCTGCGACACAATAGATTACAGGGGAAGGGTGGGCTGATAACACAAGCTGTGTAGCACCCACTGCAACGGGAGGAATGGGGCAACTCATACTCCTCAGCATCAGTGTCTATCAGCACAAATAAGAAGAAATCCCTCATGGGCTGTAGAAGGTTAAATCAGTACAAGAATGAAGCTGTGATGATACATGAGAGTTAGTGGAGGCAGCAGTATACTGGAGTCACAGAACTGACATCTAGCATGTATTACTGGGAGAAACACACCTTCAGGAGAAAAGTCTAATACTAGGAGAAGGTTGCAAAACACATATCGTGGTATCTAAAAATGAATGAAAGAATGGTTATTACAGTCTGGAACTTAATGCAACTTTTTTAACTTTAGGTAGCCACTGAGATATAAAAAAAATTTTTTTTCAAGGAAACATAGAAGATTGGCGGCAAACAAAAGACCACATGGTCCATCTAGTCTGCCCTAATATTATTTCCTTTTTATTTTTATCTTAGGATTGATATATGTTTATCCCAGACATTTTTTAATTTACTTACTGTTGATTTTCAGTACCCCTTCAACCTTCTGCCATTACCATACTTAGACAGAGGGTTCTTTCTTCCCAAGTGCATTATTTTACATTTCGAAACATTAAACGTCAGTTTCTATTGTTTTGACAATTGTTCCAGTAAAGCTAAATTATTTTGCATGCTACAGACACCACAAGGAATATTAATCCTATTACACACTTTTGTGTCATCGGTAAACAATTGTGATGAGCGAATTCCTTGAAACTTGTTTCTGGACAATTCTATCTAATCAGCCCTGAAATAAATTTTGGTCCGAATAAATTCACTGTGAATCGGAAGTCCCCCGATAGTCCTGTCAGACTCAGAGAATCAAACAATACAATCAGGGCATTTGCTATTCCACAAAAATAAAAAACATACCACCTCTACTGGTCTCCCATAGCATTGCGTCCTCCTATTTTGACAATTCATGCTTCACCAACCCAAAAAGTTTTTAATTTCAGCGAATCTGAAACTTTTAAGAAATTTGGACCGAATTTGATTCATTCCGAATCGGTTCACTCATCCCTACTAAATAAGCATACCTTACATTCTCTTATGTCCCTTACAAACATGTTAAAAATAATAGGACCCAGAACAGAACCTTGTGGTACACTATCTATAACTAGTCTAGTTTTATATTGCACACCCTTAACAACAACAAATTCGATTTAAATTGGTATTAGGGTTATATTGTGTGTTAGAGGCATACAGGAGCCGCTGACAGTTACGATTGACTGCCAGATTCGGCTTACAGCAGGGTTATGCATCTTCTATGCATAGTGGGTACATAGAAACTGCAGTGCAATAAACTTAATAAAATTTGTAATAAATGCATATAAGAAAAATGTTAAGCTTCATAAAACACATCAAATAGCCTTTAAGCTAAATATAAAACACCACCTGCAAACTAACTGACCCCCATGAATGGCACGTAATGATGGTCATTAAGAATTATAACATCAAGCTATAACCACTGGTAGGCTTTTGTGGTATGAAACCACTTAATATTAATACAAAATAGTTTCTAATCTGGATCTATGATATGGTGGGAACGGAAGATGATAATCAACAGAAAAGTGAGTAAAGTACCAATACATTTGGAAACATCTTACACAGTCAAGTCACATTATTTTGACCACCTCCTACCTTCGATGTCAGCAGCGCTTAGCCCATGAAGGAAGTAATGTGTCGTGGGCTGGCTTGGTGAGTATATAAGGTGTGTGACATGCTCTCTGAACCCATATCACTCATTGTTGCCATGGGTAAAAGGGGCGATTTATCAGAGCTGCAAAAAGGGATGATTATTTGCTTTCACGCCAAGTGTGGCAGTAGGGCTGGGCGATTTTGGCAAAAAATAAAAAAATTTTCAACACTATGGCCGATTTTCGATTTGAACCTCGATTTTGTTATTTTTCTGTTTATTTAACAGTAATACCAAGAGATCATTTAATAAATTATTTTCTTTATATAAATAACTTTAACATATATTGATATAATAATTGCACAACTTTTAACCTCGGCAAATACTTTTTCATTAGAAATACAATAGGAAAAACGTAAATCTAATTGATTATAAATTCTGTGTTCTCCGGCAGGGTTAAAAGAATCTATAATGAATTATGCACTGTGTTCACTAACATCCCTCTCTGCCCGTCACCACCTCAGCCGGTCTCTGACATTGCAGACGAGAGCAGTCTAAATTGCAGCAGGGCCAGGCAGATAGTGCTGAGCGGGCACTTTGCGGAGAGATTACATTATAGTGCCAAAATCTGAGCAGGACACTGTGCAGTATCGGACCCACGATGGGGTTTTAAATAAATTATATTAAGGCCGGATTCACACGACCGTAAATAGACCGTTAAAAACGGTTCGTGTGTCAGCCTGGTTTTTTGGCCCGACCATGGTATATGTCAACGGGATTTGTAAACATTTAGTCTACATTCATACGACAGTGAAAAAAAATGGGCATTAAAGACAGACAAACTGTCAGTTTTTCATGCCCGTTTTGCATCAGTGTGTCTCCAAATTTTCATCAATTTCCAGTCCTTCTGTCCGTCTTTAACGGCCGTTTGTCATCCATTTGCCATTCGTTTTTCATGGCCATTGAAAAAATATTTTGGATTTAATTTGTCAGGTATTTTTTTTGTCCCAATTACCTGAAAACACCACAGTGCCCATATAGATAGTGCCGCAATGTCCCTGTAGATAGTGGCCACAAAGTGCAACAGTGCCGCACCCCACCATATAGTACCACAGTGCCCATGTAGATAGTGCTAAACCCTCCAGTAGATAGCACCTCCTTGCAGATAGCATCACCACACCCCTTGTTGATGGCACCCCCCCTTGTAGATTGCATAACCACCCCCATGTAGATCGATCGCACCACCACCCCCCCATGTAGATCGCATCACCACTCTCCCAACCCCGCCTTTTAGATCACATCACCACCCCCCTTGTAGATCGCATCAACACCCTCCTCTTGTAGATCGCACCAGTGTAGCTCCCACTAGGAACTGAATCAGCGGCCACATTGTGGGCCACCTCTGGTCGGGGATTCCACTCCAAGAGGGAGTACATGACGTCTCTGTCCATATATGGACAGTGATTAACTGGGAGGAGAAAAAAGGTGCAAAATGGCACAGACATAGAGTATTATCTCACGTCAGATGTTTGAAAGTTATTTAGTCAAGGTAATGCTCACCTGGGGATGTCGTACTAGGAGCGCAACATCCTTATGGATAAGGTCTTTGGGTTGTCAAAGTCCAGGGAACTGCAAGCCATGGGATTCTCTAGGATCCAAGCATTTGTCCGATTCCTGTCAGCAGTAGTATTTGTAGCGTCTATGGCCGCAGGCCGTCGGGTTTACTAACCTCCCGACGCCCGCAGCCATGGATCTGTGAGCGCTGGTCCCCATCTTCTTCCTAGGAGATGCCAGCGCTCACTTCCGCTCGGGTCCGCTGTGTCCCATAGGGTGCGTGTGCACGCTCATGCCCGCTCTTAAAGGGCCAGCGCGCGCACATGTAAACAATCATCATCATCAACTCACATGATTTCCTGGACTATAAGAAGGCCCCAGCCCTTCTGATCCTTGCCTGAGCAATGTTAGTTTATCCCGCAATGTTAGTTTAAGTCTGTCTTGCAAATGGTCCCTTAGTGTTTCCCGTTCCAGTTGTTAACTGTGCCCTGTTACCTATTCCTGTATCCCGTGCTGTGTTCTTGTTCCTGTGCCTACTAGTGTTGGAGTCGTGTCCTACTGCACCTGCTGTCGTTTGCCACGTCCAGTGTCTTCTGCCTCGTCCAGTGTCTTGTGCCACGTCCTGTGTCTTCTGCCACATCCAGTGTCTTCTGCCACATCTTGTACGTCTGGCGCAAACTGCTGCACCGACTTCCATCCGTGCTGAAGTCACAGCCACTGTCTGGACTAGTTCAGGTACAAGAGTGTTACGAACTGCTATAGACTTTTGTATAGACTGAGACCTGGTCAACTGCCTCTCCGCTATGGCGGAGCGGCCTAGTGGGTCCACATAACCTGTGACCGTGACAGTACGCTCAGGCCATGGAACCCGCTGGCCAGCCCGTGACCGCAGTCTAGAAGATACAGACGGACATGCATGACCTACGCACATGTCAGGATGAACTCCTTGAGGCTGTAAATTCTATCATGGTCCGTCTGGATCAACTCACTGTTCCACCTCCGGTTCTTCCTCCAGAGGTTGTTGCTGTGCCACTGCCCGTTACTCCTCCTGTTTGTTCCGGATCCACAGTTCCTCTGCCTCTTCCTCCTCGCTATGACGGTGATTCCAGAGCATGTAGAGGATTTATTAACCAATGCACGGTTCATTTTAGGCTACGGGCTCATCTCTTCCCCTCCGAGGAGGCCAAAGTAGCATTTATCATCTCACTTCTTGCTGGCAAAGCCCTCGCATTGGCGAACCCAATCTTGGAGCAACAAGGACCTGCATCCTCGGACCTAGCCTTGTTCCTGCAGTCCTTTCGTGCTGTGTTCGAGGAGCCGGGTCAAACATCCTCTGTCGCAGACACTCTAATGACCCTCAAGCAAGAGGGTTCCACAGTAGGGGAGTATGCTATCTCCTTCTATACCCTGGCTGCAGAGCTGGCATGGAACAATTAAAAAGAAAGAATGTATTACAGAAAGTTTGCTCACCGCATTTCAAAATCGTTTCCAATGCGTTAGTTGGTGCAAGTTGGTACAAGTTGAGTTAACTCAGGTGCTGCAGGTGCTTGTAGATACTCCCAATGAGGTCCTGTGTCGACAGCAGGTATACAAGGTAATGGAGGTGAACAATGAAAGATGTAGCCAGCACTCGGTATAAAAGTTAAATGGTTTATTCGGTCATCTTAAAACAGAAGGTTTAAAACAAAGATCCCGGGACGACGCTTACGCGTTTCAGACCGCTAAGGTCCTTAGTCATAGCTTGGTGTTCCACTAGTGAGTTCACATATTTATAAAAAAAGATCATAAGTCAGGTGACATCCTGTGGGAGGGCCTTAAAAGTTAACCTTTTCATGCATATATTGAATTAAGTTACGTAACATCATTATGTATTCCTTCTAAAGCATTTTTAAACAGAGCATTTTTATTAATGTAATGCATGACAGGTGAATCCAGATTATAACCTTAGGTTATTGTGACAAAAATAGTGAAGGTATTCCTGGTCATTAGAAAAAAAACTTCTCAATGTTTGAAATTCCTACTGAGTACTCAGTAGTAATATATGGGGAGTGGAAAACCTGCTTTCTGTATCTTCAAATAGGAACAATTGCTGATAGGATAAGAGATAATTTGATTTATATATCAGCTAATAGTTTCTAAAATCTTGAAATAATTCGTTTTGTTATCTATGTGTTTCTGTTTAAATAAAGCAATACATTTCTATTAATATTGATCAACGGTGTGTATTGTTGTATCCGTGGTGCTGAAGAACAGCTCCACTTAGAGTGACTGAAAGGTAACGTTGACTGATGCTGAAGGACAGCTCCACACTGAATAGGCCAGCCTACAGTCTCGTAACAAACAGAGAGAGTATGTATGAATTACCTTATACTGGGGACTAATTGCATAGTCTTTGAAGTTATACTTTTATTTTGTCACATACATGTTATCTCGTATGATAAACACTTTGTGTATATCTTATATACACGTATTTGTGTTGTTTTCGGGCATGAATACCGTATATAAACCTGAGGTAATGTGAATTGCTCACTCAAATACAGCCTCTATTAGTGTTTATAGTGAAATTGTTAAGGATCTGCCAGGCACAGCTTCTGTATCCACGCCCATAGGTAATCAGTCTGCACCTGCTTCTATGTCTGTGAGACTGACTCCATCTTCCACCACTCAGGATGGCAGGCTTAGGAGTGGGAGAGCCTATCACAGCCTGGCCAGACGGAGCTAGCTCCCGCCCTCTGTCTATTTATACCTGCCTTTCCTGTTCCTCCTTTGCTTGTGATTCTTCTCTGCTGGTTTCCTGGCCCTGCTGCAGCTTCTGTACTATTTGACCCTGCTTCATATGACCCTGGCTTACTGACTACTCTTCTGCTCTGCGTTTGGTAGCTCGTACACTCCTGGTTTGACTCGGCTTGTTCACTACTCTCCTGCTCTGCGTTTGGCACCTCGTACTCTCCTGGTTTGACTCGGCTCGTTTACTTCTCTTGTTGCTCACGGTGTTGCCGTGGGCAACTGCCCCGTTTCCCTTTGTTCTGTGTTTCCTTGTCTGGTTGTCTGTCGTGCACTTACTGAGTGTAGGGACCGTCACCCAGTTGTACCCCGTCGCCTAGGGCGGGTCGTTGCAAGTAGGCAGGGACTGAGTGGCGGGTAGATTAGGGCTCACTTGTCTGTTTCCCTATCCCTGTCATTACAGAAATATTCTAGTTATGTATATTGGATTTAAACAAGATATTAATAGAATCTCTGTATAATATTGTGAGTTCTTATTGATGTTGTGTTCTACACAAGTTAAAACATTTTAGAGATAGTTTTAGTGTCTAGATGTATCAAATTGGTCTAGATTAAATCAAATTGGATTAACCCCTTTAGGACGCAGCCTATTTTGGCCTTGTGGCACAACCAATTTTTTCAAATCTGACGTGTTTCACTTTATGTGGTAATAACTCTGGAATGCTTTTACCTATCCAAGCCATTCTGAGATTTTCTCGTGACATATTGTACTTTATGATAGTGGAAAAATGTGGTCGATAAATTCAATATTTATTCGTGAAAAACACCAAAATTTTGAGAAAATTTGCAAAAATGTGCATTTTTCTAAATTTTAATGCATCTGCTTGTACAACAAATAGTAATAACCGCACAAAATAGTCACTAGTTACCATTTCCCATATGTGTACTTTATATTTGCATCGTTTTTTGAACATCCTTTTATTTTTCTAGGCCGTTACAAGGCTTAGAACTTTAGCAGCAATTTTTCACATTTTCAAGAAAAATTCAAAAGGCTATTTTTACAGGGACCAGTTTAGTACTGAAGTGGTTTTGAGGGCCTTATATATTAGTATCCCCCAATAAATCACCCCATTTTAAAAACTGCAGCCCTCAAAGTATTCAAAACAGCATTCAGAAAGTTTCTTAACCCTTTCGGCATTTCACAGGAAATAAAGCAACGGAGAGTGGAAATTTACAAATTTCTCTTTTTTTTGCCGAAATTCATTTGTAATAAAAAAAATAGTGTAACACAGAAACTTTTACCAGAGAAATACAACTCAATATTTATTGCCCAGGTCCTGCAGTTTTTAGGAATATCCCACATGTGGCCCTAGTGCCCTAATGGACCGAAACACCAGCCTCAGAAGCAAAGGAGCACCTAGTGGATTTTGGGGCCTGCTTATTTGTAGATTATATTTTAGGCACCATGTCAGATTTGAAGAGGTCTTGTGGTGCCAAAACAGTGGAAAATCCCAAAAGTGACCCCATTTTGGAAACTAGACCCCTCAAGGAATTTATCTAGGGGTATAGTTATCACTTTGACCCCACAGGTATTTTGCTATATTTATTGGCGTTAGTCTGTAAAAATTAATATCTACTTTTTTTCTGAAAAAACATAGACATTTTTAATATTTACAAGGAATAAAGAAGAAAATGCACCCCAAAATTTGTAAAGCTACTTCTCCCGATTACGGAAATATCCCATATGTGGTAATAAACTGCTGTTTGGACCCACGGCAGCGCTCAGAAGGGAGGGAGCGCCATTTGGATTTTGGAGTGCAGATTTTGCTGGATTGGTTTTTAGTGCAATATCGCGATTGCAACGCCCTGGAGGGAACAAAACAGTGGAAACACCCAAAAAGTGACCCCATTTGGGAAACTACACACCTCAAGGAATTTTCTAGGGGTATAGTAAGCATTTATACCACACAGGTCTTTTGCAGAATTTTGTAGAATTAGGCAGTGAAAATGAATATAAACGTTTTTGTCCAATAAAATGTTGCATTTTTTTCATTTTCACAAGGAAAAAAGGAGAAAAAGTTGCCCTAAATTTGTAACGCAATCTCTCCCGAGTACGGCAATACCCCACATGTGGTAATAATTTATTTTTTTAATAGAAATTAATTAACCTTTGCTGGACTGATCCTTTTTTGCTTTTCCATTTTAGTTTTTCACTCCCCGCCTTCCAAACGCCATTACTTTTTTATTTTTCCATGAATTGAGCGGTGTGAGGGCTTATTTTTGGCAGGACGAGCTGTAGTTTTTATTGGTACCATTTTTTGGTACATACAACTTTTTGATCACTTTTTAGTACATTTTATTTAGAGCTTTGGTGACCAAAAACAGTGAATTTGGCGGTTTGAATTCTTTATTTCTTACGGCGTTCATAATGCGCTATAAATGACAATTTTACTTTATTCTGCGGGTCGATGCGATTACGGCGATACCATATGTATATAGTTTTTTTATGTTTTGCAGCATTTGCACAATACAATCATTTCTTTATAAAATAATTTATTTTCTGTGTCACCATATTTTGAGAGCCGTAACTTTTTTATTTTTCAGTCAAAAAAGCGATGTAAGGGCTTGTTTTTAGTTTTTATTGGTACTTTTTTCGGGTACATGCAACATTTTGATCACTTTTTATTCTATATTTTGTGAGGGGTGGTGACCAAAAAATAGTGATTCTGGCATTGTTTTTAGTTTGTTTTTTTTACGGTGTTCACCGTGCGGTAAAAATAACATTATCATTTTATAGATTGGGTCGTTATGAACGCGGTGATACTAAATATGTGTATTGTTTTTTAACGGTTTAATGTTTTCCCTATAATAAGAGACTTTTTATAGGAAAAAAAATCTTTTATTTTTACACTTTTGTAAAACCTTTTTCTTAACTTTTTTTTACTTTTTTCTTAACTTTTTACACTTTCTTTTAACAGCAGCTTTGATCGCTGCTAGAATACATTACACCACCTAGGTAGTGTAACGTATTCCAACTGTCAGTGTGACGTCACAGTCACTGTGACAGTTAGTCTATGAGGACCAGCAGAGGCTGGTCCTCATAGGCTTCCATACATGGCATACATGGCATACAAGCATACAAGCATACAAGCATCATCAGCCCCCACAAATGCATGGGGGCTGCTGATGTACTACAAACCCCCTACATGCGGAGATCGCAATCGAGCCCCGCATGTAACGGGTTAATTGCCGAAATCAGCGGCAATGAGCCGCTGATCGGCAACAGTGGAGTGTCAGCTGTCAGGGACAGCTGACCTCCCGGTTCCCGATGCACACTGTCACCGACACTGTCACAGACACTGTCATCAGGAGGCTGGTCCTGATAGGCTTTCGTACACGTACTTGGTCTCCAATCACCATGCTAGCCATCTGCAAACCTCACGATTTCATTGTGAGGTCTGCCGATGTGCTAGAAACCCCTGAATGCGGTGATTGCAATCGATCACAGCACTTAAGGGGTTAATTGCCGAAATCAGCAGAAATAAGCTGCTGATCGGCATACAGTGGAGTGTCAGCTGTCAAGGACAGCTGGCCTCCCGGTTCCTAGTGCACACTGTCGCCGACAGTGTGCACCGGGAACCACGCAGTGACTCTACGTCCCTGGGCGCTAAGACACTGGCCACATGGACGTACAGTTGCATCGTGGTGCGCCTAGGGGTTAATAGAAATACATTAAATCGTTTCTATAGTTCATCCCTTGTGGGAAACGGGTGTCCAATTTCAGAATCCATACTGCCTCTCTATTTAGAAGAAGCTTTCTCCAGTCTCCCCCTCTTTTAGGATGGTATGCTCTCTCTAAGCCGCAGACTTTTAATGTGCTAATGTTACGTTGGTGGTGTTCTATAAAATGTTTGGCTGCTCCTGAAACATTAATTTTATTTGGATTTTTTATGTCTGGCAGATGTTCCGCCATCCCAATGAGGCACTGGTGGCGACCTTCTGGCAGGGACTGTCCTCTCACATCAAGGACGAACTGGCGGCCCGCGACCTTCCTTCTACCTTGGATGCCCTCATCCTGTTATATATATGAAAAAGTATCCACTGGGATGCTCTTGTGTTGTTACATCAGGTGTGCAATTCACTGTATTTCAAAGATGTATTCAATTGTGCTCCCACAACATAACAATTTTAAAGGATTCACTGGTGTAATATATGAGTAAAATATAACATTTATTTATAACTCTCTAAAAACAGGGGTACAATCACCACTGTGAAAAAGCCCCACCGTGTGTATAAAAACGTATTAAATAATAAACACTGAGTTCTAATTCAATTGTGAACCTCCTATAGCTCAGTGTTCAACAAGAATATCAATACGGAATCAGCATTTGAAAAATGGGCATAACAATAGTCTTGACCCTAATTCACACTAGAGTCCGTGATAACCGCACCGGAAGCTCCTAGTGTTGAGGTATACAAACAATGCTAGTGTTCCCAATGCTAAAAAATTCCTATTCACAACCGACCCTACGCGTTTCAATACTCATCATCAGGGGTCTGTAGCTTGGTCACTCTGGCCGGGATGCCAGCGATATTTAGTTCAGCAGCAGGTATTCTGCTGTACTCCACGGAAGCATGCTCACATAGATGTCAGCGGCATGCTTCATTCTGGGACTCTGAGTTATTTAAAGCATCTGACTCCTCCCCCTGTCCTCGGCACCGCCAATCGAAACAGCCAATCACACTCACCAATCGAATTCGTGACACCTGTCCATGTGACTCCCGGCCATCAGCTGACAGCCAGGAACCAACATCGACCGCATCAAAAGGCGAACGCGCAGGCGCAGTAGAGGCCACAATCGAGTCGCCCATGCTGCCAGGAACTCACCACTGCAAAGAAGGAGTATATCGATATTTAAAGTTTGGGTAAGTGTTGCGGATCAGCTCAAAACCCGCAGCTGGACTGCCATTGATAAAACAACTGCACTGATAATACATATTGTGCACCACCAAAATATAGTCTATGTATGAGGGGAAGGGATGAAGATGGGGAATAGCGAGGTAACAAAAACAAAAATAACAAAAACGTATTATTATTAAAAAAAGATGCTTCTGCATACTTAATATGATATGAAAATATAACACTTATTCAGTGTGTAAATTGTTAGCTTGGCTGTGCTCAGTATATTATACCAGCGGGAAACAGTGTGAATGGTCTCTTGCAATACCCTATATGTTAAATAAACTGCTGGGTCTGCCATGGCTTCGCCTACACTTCCCGGTTCTTGACTGGAGTTCCGGAGAGATTCTTCAATGGGGTTCCAGATGCCATAGCCATTGCCTGTCACAAGTTCGTCCTGTTATGCCCCCTCTGCCTCAGTCACTCTCCGATCTACCATCTCAGTATGCCAGTTTTGCAGATGTCTTCTGACTGTCCCATTGAACCGGTTCTAGAAGATGGCATATTTTATCCTGCTGACCGGCCTACCTTCTGCTTCCCGACTGGCGAGTCTCTTCATTCAGCACATCTTTCGCTTGCATGGCTTGCCCCTTCACATTATGTCCGACCGGGGGGTTCAATTTACCTCAAAGTTCTGGAGAGCCCTCTGTAAACTTCTGGTTGTGAGATTGGATTTTTCCTCAGCTTATGACCCCCAGTGTAATGGGCAAGTCGAGAGGATCAACCAGATCATGGAGAATTATCTCCGCCACTTCATCTCTTTACAGCACGATAACTGGGTACAGCTTCTTCCATGGGCCGAGTTCTCGTACAACACCCACACAAGTGAGTCCACCACTTCCACTCCATTTTACATTGTGTACAGTCAATATTCTAGAGTCCCCCTTCCTGTTTCGACTACATCTCAGGTACCCGCTGCTGACTCTGCATTTGGGGACTTTCTGCAAATCTGGCAACAGACTCGCTGCTCTATTTTGCTGGCAGTCGATCGCATGAAGCGAAAAGCGGATACAAAAAAAAGAGAGCCGCCTCACTATCCTCCGGGTACCAAAGTCTGGCTGTCCTCTCGGAACATTCGTTTGAAGGTGCCTTCATAAAAGTTTGCGCCCAGTTTCCTTGGTCCTATAAGCTGCGGCTGCCTCCTACCCTCAGAATCCCCAACTCTTTTCATGTGCCCCTCCTGAAACCAGTGGTCCTGAACCACTACAGCAAGACTTCTAGTTCCACAGTTGCTCCCAGTGGTTCTTCTGATGTGTTCGAGGTGAGGGAGATCCTGGACTGCAAAAGGGTAGGAGGAAGGACTTTCTATTTGGTGGACTGGAGAGGGTTTGGTCATGAGGAGAGGTTCTGGGAGCCGGAAGAGAACCTCAGTGCTCCTGCTCTCATTAAGAAATTCCACTCTCACTCTGGCCCCAAGAAGAGGGGGCGTAAGAGGGGGGATACTGTAGCGTCCATGGCCGCAGGTCGTCGGGTTTACTCACCTCCCAACACCCGCAGCCATGGATCTGTGAGCGCTGGTCCCCATCTTTTTCCTAGGAGACGCCAGCGCTCAATTCCGCTCCGGTCCACTGTGTCCCGTAGGGTGCGCGCGCACGCTCGTGCCCGCTCTTAAAGAGCCATCGCGCGCGCACATGTAAACAATCATCATCATCAACTCACTTGATTTCCTGGACTATAAGAAGGCCCCAGCCCTTCTGATCCTTGCCTGAGCATTGTTAGTATATCCCAAGTCTGTCTTGGAAATGGTCCCTTAGTGTTTCCCATTCCAGTTGTTACCCATGCCCTGTTACCTGTTCCTGTATCCCGTGCTGGAATCTTGTTCCTGTGCCTACTAGTGTTGGAGTCGTGTCCTACTGCACCTGCTGTCGTTTGCCACGTTCAGTGTCTTCTGCCACATCCAGTGTCGTCTGCCACGTCCAGTGTCTTCTGCCACATCTTGTACTGTCCACCACGTCTTGTGCAACCTGCTGCACCGACCTCCATCCGTACTGAAACCGCAGCCACTATCTGTACTAGTTCAGGTACCCTAGTGTTACGAACTGCTATAGACTTTTGTATAGACTGAGACCTGGTCAGCTGCCTCTCCACTATGGCGGAGCGGCCTAATGGGTCCACATACCCTGTGACCGTGACAGTATTTGTGATGGTGCACCTCTGGTCAGGTAAACACTTCAAAAAGCAGCTCTTGAATTGGCGCTGTTCCCTTTTGATGAATTATTTAACTGGATTCTACTGTTTTTATATCCAATATAAAATGTAGACTCTTTCCTTTTAGTCTCAGGGGCTACATATATGGACAGTGATGTCAAGGGCTTTCCAAGACAGGAGTCCCCAGCCTGAGATCTTGTGATGCTCTGGCCAGGGATTCCGCTGCTAGAGGGAACCCCTGAAGTCACTGTCTGAAGTCACTGTCCATACATGGGCAGAATCGTCAGGGACTCCCACTAGGAGCGGAATACCCGGCCAGAGTTTGCAAATGCCTTGATCGGTGATTCAGCTTCTAGTGGGAGCTACAGTGGCGCTATTTTGTTAGGGCGGGGGTGCTGCTACGATCTACTGGGAGGAGAAGGATAGTGCGATCTACAAGTGGTGTGCTATATACAGCGGGGTGGTGGCACTATCTCAAGCGGGGTGGTGGCGTCATCTACAAGGTGGTGTGGCTATATACTGGGAATCCTTCCTCCCCATTGAACTGTTTCGTACTGTATAATTTTGTACAGTACAGAACTGCAGTTCTGCGGGGAAGAAGGGACAGAACGGGGCGCAGCTTGTCAGGCAGGGCAGACAGGGCCGTCATGAGGAGTAGTGGGGCGGAGCTTCCTCCTGCAGCACGGCACCACTATTGAATCGATTCAACGATTCTGTTAAAAAACAGAATCATTAGAGCACTTCAGGTCGAATGAATCAAATTAATTTGATTTATTGCCCAGTCCTAGGCGGCGGTATTTCTCAAACAGCACAGTTTGGGAACTGTTCGCGTGCTACTGTGGTAAAAGTGTATCATGAGTAGACAAATGGCACCATTGGGAATAACCGTCGTAGAAACTGCGGAGCACCACGTGCCATGGATGTGAGAGGTGAACGACAGCTACGAAGGTGCGGGAGGGCCGAACGACACACTACAGTGGAATAGCTCACTGTGAAAATCAACAAGGAGGCTACCAGATGTGTGCCTAAAACAACAGTTACGCGAACCCTAATGCATATGGGTCTACGAAGCAGACGGGTGGTCACTGCTCCTCTGCTAACAAGAGTTCATCAGAAAAAGAAGGCTTCAATTTGCTTGGCTGTATCGGAATTGGACAACCGATGATTGGCAAACAGTTGCCTTCTCAAATGGGTCACGTTTTCTGCTTCATCGAACGGATCTACGTTGGCACGTCAGGCGAGAAAATCAGAGAACAAACACATTGCAACCATTGATGGAAGTACACAACCTGGTGGTGGCACCGTTATTGACTAGGACATTTTTTCATGGCATTCTCTGAGCCCACCCAACCATGTGGAAGGCACTCTGAACCGATTTGGGTATGAATCCATCGTTGCAGATAACGTCCACCCATACATGCTGTTTGTCTTCCCTGGGGAAGATGGAATCTTTCAGCAAGACAATGTGACATGCCACATGGCTAGAAATGTCCGACAGTGGTTGGAAGAGCACGACCAAGACTTCCAAGTACTTCCATGGCCACCTAATTCGCCAGACTTGAACCCAATTGAGCATCTGTGGGACCACATCTATCGTCTTGTTCACTCTATGAATCCTCCCCCACGCTACCTCCAGCAAATGTGGGATGCACTGCAGTCAACAAGGCTGCAGAAACCTGAGACAACCTACCAGCACGTTATTGAGTCACACCCAGCCCGTCTAGCTGCTGTCCGTGCTGCACACAGCGGTTACTCTAGATATTAGCTGGTGGCCATAATAATGTGACTCGACTGTGTATATTCGAGGGGCGGATGGAGTACTGTCTGGGTGGTGGTGGACCGATTTTCTAAGATGGCCCACTTCGTTCCTCTGACCGGTCTTCCTTCTGCTCCTCTGCTGGCCAAGCTGTTCATCCAACACATCTTCCGTCTGCACGGCTTGCCGCAGCATATTGTGTCTGTTCGGGGGGTTCAGTTCACCTCGAGTTTCTGGAGAGCCCTCTGCGGACTCCTGGGTATAAAGTTGGACAGTACTGCATCCGGCAGAGAGAGGCAGGTCTGTAATAAAGTCCATAGCTATATGCTTCCAGGGGGCATTGGGCACAGGCGGCAATGGCTGGGGCAGGTCAACCCTGTCGCCTACAAGCTCCAGCTGCCTCCTACCCTCAAGATCCCCAACTCCTTCCATGTTTCTCTGCTGAAGCCAGTGGTTCTGAACCGCTTTACCAAGACTCCAAGCCATGTGGTTGCCTTCAGCGGACCTTCAGACACCTTTGAGGTTAAGGAAATCTTGAACATTAAAAAAGTAAGAGGAAGAACCTTTTATTTAGTAGATTGGAAGGGGTTTGGTCCAGAAGAGAGGTCCTGGGAGCCAGAAGAGAATCTCAACGCTCCTACCCTCATTAAGAGGTTTCTCTCTCGTTCTGGTCCCAAGAGGAGGGGGCGTAAGAGGGGGGATACTGTAACGTCTGTGGTCGCTGACCACAAACTCCTTCCATCCAGTCGTCGCCCTTCTCTCAAGAGATGTTTGCACATATGGCCGTCCTGCTCCACAGTAACCACCAGGGTGCGGTCACGAGCTCAGTCCAGACTTGAGAAGCCAGAGTGCAAGCATGTTTGTGATTGAGCTAATTGGTCCAGAGTACCCTGGGCTATAAGAAGGTTCCAGCCCATCCTCCCACGCCTGAGCTTTGTTGTGTATTCCTAGTCTGTCTTGCATATGGCCTCCTAGTGTTTCCTCCTCCCAGTATTCCTGTTCCTGTATCCTATACTTGTATCCTGATCTAGTGCCGCGCTGAGCTGTAGACATGCTGTGCTGTATACCATGCCTGTCCTGCTTCTCCACGCCTGACGTCCACCTGCTGCCAAGTTCCTGCCAAGCCTGCCTTGCTATTGTCTGAGCTGCCACAGGTACCCTATACAAACTATAGACTTTTACCTGCGTCCTGTTGGCCAGCTGCCTTACCGCCAAGACGGTACGGCCCAGTGTGTCCACGAACCCTACGTGATATTAGGGCTCATTCACACTAGCATGATTCTCATCCATGTACTGTGCGTTCAAACAGCACACAGACCCATTGATTTCAATGGGGCTATTCACACATGCATGAGTTTACACGCAGCGAGTGTCCGTTGCGTGAAACTCACTGCATGTCCTATATTGGTGGGTTTTCATGCACCATGTCATCCATTGAAGTCATTGGGTGCGTCAAAACCACAGACAGCACTTGGCTGCACATCCGTGTGCTTTCCGTGTTTCATGCATCAATTACACTGAAAAAAAAAACTGATTGCAAGTGCGTGAAAAACACATGCCACAAGCAAAGCACACTGATGCAAAACACAATGCACACGGACAGATACGTTTTTTTTACACGCGTAAATCTGTCACGCTCATGTAAATGTAACCTTAGATACAAGGCCCCGGCAGTAAGTATCCTTGTACTAACCCTCAGGGGAAAATTTGGCATTTCTGGGGCCCCAAGCAAAGTTATGTATCGAGGCTTTAATCAAAGACACTTGTAGAAGAGAGCCCCACACAATGCCCCCTGTATATAGTATCCAAAGAGATAGGCTTGTCAAAGGCTGCAAGGAGCAGCTGAAACGTTGCTATCTTTTTTCACTGATGGGAGAATAAAAAACCTTTTCTATTTTGATACGAACTCTGGAGTGCTGCCTCTTCTTCCTATTTCGTTCCCTGTATATAGTGTCACAACCCCCCTGTATGGATCCACACACAGTCCCCCTGCCATATATCCCCCTTGTAGACAGTTCCATGCAGTCCCCTGTATGTAGTCCCACATTTCCACTTTGTCTCAGCAGACAGTATCATACATGATAGGCTTTGATACATAGCCCAGCAGACAGTATCACACATGATAGGCTTTGATACATAGCCCAGCAGACAGTATCACACAGGATAGGCTTAGATACATGGCCCAGCAGACAGTATCACACATGATAGACTTAGATATAGGCCCTCAGCAGTAAGTATCCTTGTACTAACATATGTCCGTCCACCCCCCCCCCCCCAAAAAAAATGTGTGTGCGACTATATACAGATAGGTCCATAATTATTTGGACAGTGACAATCTTCGTGATTTGGGCTCCGCATGCCACCACATTGGATTTGAAATGAAACAACTGAGATGCAATTGAAGTGTAGACTTTCAGGTTTAATTCAAGGTGTTGAAAAAAATATCCTGTGAAACGTTTAGGAATTGCAAAACATTTTTCTACACAGCCTCCTGATTTCAGCGGCTCAAAAGTAATTGGACAAATTAATATTACCATAAATAAAATGGGTTTTTTTAATACTTTGTAGAGAATCCTTTGCAGGCAATGACTGCCTGAAGCCTGGAACCCATGGACATCACCAAACGCTGGATTTCCTCCTTTGTGATGCTTTGCCAGGCCTTCACTGCATATGTCTTCAGTTTTTGCTTGTGAGTCTTTCTGTCTTAAGTTTTGACTTAAGCAAGTGAAATGCATGCTCGATTGGGTTGAGATCTGGTGATTGACTTGGCCATTGCAGAATATTCCACTCCATTGCCTTAAAAAACTCCTGGGTTGCTTTCGCAGTATGTTTTGGTTCATTGTCCATCTGTACTGTGAGGTGACATCCAATCAATCTTGCTGCATTTGGTTGAATCTGAGCAGAAAGTAAATCCCTGAACACTTCAGAATTCATCCGGCTGCTTCTGTCTTCAGTCACATCATCAATAAACACTAGTGACCCAGTGCCTTTGGCTGCCATGCATGCCCATGCCATCACACTGCCTCCAACATGATTTACAGAGGATGTGGTGTGCTTTGGATCATGAGCCGTTCCAAGCCTTCTCTATACTCTCTTCCTCCCATCATCCTGGTACAGGTTGATCTTTGTTCCATCTGTCCAAAGAATGCTGTTCCAGAACTGGGCTGGCTTCTTTACATATTGTTTGGCAAAGTCTAATCTTGCCTTTCTAATTTTGAGGCTGATTAAGGGTTTGCACCTTGTGATGAACCCTCTGTATTTGCTCTCATGAAGTCTTCTCTATATGGTAGACTTAGATACTGATACCCCTACTTCCAGGAAAGTGTTCTTCACTTGGATAGATGTTGTGAAGGGGTTTTTCTTCCCCATGGAAAGGATTCTGTGATCATCCACCACTGTTGTCTTCCGTGGACATCCAGGCCTTTTGGAGTTCACGAGATCGCCAGTGCGCTCTTTTTTTTTTTTTTCAAGAATGTACCAAATTGTTGATTTGACCACTCCTAACATTTGTGCTCTCTCTCTCTCTCTGATGGATTTCTTCTTTTTTTTTCAACCTAACGATTGTCTGTTTCACTTGCATTGAGAGCTCCTTTGACCTCATGTTGCGGGTTCACAGCAACTGGTTCCAAATGCAAATGACACACTTGGAATCAACTCCAGACCTTTTACCTGCTTAATTTATGATGGATTAATGAGGGAATAGCCCATGCAGCCCATTAAATAGCTTCTGAGCTAATTGTCCAATTACCTTTGGTCCCTTGAAAAAGAGGCAGCTACATATTAAAGAACTGTAATTCCTAAACCCATCCACAAGTTAGTATGTGAATACCCTCAATTTAAAGCTGAGAGCCTGCACTTTAAGCCCATATTGATTATATAACTGTATATTCAATATGTTTTGGTAAACAGCTAAAATGCCAAAACTTGTGTCACTGTCCAAATAATTCTGGACCTAACTGTATATATATGAGACAGCATATGTGTAGCACTCTGACCCTACAGCTATGGATAAGATTAGATACAGTGGCTCAGCAAACAGTACCACACTTGATTGGATTAGATACAGGGCCCAACTCGCTGACATTGTGGCTCCAGTGCTTTGCATTTTTATGTGTTACTCATTTTTTTTTGTGTGTTTGTGTTTTTTTACAGGTTTGGATGTTGGACTACGTCAGATTCGAGGACTACTTTGATGACGGATTTTTTATTCTCAATAAAATGGTTAACGAGGGTTGTGTGTTTTTTTTTATTTCAATAAAATATTGCTTCCATGTCCTTGTATTTTTTTAAACTTTATTACTAGCACCTTACTAATGGCCTCTGGCTGAATGACAATGTTCATTGCTAAGGCAGGGCTTAATGTTAGCCAATGAAAAGGCTAGCACTCACCACCCCCATTATTACCCCGGTACCCACCGCCACCAGGGGTACCAGGAAGAACTGGGTACGATCCAGTACCTAACCATTGGTAGTGATGCTCGGGTACTGGGGTGGCCAAAGGCTGCTATTATTAGGCTGGGAAAGGTAATGCTAGCCTGTTGCTGCTGTGTTGTATCTGGTTGGTTATGAAAAATTGGGGGGACACCACGTTGTTTTTTTCCAACTATTTATTTAAAATCTTTTAAAAAACGACGTGGATACAGGGTCCATGTGTGATACTGTCTGTTAGACCCTATATCTAAGCCTACAACAAGGCAGGCTTAGATACAGAACCCCATGACCATAGCCCCCTGTAGATATAGCCCACCCCTGTATATGGTGCTCCATAGATAGCCCACCCCCCAGTATATAGCCCCCCCCTGTAGATATAGCCCCCCTGTAGATATAGCCCACCCCTGTATATAGCCCACCCCTGTATATAGCCCCCTGTAGATATAGCCCACCCCTGTAGATATAGTCCCCCTGTATATAGCCCACCCCTGTATATAGCCCACCCCTGTATATAGCCCACCCCTGTAGATATAGCCCACCCCTGTAGATATAGCCCACCCCTGTAGATATAGCCCACCTCTGTAGATATAGCCCACCTCTGTAGATATAGCCCACCTCTGTAGATATAGCCCACCTCTGTAGATATAGCCCACCCCTGTAGATATAGCCCACCCCTGTAGATATAGCCCACCCCTGTAGATATAGCCCACCCCTGTAGATATAGCCCACCCTCTGTATATAGCCCAGCCCTGTATATAGCCCAGCCCTGTATATAGCCCAGCCCTGTAGATATAGCCCACCCCTGTAGATATAGCCCACCCCTGTAGATATAGCCCACCCCTGTATATAGTCCCCCTGTAGATAAAGCCCACCCCTATATATAGTATCCCACAAATAGCTCCCCCTATAGTGCTCCACAGAAAGCCCCCCCTGTATATAGCCCCCTTGTACATATAGTCCACCCCTGTATATAGTGCTTCACAGATAGCCCACCCCTGTATATAGTATATACAGGGGTGGGCTATCTAGTGGTGCACTATATACAGGGGTGGACTATATGTACAAGGGGGCTATATACAGGGGTGGGCTATCTGTGAAACACTATATACAGGGGTGGACTATATCTACAGGGGGGCTACATACATGGTTGGGCTATCTGTGGAGCACTATATACAGGGGTAGACTATATCTACAGGGGGGCTATATACAGGGGTGGGCTATCTGTAGAGCACTATATACAGGGGTGGGCTATATCTACAGGGGGCTACATACATGGTTGGGCTATCTGTGGAGCACTATATACAGGGCTAGACTATATCTAAAGGGGGGCTATATACAGGGGTGGGCTATCTGTAGAGCACTATATACAGGGGTGGGCTATATCTACAGGGGGCTATATACAGGGGTGGGCTATCTGTAGAGCACTATAGGGGGAGTTATTTGTGGGACACTATATACAGGGGTGGGCTATATGGGGGCACTATCTACAGGGGGCTCTATGGGGGGCACTATCTACAGGGGGCATGGTGTGTGTGTGTGTGCGTGTGTGTGGGGGGGGGGGGACATGGTGTATGGTGCTATTATAATTAGAGGTGCAGTGTATGTCACTATTATATTTAGGGGCGTAGTGTGTGGTATAATGATAACTTTATATTTATTTATAGCTGCAGAAATGTTGGTAAAGTGAAAAGCTGAAGACATGTGAGCGGCAAACTGCAGAAATGGGCTGTGACCGGGAGAAGCCACCATAGAGGTCTGGACCGGATGGAGAAAAAGAACTAGAATCTGAGACGTCACCGGTGAGTCACTTAATGTAAATGTTCATTCTGCCTTTAATCAGTACTGTAGTCACTTTATGATCTGCAGTGAGATGATGGGTGGTATGATTATGATATGATTTATTTTTTGTGAAGCAGCAACTCCCAGCATATCCTTACCATTGTTCGGGCCATGCTGGGAGCTGTAGTTTTACGCCGTACACACCTATACAGCAGGGGTTGCACTAAATTGAGCTGTATTTGTGCTGGTGCTATATATATGTACTGAGCTTGGTTCTGGGGCTGTATATATGTATTGAGCGCTATTCTGGTGTTGTGTATAGAACTATATTGCTTGTAAAATGTACAAATATTTTTATGCTCGTGTTACATAAAAAGAAATGAAACGTCGGATTGGTAGAGAAAACAAACACGGCGAGGGGGAAGGAGATGTCGGGAAAGAAGTTGGGGGGGGGGGGGCGCCAAACTGAATCTTTGCCCCAGGTGCTGAAGAACCTAGCTACGCCTCTGGGCTGCACGTAGTGATTTCTACAATCAAGATGGCAGGCAGAAACTGAATTGTTCTCTTCTAAACAGAGCAAAACAGCGTTGGCATGTGTGGAAAATAGAAGAACATTGTTAAAACAGAAGAACATTATTATAATGTCGGTTCGGTTAGAAGGTGTGGGTATTTGCAGCCATTTGTCATTAACAATTCCCTCACAAATAGTTCATAATAGACAACAATGTTAAAGGGAAACTGTCAGCTTGTTTTGGGACAATCAACTGCCACCAACCTCTTACAGTGAAGGAAATAAGTATTTGATCCCTTGCTGATTTTGTAAGTTTGCCCACTGTCAAAGACATGAACAGTCTAGAATTTTTAGGCTAGGTTAATTTTACCAGTGAGAGATAGATTATATTAAAAAAAAAAAAGAAAATCACATTGTCAAAATTATATATATATATTTGCATTGTGCACAGAGAAATAAGTATTTGATCCCTTTGGCAAACAAGACTTAATACTTGGTGGCAAAACCCTTGTTGGCAAGCACAGCAGTCAGATGTTTTTTGTAGTTGATGATGAGGTTTGCACACATGTTAAATGGAATTTTGGCCCACTCCTCTTTGCAGATCATCTGTAAATCATTAAGATTTCGAGGCTGTCGCTTGGCAACTCGGATCTTCAGCTCCCTCCATAAGTTTTCGATGGGATTATGGTCTGGAGACTGGCTAGGCCACTCAATGACCTTAATGTGCTTCTTTTTGAGCCACTCCTTTGTTGCCTTGGCTGTATGTTTCGGGTCATTGTCGTGCTGGAAGACCCAGCCACGAGCCATTTTTAATGTCCTGGTGGAGGGAAGGAGGTTGTCACTCAGGATTTGACGGTACATGGCTCCATCCATTCTCCCATTGATGCGGTGAAGAAGTCCTGTGCCCTTAGCAGAGAAACACCCCCAAAACATAATGTTTCCACCTCCATGCTTGACAGTGGGGACGGTGTTCTTTGGGTCATAGGCAGCATTTCTCTTCCTCCAAACACGGCGAGTTGAGTTAATGCCAAAGAGCTCAATTTTAGTCTCATCTGACAACAGCAACTTCTCCCAATCACTCTCAGAATCATCCAGATGTTCGTTTGCAAACTTCAGACGGGCCTGTACATGTGCCTTCTTGAGCAGGGGGACCTTGCGGGCACTGCAGGATTTTAATCCATTACGGCGTAATGTGTTACCAATGGTTTTCTTGGTGACTGTGGTCCCAGCTGCCTTGAGATCATTAACAAGTTCCCCCCCGTGTAGTTTTCGGCTGAGCTCTCACCTTCCTCAGGATCAAGGATACCCCACGAGGTGAGATTTTGCATGGAGCCCCAGATCGATGTCGATTGACAGTCATTTTGTATGTCTTCCATTTTCTTACTATTGCACCAACAGTTGTCCCCTTCTCACCCAGCGTCTTACTTATGGTTTTGTAGCCCATTCCAGCCTTGTGCAGGTCTATGATCTTGTCCCTGACATCCTTAGAAAGCTCTTTGGTCTTGGCCATGTTGTAGAGGTTAGAGTCAGACTGATTAATTGAGTCTGTGGACAGGAGTCTTTTATACAGGTGACCATTTAAGACTGCTGTGTTTAATGCAGGCACCAAGTTGATTTGGAGCATGTAACTGGTCTGGAGGAGGCTGAACTCTTAATGGTTGGTAGGGGATCAAATACTTATTTCTCTGTGCACAATGCAAATAAATATATATAATTTTGACTATGTGATTTTCTTTTTTTTTTTTTTATATAATCTATCTCTCACTGGTAAAATTAACCTAGCCTAAAAATTCTAGACTGTTCATGTCTTTGACAGTGGGCAAACTTACAAAATCAGCAAGGGATCAAATACTTATTTCCTTCACTGTATGTAGTTTGCTAATACCTTCATAATGATGCCCACCTTTGTTTTGTCTGTTCATGCAAGAAGCGATAATATACCTTTGCTGGCTTCCACTCGTTCTGCTCCCGTAGCATGCACTTCTATGTGTAATTGACGTGTCAACGTTACGGGATTTGATAAGGGTTAGTACATACCGCTGGTGCGCCAATCAACCATCCAAGCGTGTGTTTTGCTTGTAGAATGAGTAACTATTTAGGAAGCCAGCGACACACAGATGACTCTTTTGAATATATTTGCATACTGCCACCACTGATTTAGAAGTTATTTTATCGCTGTTTGCATGATCGCACAGAGAACAAAGATGGCCATCATTATGTTAATATTAGCAAACTACATAAAAGATTGGCGGTTATCCCAAAACAAGCTGAAAAGTTCCTTTTAAGCATCACGTAAATCGAGTGAATGAGGCCTAATGTTTATATAGTTACATAGTTGATAAGGTTGAAAAAAGACACAGGTCCATCAAGTCCAATCCATAATCCTACCGTGTTATTCCAGTGGTAGGCAAAACCCCCATGAGGTTGATGCCAATTGCCTTATTAGGGGAAAAATTCCTCCCTGACTCCAAATATGGCAATCAGAAAAATTCCTGGATCAATGACCCATCTCCAAAATCTAGCACTCCTAACATGTAATATTATATATTTTTAAGAAAGACAACAAGGCCCTTTTTGAACTTGTTTAAAGAATCAGCCATCACAAGATCCTATGGCAGAGAGATCCATAGTCTCACTGCTCTCACAGTAAAGAATCCCCGTCTGTGATTATTATGAAACCTTTTTTCCTCTAGACGTAGAGGATTCCCCCTTATCCTTGTTACAGACCTGGGTGTAAAAAGATCATTCGAAAGATCTCTGTATTGTCCAGTTATTATATTACGGTATCATAATTCATGGTGCTACAACACAGAAAACAGAGATGATGTGCTTCAGAGGTGCACTGGAGATGATTAGCAACTGGTATCTTCTTTAATAGGTTTCATCACCAGTCACTGCACCAGTAAAACATGCCCACTGATTATATAGCATTAGTGTTGTCTGCGATGTTACCTTGGCAATATAAATTACTCCTTTACTACTGTTTTATTACTTAGATAATATTCCAATCAATTGGACTTATACCACAGCTTTCCTATGCAACAATGACCTTCTAAAGATTAAGAAGATTCATCAGAATAGCAAATTAAATTGGGAAGATGACTACCCTAGTTCACCTTGTATGGCCAAAAGTGGCAAGAATACTGGGCAAGGAGAGGCAGAGGGGCACGGCCACCATCCTTCTGATCCAGTTTCTATAATTTATGTCAGGAAATGACAAATTATAACACAAATCAATGCCTGGTCATAGCAGGAGTGGATTTGAGTTGCCGGAGAAATTAACAGCCAAACATGCATATTTTATTTGACTGTCATAAACATTTTTGTGGTGTATGACCATGTTTGACTTTATACTGCAGAAGTTATGTTTTAAAATGAGTGGGATCTTTTTCCTATTTAGAATACTCTTGGTCGATAGATGTAGGCCACTGGACAACTGTAGTCTCATACCTGATGTTCCTTAATCCCAAACTGGATGGAATCGACCTTTGACGTACTACTCCTGAAGGGGGGAAGTTACATGATATACACTAGTGAGCTTATTGAAGATAAATATTTTGTGATATTTGAGTGTTCTCTTTCTTCTCATTTCTAGGTATATTGACCAATATTGGATAAGATGTTTTGTCTACTTGTATTACAAAAGGACTCAAATGGACACTAATGGTCCTTTTACACACACCAATGATTGGGTAAACAAGCGTTCATACAGTATTGTCCATTGGTGCTCGTTTTAAAAGTGGTAAACATGGACGATATCCGCCCGTGTAAAACCACCTTTACTTTTGAAACAACCTATGCTAATCTTATGCTAAATAGTATACCTGATATCGATCAACTTTGTCATTTCCTTACTGTTAAAATGTAGTTGTTTAATCCATGCAAATTCTGTGTATAGTTACTGCCACTAGGTATCTCCCTTCCTGTAATCTGCTGTCCACCTCCTGTTGTCAAGCATATTCTGTCCCTGGTTACAGAGCAGAATTGATGGGCTGCAAAAGCTGGGGGTGTGTATCTTCTCAGCCTACCCATCAAATTCTATGGTGAGGGGAGGGGGAGCAGGAGGAGGAAGCAGATGAGAGAGAATATGAGTCAGCAACACACCCGCTGCATGTAAGTCCATTGAGAGGGGAGGGGGAGCAGGAGAAGAGTGTAGAGAGAGAAAGAGAGAGAGAGTGAGTCAGCAACACACAGTGCTGCATGTACATTTATGGAGAGGGGAGAAGAAAGCAATTGAAAGAGGATGGAGCATTCATTTAATTTTCCAGGTAACAAAAATTAATTGCCACCACAATGCCTCAGCTCCTCCGATTAATTTTTAAACAAACCGCGTCCTGATTTTGGAGTTCAGGGATACTCTTGCTCACTCTCAAGGCTGCTTGAACATAAAACAAGTAAAGTAATCCAGTGCTCCATCCATGAAATTGTTTCTTGTTTCTTTATTCTCAAGTCAATAAAACATGTTGCAAATCCATAAAAGGCTGGGTACTGTATGCTTACACATTTCAAACATAGAGTACTTAATCAAAGCATACTTCATTAGAACCCACATGGGTATTTAAATCACAAAGGATCAATCAGCATAAAGTCTAAGCCTAAAATCAAAGTACACTTAAATCGATATGCTCTAAATCTAGATACATGAGATGAAAACTGCAGTTTGTTACCACTATAGATCCTCCTATATCACTCCTCCAGTACTGATCTTTTAGTTGTCTTGAAAAATCCAGAGGGCTTCTCTAATATGGATATCAAAAAGAGACTACTTCAGGATAACTTTGTCAGGATAGACCAGGATAGGTCTAGTTCATATGGAAAGACTCCAACCTTATATCCACCGAAGTAAACGTATCAATGGAACAATGAGCACAGGCAGTAACGCTCGACAGTGGTCCTCTGTAAGCTTGTTGTTCCATTAATACATCTACTTTGGGTAAATATACGGTTGGAGTCTTTCCATATGAACCAGACCTATCCTGGTCTCTCCTATCCTGACAGCGTCGAGCAGTGATGTATTCTTTTTTCTCTGTTACTGTCATTAGACTCACTATATTTCATATATATCCTGCTAAGGACATGTCGCTTTCAGTCTCCGCCCCTTTAAGGTTTATAAATCTCTTCTAGACCAGGAATTCTAAACTGGTGATATATTTGTCGTTAACCTCAATAAAATGTTTAGTAGCGCCTGAAGCATTTTTATGTCTACAATGTGTTCAGCTATGCAAGTTTTCAATATCCTAACCTAGCAGCCTACATAAAGAAGATTACATTTAGAAAATGAATTGCCTTTAAAACTTAAAAGCCGAACATTGTTTTTTTTTTATTTTTCCTAAATCCATAAATTGTGCCCCCCCCCCCCAATGATGTATTGAGGCACACGCAATCCCTGTGCCATATGCTCTCCATGTGCTGCCATATAATTCCTCCATATGGTAGCATTTTATCCAAATTTTTGGCAATGCACTAGGGTCCCATATTATGGCTGTAATACACTGATAACCTTCTATACTGTATTTTGCCTAGTGTATATTTGTCATTCTATGTTATTATATTACATTCAGTACAAGTTGTTCCATATGTTACCTATATTATATTGTATTCATTTAAAAAAATGTTTGCATAGTGAAAACTTAGAAGAATTATAAAGATTAAAAAAAACATGTCTATATATATCAAAAAAGTTTTAGAGTGGTATAAATCAGTTACATAATGACATATCATTGAAATATAAGGCCCTGTTCACATCTGCGTTGGAACTCCGTTAGGGGCCTTTGTCACAGATTCTGACGTTTTTGCCGGACACAATATTTGGCATGCTGCACTATTGTGTCCGGCAAAATTACAGAAACCATAATTGAAACCTGACGGAACCCAAGAAAGCAATGGGTTACATTGGGTGTCGTTTATTTCCATCATATAACGGATCTGGCGCTTCCGGTATTCTCGTTGTTCTGTTCCTATGACAAAGCAGAACAGCGGAACCCGGAACGCAGGTGTGAACACAGCCTTAGAACTTGTAAGTTTGCTAAACACTCATGGACTAAATTTTACCATCCTCCTATATTTGTAGGAATCCCCATAGGCCTGTCTTTAAATAATGTCTGTTCTAGCCTATTATTATGTTGCTTTTTCTAAGACCTGGAAGTAAAAAATATCATTACAGAATATCAATCATTTAGAAGACAATTTCCTAACGTCATGTTTAACTCAACCTTTAAAGCAGATAACATTGCAAGAGGAAAGAGTTACAGAATACTGTTGGATTAAAGTCTGAAAGAAAATGTGATTAACAACACACAACTGTCAGCAGAATATTACCCAGTAATAAACACTTGAAAAGTCCTTAATTACATTGTGTATTTGTATAGTTTCGTTAAAACACCTGCCCGGCGTAATCTTTTCCCTTAAGGTCCGTTGCTGAAATTCTCACATGTTCTACGCGGGAAAAATATGCATCTGTAAGTAGAAAAAGAATCTCAAGCAATTCTTACAACTTAAGATAGCAATAATTTACTCATTAACCCATTTTTGTTCAGAATCTGCTTGAATACAAATACTATTATACTCAGATGGCAGCAAACTAGTTAAATAAAATCTATATATTGTATGTATCTAATAAAAATGTATAAGCTGTGAAAGAAGATTATTAGTGAATGAAAGTAAAGCACTCAGATCCATAATTGAAGATCTCCTAAGGGAAAACATTTTAGAGATTGTGGGTACAAAAAAGAAAGAGCACATTCCCTGAAATGTTTGATAGAAAAAAAAACAAAGACTAGGGTAGCTCAGTGTCTACACCAACACTGACCACCTATGAGAGGTGGTGATTCTGGCTTAGTCAGAGACCTTCATTTCCAGGAGATATAGAATTATATTTGGCCATTTTGGTTATGGTAAAATTCCACCAAATCCATCTATCTATATCTATCGACCTATCTAATCTATCGATCGATCTATCTATCTATCTATCTATCTATCTATCTATCTATCTATCTATCTATCTATCTATCTATCTATCTATCTATCTATCTATCTATCTATCTATCTATCTATCTCATAGAGTGGCCAAATAATAACATCCTAAAATGCCCAAATAACAAGTTCATACAGTGGTCAAATAACAAGAACGACCATTTTGTATTTGACTTCTAGTTTGATTTTTTTTTTTTTTAAATTAGGTTGAGAAACCTACAGCAGCTGTAAAAAAAAACCTCAGGTAGACTGCTCACCTTATTAAGGAAAGCTTGTCCAACATGCCTAACACAGGAAACTTTTATTTATTTTTTTAAACTACGTGATAAAATTTTTTGACAACTATCCATATATTCAGAATATTTTCTTGACAAGATTTTCCTGTAAAGGTTATTGTCGTTGTCATAAAGTCAAATAATAAAAATGTTGTCTTTGCAATCTATTTTTATTTGTACACAAAAGGTCATTATATTGTCACCCTGAGATAATACTTTATACTCCTTAACCACTACAGTTAAAATAAAGGGTTCCGTGGTCCAGGAACATTTTGCTTTTTATCATGCTCACTTGATTTAATGCTCTGTCGTAGTTGCTAGTGACTGGCGCACCCTGAAATCAATATTTTCCCCCGAGGGTCGGCATTGTGGATAAATTCCAATATTATGTGCTGGGATTATTACAAGATGATTAGGTCTCTTTAATTAGGTTACTAAAACAAAAGCATGCTTGATATGGCAGACTAATCCCTCTCATTGACTGACAAAGTAAGTCATGAAGGTTTTTAATGACCTGAAATTGCACCTGGCGCCTCCGCAGCCGTTAACACGACTGAATTTAATATAGTAGGATTAAATACAGCGCTGAACTAATAAACAGACCTTCAAAAAATAGGATTGCTATCTAATTATTGCTATTAATCGGGGAAGTTGGATAAAGCAATTATAGGTTTTAGGAACTCTAAGGGCAATTGTGCATATGGTCTGAATTCTGGTCGCTGAATATATTTATTTCTAAAACATTTTTTCCGTCATTTTAGTCAATAATCAATACCATGTCATATTGTCCTCATGTGCAGATTGCTCTATCCATTTAATTTACATATACATCTTGGTAAGTCTCAGCTATATGTGGGAAAAATAGTCACAGCAGAAAACCTCTGTCATAGTCACCCAATATTGAGCTTTGAATGTGATAAGGTTATTGATTATTGAAAAATTCTCCACAGCAGCTAATTGGGCTGCAAAATGCTTTACATTAACTCTCATGTGTAAAATAGGCAAAATTCTCATCATGTTTAATGCTTACATTGAGAGGGACAGCTTGAACATATAGACAGACGTATGCAACTGTATGCCTATACAGACAAAACAGATAAAAACAAGGGGACATATATACATAAACACCGAAAAAGGCCATGCTTACAAATGGACACAGCCAGGTCAGAAACGCTGATGAAGGAGAGTGAGCAGGTGCTTTAAATAATAATAGCCACTCCCACTAGTCTTGAGGGGAGTGGTGTGTGGTGCATGGGATGTGTAGTAAAAAATAATAAATGAATAGTGTGTGTGCAAGTGTAATACTATAAGTGAAATATAGGGGCCAGTAATGAGTAAAGTGCCTCAATAAAAATAAATGAATAATGGGGTGCAAGTGTGTGAAACATGGAGGGATTGTGTGTAAGTCATGAGGCGCAACGTGTATAGCCAGGTAGAAGCCTATTTGTGACGCCTTGATAATTCATAGAGCGGGCTACCCTGCTTGCTAAGCCAAACAACACACCATGCTCTCCCAGCATCAAAGACCCGGCTGTGTCCAAAAGAAGCAAATATAAGTAATAATGAAAAATACCTGGGGTATTAGTGATCATTTTGGCCAAAAGGAAGCACCTGCTCACTCTCCTTCATCAGCGTTTCTGACCTGGCTGCGTCCATTTGTAAGTATGGCCTTTTTCGGTGTTTTTGTATGCCTATACAGTTGCATACATATGGCATAGAATTTAATAAATATGAATACAGATCATATCTAAATAGGCTTGAGCTCAGTACAAAGCATACGGTGCCAACCAGGGGATAATGATGATATAATACAAATACAAAGTTAGAAAGGGAAGGATAGGGGAGGGAAAGGAAAAGGGAAGAGGTCATACTTGGATATTCACCTATCATGTCTTGTATTTTAATACACAATATCAGATGTGGCCAGTTTTTTGGAAAAATCTCCCTTATTGTTCCCCAATGCTGTCCAACTATTTTTGGGGGTTTTTGTGTTGTCTCATTTTGTCAGATACAGGATCACCATTGGTGTGACTTGTGTCATGTCATTTTATTAATTTGTTAATAAACTTTTTCATACTTTTACATTTATGCTGAGCCGTGTGCCTGTTCAACCAGTAGTTATTCCCTAATCTCATCCCCCTACCCCCTGCTTCTTCCCTTTTGCTTTCCCTCCCCTATCTTCCCATTCTAACTTTGTATTTGTATTATATGCCATAGAATGTTGATAAAAAACAAACAAACTGACATTCACTTATTGCAGCTTGACAAGAACAATAGCTATTTTTTAGTTGTTTAATTTTGTATCTTTTTTTTGCCTATAATAATAGCTGAACTGTGGCAAGTGTAAGAATGTAAATGTAACTTTGAAATTACTTTGCAGCAGTTGAGATGTGTGGCACAATATATAAAATATATTTAACAATAACCTATCGATTGTTAAAGAGAAGATCATGCAAGGTCTAAGGCAAAAGTGTGAGCATCTCTTCTTAATGATGAGTGATTTATTTTATTGATATTTTGTCTACCTTTATTATATTTTGATGTGACTGTATGACAATACTCCAAAGAAAAGCGGGAAGTTAAAGCAGCACAGGTCCTGACAGCTGGAGCGGTGTCCCACTGTCAAGTCAGATAAACCAAATCTGACATTATGCAATCTTCAAATCAGTAGTTGAACAACAACAACAACAACAACAACAACAACAACAACAACACACGTCTCCAGATATTGAGTCAAAAAAGGTAGAATTTATTCATCAAACACAGCAAAAATTGGCAACATTTCGACCCATTATGAGTGAAGGGTCTTTCCCAAGCCAATTTTTGCTGGATGTTTGATGAATAAATTCTTTACCTTTTTTGACTCAATATCTGGAGATGTGTGCTGTTGATGTATGACAACACTGTGACAAAGCCTGCAAACACCAACATCAACCAGCCAACATAGCCAGTAAGTGTCAGTTGGCTCCATATTAGCTGGGTGGTTGAGTGGGTGGGGAAATGAGAAAAAGTATCTGGGTAAGATTATTTGAATGGGTAATTATTTTGAATCCCCCACCCCCCAGGCTGTTCTTATCATTTTTGGGGAATCCAGAGCAAGGGTTAATGGTGGGGCCCATCCTGCACTTTACAAAAATCACCAATGTTGTGAGAATTTTATGATACAGCATAAGCAAAAAAAGAAATATATGATGCACAAAACATTTACCATCCACTGTGCTCTGTTAAAGAATAAACCACTAAATAAATAATCAAATAATCAAATAAAACCCATTTACTCAACCAGTCCCATCCAGTGCTACACAGCCCGGACTCATTGGACTCATTGTCACTAGAAAAGGAGGACCAACAGCATAGGGTCAGCTTGTTTTAAGGAAAACCAGCCACCAGGTTGACCGGCAAGGCACTAGTTGAGGAATTGTGGGGGTGACCCCATGCTGTCTGTTTGTTTGATTTATTAATCTCATTAACACATAATAGGATTAAATACAGGGTCCCAGCTGACATTTTCACACATGATAAGCTTAGATACAGGGCCCCAGTACACAGTTTAACACATAAGAAACTTAGATACAGGGCCCAGGCAGACACTATAACATATGATAGGCTTAGATATGAGGCCCCAGTAGACAGTATCACACATGATAGGCTCAGATACAGGTCCTCAGCAGAGTGTATCATACATGAAAGGCTTAGATATGGGGCCCCTGTAGACAGTATTACACATAGTAGGCTCAGATACAGGGCCTCAGCAGAGTGTATCATACATGAAATGCTTAGATACAGGGCTCCAGCAGACAGTATTATACATGCTAGACATAGATACAGGGCCCCAGCAGAGAGTATCACACATGATAGGCTTAGATATAGGGCCCCAGCTCAGAATATCATATATGAAAGGCTTAGATATATACTGTACCTATAACTTCTTGCTTCTGATTTAGGTCTTCGGGTCCAGGCACAGCGCTGGATCCTGTAACTTCCTGTTCAACCTCAAGATGTCTTGAAGCTGAACAGGAAGTTACATAGTTGATGAGGTTGAAAAAAAGACACAAATCCATCAAGTCCAACCTATAATCCTACCATGTTGATCCAGAGTAAGGCAAAAACTTCCATGAGACAAATGCCAATTTCCTCATTAGGGGGAAATACATATCATACACATACATAATATGTACAATAACATATCCAATTAAAATATATAGTATATATACAGCACTGCTAATACTGTACATACAAATTAAAAATGCAATGTAAATTTCTCTTATTTGTCACAATTACAGTATCATACATCTACATAGAACAAATATATTCACCCTCACACACTTATACTGTACATATATATATATATATATGCATATACACAGATATGCACTTATACACAATCATATACAGTATACACTAACCTTCTATGCAAGATCTGTCATGTCGGCATTTTACTCAATTGGCAGATGGGATCCCATTACACCCCCACTCCATCCCAGGACATTCATTTTTATTTAAATGGATAGGAACTTTTCAACAAACTTCATATGAATCAACAGAGCAAGTGAATTTAAGAAACTTTGTATTTTATCTTATTAGAGAAAAATTCATTTTATTCCTCTTATCAGACTCATTCCCGCCTTCCTATAACAGTTCACTAACTCCGAATTGTACTGCTTTTCTGTCTCCTCAAGAGAAGATGGACTGAGAGATTAGGTTACAGCCGCTCATGTATATCTATGAAGTTGGGAGGGGGAGTAGGGAGCAGGACCATAGTAAAACAGAGACAGAGGATAGAGACACAGTCTCTTCCAGTAAGTGTCATAAGCCCCCCTAGTGCTGAATTCACAGCTACACTGCTCATTACTGCTCTGTAATCTCCTCCATGTTGCAACAGCTTCTATATAAGTGATAAATACAGGTTGGAGAGCAATATTCTCCTCTTTCCTGTGTGTGCTGTGTATGTCAGACAAGATAGCAGTTAGGACCCATCCACTAGATCAGAGAACTGCTAGCAAATAGAAGATAGCAAAAACTCACACAATTTAAAAAAAATATATATATATTTTTGTTTTTTTCCCTTGCAGATTCGTTCCAGCTGAGCAGCTGACTAGGGGGAAGGGGTTAACTGGACACAGGTGGTATAAATTAGTCAGCAGACCTCATTTTGAGCTTGCTCTTTCTGAGCTTGGTGGTTTAAGTGGCTTGTGAACTAAGTGGAGTTCTAAAACCGGAGTTGAAAAGAGGAGTTGAAGCCCCAGTAAGTACTCTTCTTTTCTTTTACTTTGACAATTGTTCGCTGTTTTGGTGTAACTTGGATAATGGATAGCAAGATTGGAGGTTTTCTTCAGTGCACAGTTTGCCATATGTATACATGACTGGAGCCGGAGTTCCAGGGTGAATATCTCTGTGGCAGATGTGAGCATGTTGGTCACCTGGAAGCTCGTATTAGAGATCTGGAGGAGCAGAATGCAACACTGAGGAGGATAGACAATCTTGAGCCGAGCTTGCTGCTCACAGAGCATGCAGTTAGTGGGTTAGAACTGGAGGGTGAAGACATGGGTGAGCAGGATCAGGTAAGTAGCTGGGTTAATGTAGTTAGGGGCAGTAGAAAGGGGTCAAAGACAAGGAAGGCCGATCCGGTTTCTGGCATTCCAAGCAAAATTGCCAGGTTGGGTGATGATGCGAGGGTGTCAGTCTCAGAAAAGGCAGCCCTAGTGGATACTGATCTCCCTAACAGCCGGGAGAACAGCCCAGCTAGTAGTCGGCGGGATGGTAATGCAGGTAAGCCAAGACAATTGATAGTTGTAGGGGATTCTATAATCAGGAAGACGGATAGAATAATTTGTCGCCAAGACCGCCTCAACCGAATGGTTTGCTGTCTCCCTGGTGCCAGGGTTCGGCATGTGGTGGAACGGGTGGACAAATTGCTGGGAGGGGCTCGTGATGATCCAGCTGTTGTGGTCCATGTCGGTACCAACGACAGAATAAATGGTAGGTGGAGGAGCCTTAAGAATAATTTTAAAGAACTAGGCTACAAGCTGAAGGGAAGGACCTCCAAGGTTGTATTCTCAGGAATACTGCCTGTGCCATGCGCATCACAGGAAAGACAGCGGGAGCTCAGGGAGTTAAATGCATGGCTGAAGTCTTGGTGTAGAGGAGAAGGCTTTGGGTTCCTAGAGCACTGGGCTGACTTTTCATTGGGGTACAAACTGTATTCTGCAGATGATTTGCACCTAAATGGAAGGGGGTCCGCTGTGCTGGGGGAGAGAATTCTAGCTGGGGTGGCGGAGTGTTTAAACTAGGGCTGAGGAGGGAGGCCAATGTAGGAAATAAAGGGGTAGTTAGGTTAGAGAGGGGTCAGACTATATTGGTGGGGGGAGAAACAGACGGTGGGGAGAGGACTAGGCAACAAGATAAGGAGATCCTTTCGTTACAAAACAGCAGTGAAAATAAAAAGGCCCAAATGTCAAATCACATTTCTGATAGTGAAAGTGAAACATTTAAAGGCAAGTTAAAGTGTATGTTCACAAATGCCAGAAGTCTAGCAAGCAAAATGGGGGAGCTGGAGGCCTTAATACTGGAAGAAGATATAGATATAGCTGGTGTTGCTGAAACATGGCTGGACTCTTCACATGACTGGGCTGTAAATCTACAGGGTTTTACACTGTTTCGGAAAGACAGGGCAAATAGGAAAGGCGGTGGTGTATGTCTGTACGTGAGAAGCGATATGAAGGTGAGTGTAAATGAGACATTAGAGGGTGAAGATTGTGAGGAGGTTGAAACCTTGTGGGTGGAATTACAAAGGGAAGTAAACACTGAAAAAATTACTTTTGGTGTAATCTATAGACCCCCCAATATAACTGAAGAGATAGAAGGTCAAATATATAAACAAATGGAGCGGGCTGCACAGGCGGGTACTGTTGGGATAATGGGAGATTTTAATTATCGGGATATTAATTGGTGTCATGGTTCGGCTTCAACTGCAAAGGGGAGACATTTCCTCAACCTGTTGCAGGAAAATTTTATGTGCCAGTTTGTGGAAGACCCGACTAGAGGTGAAGCTCTGTTGGATCTGGTCATTTCTAATAATGCAGAGCTTGTTGGGAATGTCAATGTTCGTGAAAACCTTGGTAACAGTGATCATAATATAGTTATATTTTACCTATACTGTAAAAAACAAACGCAGGCTGGGAGGGCAAAAACATTTAATTTTAAGAAAGCCAATTTCCCCAGGATGAGGGCGGCAATTCAGGATATAGACTGGGAAGAACTAATGTCAAATAATGGGACAAATGATAAATGGGAGATTTTCAAATCTACTTTGGGTAATTATAGTGCAAAATGTATTCCTACAGGTAACAAGTATAAACGACTAAAATTAAACCCCACATGGCTTACACCTTCTGTGAAAGGGGCAATACATGACAAAAAAAGGGCATTTAAAAAATACAAATCTGAGGGTACATCTGCAGCCTTTGTAAAATATAAAGAGCTTAATAAAATCTGTAAAAATGTAATAAAATCAGCAAAAATACAAAATGAAAGGCAGGTGGCCAAGGATAGTAAAACAAATCCTAAAAAATTCTTCAAGCATATAAATGCAAAAAAGCCCAGGTCTGAACATGTAGGACCCCTAGATAGTGGTAATGGGGAGTTGATCACAGGGGATCAAGAGAAGGCAGAGTTACTAAATGGGTTCTTCCACTCAAAAATGGCTCTAGGTCTTCGCCGGGTAATTATAGACCAGTAAGCTTAACATCAATTGTGGGGAAAATGTTTGAGGGGCTATTGAGGGACTATATACAGAATTATGTGACAATAAATAGTATTATAAGTGACAGCCAGCATGGTTTTACAAAGGACAGAAGCTGTCAAACCAACCTGATTTGTTTTTATGAAGAGGTAAGCAGAAGCCTAGACAGAGGGGCCGCTGTGGATATAGTGTTTTTGGACTTTGCAAAGGCATTTGACACTGTCCCTCATAGACATCTAATGGGTAAATTAAGGACTATAGGTTTAGAAAGTATAGTTTGTAATTGGATTGAGAATTGGCTCAAGGACCGTATCCAGAGAGTTGTGGTCAATGATTCCTACTCTGAATGGTCCCCAGTTATAAGTGGTATACCCCAGGGTTCAGTGCTGGGACCACTATTATTCAACTTATTTATTAATGATATAGAGGATGGGATTAATAGCACTATTTCTATTTTGCAGATGACACCAAGCTATGCAATATAGTTCAGACTATGGAAGATGTTTGTGAATTGCAGGCAGATTTAAACAAACTAAGTGTTTGGGCGTCCACTTGGGTGTACTTGTAAATCATAAACTAAATTTCAGCATGCAGTGTCAATCAGCTGCTTCAAAGGCCAGCAAAATATTGTCGTGTATCAAAAGAGGCATGGACTCGCGGGACAGGGATGTAATATTACCACTTTACAAAGCATTAGTGAGGCCTCATCTAGAATATGCAGTCCAGTTCTGGGCTCCAGTTCATAGAAAGGATGCCCTGGAGTTGGAAAAAATACAAAGAAGAGCAACGAAGCTAATAAGGGGCATGGAGAATCTAAGTTATGAGGAAAGATTAAAAGAACTAAACCTATTTAGCCTTGAGAAAAGACGACTAAGGGGGGACATGATTAACTTATATAAATATATGAATGGCGCATACAAAAAATATGGTGAAATCCTGTTCCATGTAAAACCCCCTCAAAAAACAAGGGGGCACTCCCTCCGTCTGGAGAAAACAAGGTTCAACCTGCAGAGGCGACAAGCCTTCTTTACTGTGAGAACTGTGAATCTATGGAATAGCCTACCGCAGGAGCTGGTCGCAGCAGGGACAGTAGATGGCTTTAAAAAAGGCTTAGATAATTTCCTAGAACAAAAAAATATTAACTCCTATGTGTAGAAATTTTTTACTTCCCCTTTCCCATCCCACTTCCCCTTTCCCATTCCTTGGTTGAACTTGATGGACATGTGTCTTTTTTCAATCGTACAAACTATGTAACTATGTAACACTGGGAAACAAAGATAGAGCCTAAAGATGGGAAAATAGTGTAAAAATGCAGGATACAAGTCATATAATGGTCAGAAATAGTGTTATTGCTCACGTACACACATATGATAGTTTTTTCTGAAAAGTCACCTGAAAGTTAGGTATGATTTAAATGAAAGCAGCTTCCAGCTCTCTCCAAACTCCACCTGCACTCAGCGACCCCCCCAGCTACTCCCCTACCGCACAGAACATCCAGGACGCTGGCTAGCGTCAGGATTTTGAGTGACAGGTGGTCCGTGTCCAGCTGACACAGCGGGCTCTGTAACAACCGCTATGGCTGCTACTGTGGTAGTTATGCTCCTGAGTCCAGGGTACAGTATAACCAAAGTTGATGCGGTTCACTTTTTTTTAGCTGTTTGCTACAAGTTTCTTTCATGTGAGTCAACAGGACACAGTCCCATTTATATTTCACTATTATTAGTATTTTTTAACTGAAAAGTCAGGCCTCATGCACACGGCTATGCGATTGTGGACACGGCCGGCCGCCGGAGTCCGCATTTTTGGCCCGTTCTCCCATACCAAGTATGATAGCACAGCCCGTAAAACGCAAAAGATAGAACATGTTCTATCTTTTGCGGTACAGTTCTACGGCACGGACACCTATCCGTAGCGATACGGAAAGGTGTCCGCGGCCAATAGAACTGAAGGGGTCCATATTACGATCCGCAATTACGGAGATTTTTTTCGGTCATGTGCATGGGGCCTCACACTGTGATTTTCCAACATTAGAAAAACACATGCTGAAAAAATAAAATAAGCTAAAGTATTACATCTCTCTGCTTTAACACTACAAGCAAATACGGTATCAGCAGGGCCTGGTCATTTGATTATCTGTATATAATAGGTCATCAGTACTACATTTGGGTAGGACAGCTGTCAGAATTAACTTTAAATATAGCCCTGCTTAGGTCTATATACTGTGTAGGCTTTTTTGACGTATTGGACAGTTACAGGAATGTTACAGGATGGTAGTATGCACATTTCTGCAGCTTAACGTGTTCCTATGGATTGCATCTGTCTTACAATAAAAACGCTGCATAGTCCATCCTTAGAACTATACTTGTTGAATTTTTCTTGACAACTTTCTTTACTAAAAAAACAAAAACGAGTATATTCTAGACATTACTATGTCAGCCCACTATAAGAAGAAGAAGGCCATCATTCACTACATGAAAACGAGCCTATGCACTAGTTTCATAGTTTCAGAAAACAGCACTTTTAAATAGGAAGTTTACAAACCCCAGCTAGCCTAAAGCCAACAATAAAAAGAAGTTTAATTTTATCATACAAGCAAAGTCTTTAATGCATGAGTGTAATTGTTTCTAAATGTTCAAGTGTATAAAGATCGAAGGCTGTTAACAAAATTGTGCGTGGCAGCCTGGGCATAAGACTTCATTAGGAACAAGTTGCAATATTTTCTCTAGATGCCGTTAGCAAGACAAGGTGTACCATTACAGATCTGGTAGAACAGAATGCAATATGACAGTAAATATTTCATCTATTGTACCGCCTAGATCTTATTATAATACTTTGCTATTCAAGAATAAAACGACGTGGCAGAAAAGTATTACTACATAGTCTGTATACTGCAATATATCATACTATACAAATCATTTTGGGAGGCTTATTAGTTTTACAGTAGGTTATAATCAGAGCTAGAAAATAAAAACAAAATGTGTGAACATTGTAGTTTATGAAGTGTAGCATATTGTTATAGTTTAGCTTTCTTAATGTGCTAATTAAACTATGTATTACTTAAAAAAAATTAAGAAGACTGTATATTAATGAGGCGTGTAATATAACTATAATAACAGCTGTATTAGCTCAGAGGAGCACTAAATCTAAAAAGATGTCCTACTTAAAGCAACTTTTTACATTGAATAATATAGTTTGGAAGGATAACAAAACTAAATACACTAGTCCTTCACAATGAATTAGAATATCATCAAAAAGTTAATTTATTTCAGTAATTCAATTCGAAAAGTGAAACTCATATTATATAGATTCATTACCCACAGAGTGATCTATTTCCAGCATTTTTTCTTTTAATGTTCATGATTATGGCTAACAGTTAATGAAAACCCAAAATTTAGTATCCAACGCAGTCAACGCAGCCGTCTAGCAGGAAATTTTCAAGCACTTCATGCTTGCCTCTGCTGACAAGCTTTATAGAGATGCAGATTTCATTTTCCAGCAGGACTTGGCACCTGCACACACTGCCAAAAGTACCAATACCTGGTTTAATAACCACAGTATCACTGTGCTTGATTGGCCAACAAACTCGCCCGACCTAAACCCCATAGAGAATCTATGGGGCATTGTCAAGAGGAAGATGAGAGACACCAGACCCAACAATGCAGATGAGCTGAAGGCTGCTATCAAAGCAACCTGGGCTTCCATAACACCTGTGTCACAGGCTGATCGCCTCCATGCCACGCCGCATTGATGCAGTAATTCATGTAAAAGGAGCCCCGACCAAGTATTGAGTGCATATACTGTACATACTTTTCAGCAGGCCAACATTTCGGTTTTAAAAATCATTTTACCATAATCATCAACATTACAAGAAAAAAATGCTGGAAATAAATCACTCTGTTTGTCATGAATCTATAGAATATGAGTATCACTTTTTGAATTGAATTACTGAAATAAATTAACTTTTTGTTGATATTCCAATTCATTGAGAAGGACTAGTATATGACATATTTTTTGGGGGCAAGTTATTATAATTTTTTCATGTGGCATTTGTACCTGAACTGATTCTTTTGGTGTACAGAATCCTAACCTTTGGTTGAATTTATTGGAAGAAGCCCCATAGTAACGCAATATATTATCTACACCGCTTACACTGGTGTTGGTTCCCAATTTTGATTGGAACTTTTTATCAGCTTTTGCATATACATTTCGCTTGTCCCACACAGCAGTCCGATAATTATTGTCAGTATCATTCATTTGATTAATTATACAGTATGCATTTTCCTATGGATTTTACTTCCTATTGATTTTTTCTAACTATTCTCTTTGTAAAAACTGCCTGTTCTGTATAATATATGGGAACTGCCGTGGGTACGTGGGTCTGTGAAGCATGTGCACAGTATCTATGAATTTGCACATGAGTGGTATTGTGCCCACTTTCATCACCCAATAAAATAGACAAGTAATTACTTAATTCCTTGTGGGTTTTCAAGATCTTCATTATTTACTACCGGTAGAAAAAATAAATCTGTTCAGGTGCATGGCGTGGGTCTCCATCACATGACCAGGAATGAACTGATACAGAAACTATATTGGAAAATTGTAACATTTTTCATTATACAATGAATAATGTTGATTTTCTGAAACTGGAATACCCCTTTTATTTGTAATTTTGTTATTTTAATTCGAATTTTAATTGAAATTTTTTTTTTTCTTAAGACACAATCTGTCACAGATGTTCCTGCATTGCTGAATTCCTCTTGTGCTACCTATTAGCACAGGAGGAAGGTTACATCCTGTCAAAAAAAGGGGGGACATTTCCAGCATACTACGAGCACACTTTGAGGTAGAGAAATATATTTCATTTTATTTTATTTATTATATAATAATTAAATTATCCAAGTGAATGGAAAAGATGGTGTATACCTTTTCCCAGGCTATTGCCTAACTATGTACAAAACTATTTAAAAGCACAACCTGGCAAGGTTTTTCTATACCACAAAAAATACAAATAATAATTTATACACAATTGCCTACCAATAAGTATAACAGTAAATACAACACTTATCCAAAGGTTACATTCTGGATTGTACTACGGATGTAGCCATCTTTATCTTGACTCTGATAACTTGATGCAGCGTGATATCACACAACAAAAGCCATTGAAAAAGTCAAGGTAAAGTTGCTTGACACTGTGTATTTAATGCTTTAAAAGTCAAGATAAAGGGGGTTGCTGTTGAGCGATGCACATGTAGATCAGTAGAGAGAAGTAGAGTGGATTGAGCGGCCGTATAACAGCCATATGCTATCTATATAGTTGGACAGAGTGCTCTGCCCATTTATTGGCACAGTTGACCATGACCATACCGCACTCTATATAGATGTGCAAACTGCACTTGTGAAGTTCTGTATGGTGCTATATATTTACCAGGGTGTTTCCATATGGTGTTTCATACAGGTACCATAAAAGTTTCATGTACCTACGCATGAGTTCTATATGGGGTTCCATGCGGGAACTATAAAAATTCTGATGTATTCTCTGCTTTGAAACCAGGGGAGAAATCAGCACTCATTATGATATCTGTAGGAAGCTGTTTACATGGCTTCACCTATAATAATGTAATTTTTCAGTATCCTTTAACATTTATGGGTAAAAATGGCATCCATATGGCATCTGAAGGAGCATGGCATGATTTTCTTTATATAACGGCACATGGAGTGCTTACAGTGTGTCACAGTGCTTACAGTGAGTGTCTTCATACAAACATACAGTGGCATAGGTAGGTATGGGAGCCATCATAAAGAAGGATAACATAAACACCATGCTATATAGCTTCATACAATTCAAAACTTGTACGGAGCCGCAAACAGTGTTCCCTTTAAGTTCACAGAGTTTTTTCGGCGCTGATTATGTCGTAGAAACCGCGTTTGAATTAGTGCCAAAAAATGCCCAAAATCCCCCTCCAATGATTTCAATGGGAAGCAGAGGTGTTTCGTTCTAGTGCGGTTATTGATCTGCTCGCAAAAAAAAAAAAGTGTCATGCCCTTGTTTGAAGCATTTTTTTCTGCAGCTTTTTTTTTTAATTTAAAAAAATGCCTAAAAAAACAGACAAAAAAGCCTTATAAAAGGGTAAAAAAATATCTTAAAAAATGCTTGCACTTCAAAATTTGCCTAGAAAATCCTGAAGGAATTTTGAGGCAGAATTTTTCTGCCTGACAAAAACCTCCATGTGAACTAAGCCTAAGCTGTGCACTATGGAAAGGAAAGAGTTAAAACAACATTCTAATGGGTTAGTGAGCCCAATAACAGATTTACCTATCTGTAGGTAATGGAATGTTTAATTCTCTCATTTCCAAAAAACACAGTTTACCGGGAACAGTGGCCATAATATGGGTTTTGTGCATGAGGCCTCATTGTCAGTCAGCTGCTGTGAGTCGTGTCTCATGGGCAATTGCACAGTTTGCCCCACTTTCCCCAAAGCCAGGCCTGTTTGACAAAAGACCAGTAAGTTAACCCCTTCCCGACATTTGTCGTATGGATATGTCATGGAAAGCTAGTGCTTCCCGCATTTTGCAGTATCCATACGACAAATGGTGGACACCGGCTCAGAAGCTGAGTCGGTGCCACCATCCCCGGGTGTCGGCTGTATGTTACAGCTGACACCCTGGGTTAATGGCAGGGACCGAAATTTGCTCCGATCCCCGCCATTAACCCCTTAAATGCAGCGGTCAAAAGCGATCGCTGCGTTTAAGGGGTTCGCAGCTCATCGGCAGCCCAGCAATGAAATTGCCGGGGTGCCAGTGGCTGCAAGGGCAATCAGAGGCCTAACACTAGCCTCCAGGAGCTGAGCCGGCATCATCAGTGGTGGATGTCAGCTGTATGATACAGCTGACAACCACCTGTAACAGCAGGAACCAGAGCAAGCTCTGATTCCTGCCATTAACCCCTTCAATGCAGCGATCGAAAGCGATCGCTGCATCTTAGAGGTTGCTAGCAGATCGGCAGTCCAGCCATACAATCGCAGGGCTGCCGACTGCTGCTATGGCAACAGGAGGCCTAACAATGGCCTCCTGCTCTGCCATTACAGAAGTTGATTAGACCCCACCCGGAGGCAAAACCTAATCGGCTTGCTGTCAGTAAATAACTGACAGATCTAAAACATTGCACTACATTGGTAGTGCAATGTATTAGAAAAAAAAACTCTGACAGTTGGACCTTCAAGTCCCCTAGTGTGAATAAAGAAAAGTGTAAAAAAAAGTGAAAAAAAGTTGTACAAAATATAATAAAAGTTTCAATAATAAAATAAAACACAATCACATTTTTTCCCTTATCAAGTCCATTATTATTGAAAAAAAAAGATAAATCATACATATTTGGTATCGCTGCGTCTGTAACAGCCTGAACTATAAAAATATTATGTTATTTATTCCATGCGGTAAACGGCGTAAAAAAACACGTAAAAAACAATGCCAGAATTTCTGTTTTTTTGGTCACTTTGCCCTGCAAAAATCGGAATAAAAAGTGATCAAAAAGTTGCATGTATCCTAAAATTATACCTAAAAAAACTATAGCTCGTCTCGCAAAAAACAAGCCCTCATACAGCGTTGTCGATGAAAAAATGTAAACGTTATGGTTCTCACAACATGGCGACAGAAAAAATCCATTCATTTTACAAAAGTAATTTTATTGCGCAAAAAGTTGTAAAACATAAAAAAGTGCTATAAATTTTGTATCACCGGAATCGTACTGACCCGCCGAATAAAGTTAACATGTAATTTATAACACATAGTGAACGCGTATAAAAAAAAACTAAACAACTTGCCAGAATTGCTATTTTTTTGGTCACCTTGCCTCCCAAAACATTGGATAAAAAGTGATAAAAAAGTCGCATGTACCCCAAAATGGTACCAATAATAACTACAGCTCGTCCCGCAAAATAACAGCCCTCATACCACTATGTCTATGAAAAAATAAAATTAGTTAAGAATCCAATAAGTCCGGAAATAAAAAATATGCAGTTGTGCAGGCCTCAGGGGAACCTTTCTTTTGTTTCAAGAGGCGAATTATCAAGGCCCTAAGTTTAAGGCACCAGGAAGGGTAGGGACCAAACATATCTGCTGGAAGCGAGGGCACCCGTATTATACCAGGACAACACTTTCCCAGCAAAGTTACCCAAACTGCGAAGTTGCGGATTGTGGACCAAAAGGGGGATAAATAAGGACGCCATATATCAGTGCGACACTGACCTGTGCAGAAAGGATTGCTTCACAGTGTTACACACATCTATGGATTATTTTATTGTTTTTTTTTACCACATTATTATACTACCTGACTATGCCCCTGATATACTCTGCCCAGCTTACATATGCCCCCACATTATAAACTGAAATACCTGTAAAACTCCAAACAAAACTACTACCAAGCAAAATCCACGCTCCAAAAGCCAAATGGTGCTGTCTCCTTACTGAGCCCTACAGTGTGCCCAAACAGCTGTTTACTTCCACATATATGGCACCGCCACCCCTTTTAACAACTTTTGGGGTGTGTGTCTCCAGTGGCACAAGCTGGGCACAACATATTTCCCACTGAAATGGCGTATATAGGGAAAAAAAATAATTTTTACTTTGCACCATCTGCAGCGCAATAATTTATGGAAAAGACCTGAAGGGTGAAAATGCTCACTACACCCTTAATAAATGCCTTGAGGGGTCACTTCTCAGGGGTTTCTTTTATTATTTCACATCAGAGCCTCTGCAATTGTGAACCAACACTTTGTAAATTGCCAGATTAGGCCTCAACTTCGCATGGTACTCTTTCACTCCTGAGCCCAATCGAATGTCCAGGCAAAAGATTAGGGCCACATGTAGGGTGATTCTAAAACCGGGAAACACAGCATAATAATTAGAGCTGTCTTGTTATTATGGCACATGCTGGGCACCACATATTGGCATATCTATGGAAAAAAATCACATTTTTACTCTGCAACATCGAGTGCAGACTAATTTATACAAAACACCTGCAGGGTTAACATGCTTACTACACCCCTAGGTAAATGCATTGAGGGGTGTAGTTTCCAAAATGGCGTCACTTCTGTAGGGTCTCCACTATTTTGGTCCTAGAGGGGTTTTGCAAATGCGACATAGCGCCCAGAAACCAATCCAGCAAAATCTGCACTCCAGAAACCAAATGACGCTTCTGAGCCCTACTGTGTGCCCAAACAGCAGTTTAGGATACAAATAAGGAGAAAAATAGGACCAAATATACTAGGCGCTGCTATTGAGAAACATATTTAATGGAATAGAGGCTACGTGTTTCGACGCAGGACATGCGTCTTCATCAGGCCATAAATATATGATAACAACCAAACATCTTATATATATATATACATATGCGTCCACAAAAAGTACCAATCACAAGGGGGAAATAGGGAGGAGACAAAAGAACCTCCGGAAACAAAAGGCGCACATGTAATATGGCCTCAACACCCAGATTAATTAATATAATATATAGTAACTCTAATTGTTAGTAAGTTAATAAATTAATAGTAAGATCAAAGTATTGAACAAAAGCAAAGAATAAAATTAGCGCACGCTAAAATGATTAATAAAACATAAATTGTATTCTTTTCTTTTGTTCAATACTTTTATTGTCAGCCAAAATTATGCATATTTTCTTGAAAATGTGAGTAATTGCTGCTAAAGTTCTAAGCCTTGTAACGTCCTAGAAAAATAAAAGGATGTTTAAAAAAATCGATGCTAACCTAAAGTAGACATATGGGGGATGTTAATTAGGGACTATTTTGTGTAGTATAACTGCCTGTCTTACAAGCAGATACATTTAAATTTAGAAAAATGCAAATTTTTGCACATTTTCACTAATTTTTGGTGTTTTTCACAATTAAATACTGAATGTATCGAGCAAATTTTGCAAGTAGCATAAAGTCCAATGTGTCACAAGAAAACATTCTCAGAATCGCTTGGATAGGTAAAAGCATTCCGGAGTTATTACCACATAAAGTGAAACATGTCAGATTTGAAAAAAGTGGCTCTGTCAGGAAGGTCAAAAGTGGCCAAAGCGGGAAGGGATTAAAAGACCAAATGGGTGGAGAACTACAATGGAAATTTACAAAAGGGAATAATAGGCCTCATTTATTAAAAATGTCTACACAATATCTTGTTGCCTAAAGTAATTAATCATTGCTCAGCTTCCATTTCTTAATCTGGCGTGAAAAAAATGAAAGCTGCACTGTGACTGGTTGGAAAAGGCAATAATGGCAGTTTTTCTTTTAGACCGTTTTGATAAATAAAGCCCATATTTTTCCAGATATAAGTGAAAAAGAGAAGATTTTTTTACGTTAGGGCACATTTTGGATATGCTGTGACAGTATTTTAATATCTCATTAGTCAGTGTATAGATGACAGATAATATGTGGAAACGAAAACACAGTTATTTCGAATGTTGTAAAATATGCCTTTTGTATACTTCAGGAAAGGTTGTATGTACTAGATCTATACCATATCAATCTTTTATTGGAAATCATGAATTTGTAGTTATCTAATGGAAATGTAGACACTTATTAAATTATTAAAATATGCGGAACTTGGTAAACTAGAATGTGAATCATATTTTTATAGTTTAGCTCAGTGGCAGCATTATTTTGTCAATCATTTTTATCAAGTTCTTGATTTGCAGGAAGAAAACTTTGCAGATTTGCTCTTACAAAACCTTTTCAATGCAGATTTATTATAACTGTGGGGGGAAATAAGCTGTGTGCGTGGATCACAGGTATATTTGACAAGCAAAACATTCCAAATGCTTCTTGGAAAAAGCATTTCAATCCTATAACAGCTAAAAAGAACTCCGCTGACACCTATCAACAATGAACTGAGGAAACCAATACACAACGCTCCCATTACAAAAACAAATTTAACATTAGATGTTGTTATGTTGGCCTGGGTGGAATAATGTTTAACTTCAGTACAGGCAATTTCATGACTTTTATTCTACATGTATAAAGGAAAATCGATGTTAAACTATGCGCAATGTTAATTTCATTCTATTCTCACCTCACATTTTTGCAACTGTACGGTAGATGCTTTTAAAAGTCAAATGCACCCAAAACAGAAACAAAACAAATTTTTGGTAGTAATAGAATCACAAAATACGGATGTAGCCGTAGCAGTGTGACATTTTTAACTTTGGAAATTCTATACACAAATAAGCCCAAGACTTAAGGCACTTTTATACTGGCCAATTATCGGGCAAACAAGCGTTCACAGTAAGCTCGTCCCTGATTATTGCCCTGTGTAAAGAGGCCGTCGATCAGCCGATGAACTAGAAAACGCTCGTTCATCGGCTGATTGCATTGTAAAAGTACCAGTGTAAAAGTACCTTAAATCAGGATTTTTTAGATATGGTTACTAGTCAAACACTGAAACGGATAAGAGAAATGGTAGTGTAGTCCTTAATAAAAGAGGCAACACCAGGTAAATGTTGTATTATGCATTGTGCTGTACTGACTTGTTTAGGACAGTTTTAGGCTATGTTCACACGGAGGAATTTTTGCATCGGAATCTGCCGTGAATTGCGCCGCAAAATTCCACCTCCCATTCATTTCAATGGGAGGTGGACGCTTCTTTTACCCACTAGCTGATTTTTTCAGCTAGTGGACAAAAGAAACGTCCTGCCCGTTTTTCGGCGGATTCCGCCCACACCTCCCATTGAAGTGAATGGGAGTAGGAATATTCCTGCTGATGGCAAGAATAATTCTACGGCAGGTTTTGCGGCGGGACCCGCAAACCAAAATCCCCCGTGTGAATATAGCCTAACAGTGTCATTTGTGAACTTTTGTTTTGCACTTGAGAAATAGCTAAAAATCTAAATAGATGTTCATCGAAAGCATTTTTGTCGTTGTTTTGTGTCAATTGGATCTTGAACTTGCATTATGTTTCTGTGTTGCGTTGCTGTGCTTGCATATACCGTAGACAACAGAAGGTTTTAACAAAGATATAATGAATGGCATTTATAAATCAGTACTTGGCTTATGCCGAAATTTAGAAAATGCTTTTAATACTGGAAAAAGAGAGATGGGTGTTGTTGTTCGACAGTGATTCATTCCCTAAAATAAACATGACATGGAGTACATAGATTACTGCAAATTCTTCTGGTTTTAACCCCTTCCCTCTTTAGCATCTTTTGACCTTCCTGACAGAACCTCATTTTTCAAATCTGACATGTTTCACTTTATGTGGTAATAACTTCGGAATGCTTTCACCTATCCAAGCGATTCTGAGATTGTTTTCTCATGACACATTGGACTTTATGTTACAAGGCAAAATTTGCTCTATACATTCAGTATTTAAATGTGAAAAACACCAAAATTTTGTGAAAAATTGCAAAAATTAGCATTTTTCTAAATTTAAATGTATCTGCTTGTAAGACAGGCAGTTATACCACACATAATAGTTGCTAATTAACATCCCCCATATGTCTACTTTAGATTGGCATTGTTTTTTGAACATGTTTTTATTTTTCTAGGATGTTACGAGGCTTAGAACTTTAGTAGCAATTTCTCACATTTTCAAAAAAAATGTCAAAAGGCTATTTTTACAGGGGCCAGTTCAGTTGTGAAGTGGCTTTTACTGCCTTATATATTAGAAACCTCCAAAAAGTCACCCCATTTTAAAAACTCCACCCCTCAAAGTATTCAAAACAGTATTCAGAAAAATTCTTAACCCTTTAGGCGTTTCACAGGAATTAAACCAAACTAGAGGTGAAATTTACAAATTTCATTTTTTGTTGTTGCAGAAATTAATTTTTAATCAATTTTTTTTGTAACACAAAGTTTTACCAGAGAAATGCAACTCAATATTTATTGCCCAGGTTCTGCAGTTTTAGTAAATATCCCACATGTGGCTCTAGTGTGCTTATGGACTGAAACACAGGCCTCAGAAGCAAAGGAGCACCTAGTGGATTTTGGACACTTCTTTGTATTAGAATATATTTTAGGCACCATGTCAGCTTTGAAGAGCTCTTGTGGTACCAAAACAGTGGAAACCCCCCAAAAGTGACCCCATTTGGGAAACTACACCCCTCGAAGAATTTATTTAGGGGTATAGTAAGCGTTTTGACCGGACAGTTTTTTTGAAGAAATTTTTGGAAGTAGGCCATGAAAATGAAAATCTACATTCTTTCAAATAAAATGTAGATTTAGCTAATTCTTTTTCATTACCAAAAGGACTAAAGGAGAAAAAGCACCACAACATTTGTAGAGCAATTTCTCCCGAGTAAAACAATACCCCACATGTGGTCATAAACGGCTGTTTGGACACACGGCAGGGCTTAGAAGGGAAAGAGCGCCATTTGCAAATCACCTGAGGGGACAAAACAGTGGAAACCCCCCCACAAGTGGCCCCATTTTGGAAACTGCACCCCTTTAGGAAATTATCTAGGGGTATAGTGAGAATTTTTACACCGCAGGTTTTTTTGCAGAAATTATTGGAAGTAGGCCGTGAAAACGAAAATCTACATTCTTTCAAAGAAAATGTAGGTTTAGCTAATTTTTTTTCTCATTTACACAAGGACTAAAGGAGAAAAAGAACCACAAAATTTGTAAAGCAATTTCTTCCGAGTAAAATAGTACCTCACATGTGGTAATAAACGGCTGTTTGGACACACGGCAGGGCTGAGAAGGGAAAGAGCGCCATTTGGCTTTTGGAGCTCAAATTTAGCAAGAATGGTTTGCGGAGGCCATGTCACATTTGCAGAGCCCCTGAGGGGACAAAATAGTGAAAACACCCAAAAAGTTACCCCATTTTGGAAACCCTTGAAAAACTCATCTATGGGTGTAGTGATAATTTTGACCCCACAGGTGTTTCATAGAATTTATTAGAATTGGGCTGTGAAAATCCTTTTTCTTCAATAAGATGTAGATTTAGCTCAAAATTTTTCATTTTCTCAACAAATAAAGGAAAAAAAGAACCCCAACATTTGTAAAGCAACTTCTCCCGAGTACGGCAATACCCCATATGTGGTCATAAACTGCTGCTTGGGCACACGGCAGGGCTCAGAAGAGAAGGAGCGGCATTAGGCTTTTGGAGCACAGATTTTGCTGGATTGGTTTCTTGACACCATGTCGCTTTTGCAAAGCCCCTAAGGTACCAGTACAGTGGAAACTACCCAAAAGGGACCCCATTTGTGATACTACACCCCTTGAGGTATTAATCTAGGGGTGTAGTGAGCATTTTGACCCCAGAGCTGTTTCATAATTTTATGTGAATTGGGCAGTGAAAATAAAAATTTAATTTTTTTTCTAATAAGACTTAGCTTTAGTGCAAATTTTTTCATTTTCTCAAAAAATAAAGCAGAAAAATAATCCCAACATTTGTTAAGCAATTTTCCCAAGTATGGTAATACCCCATATGTGGTTATAAACACATTTTTGGGCACACGGCAGGGCTCAGAATGGAAGGAGTGCCATTTGGCTTTCGGACTACAGATTTTGCTGGATTGGTTTCTGGTCGCTATGTAGCATTTGCAAATCCCCTGTGGGACCAAAACAGTGGAAACCCCCCAAAAGTGACCCCCATTTTGGAAATTACACCCCTCAAGGTATTCACCTACGGGTGTAGTGAGCATGTTAACCCCACAGGTGTTTTGCATAAATTAGTCTGCACTCGTTATTGCAGAGTAAAAATTTGATTTTTCAATAGATATGCCAATGTGTGGTGCCCAGCTTGTGCCACCATAACAAGACAGCTCTCTAATTATTATGCAGTGTTTCCCGGTTTTAGAATCACCCTACATGGGGTCCTAATCTTTTGCCTGGACATTTGACAGGGCTCAGGAGTGAGAGAATACCATGCAAAATTGAGGCCTAATTTGGTGATTTACACAGATTTGGATCACAATTTCAGAGGCTCAGATGTGAAATAATAAAAGAAACCCCCCAGAAGTTACCCCATTTTAGAAACTACACCCCTCAAGGCATTTATTAATGGGTGTAGTGGGCATTTTCACCCCACAGGTCTTTTCCATAAATAAATGCGCTGCGTATGGTGCAAAGTAAAAATTAAAAATTTTCCCCAGAATTGCCAAAATTGTCCCTATATATGCCATTTCAGTGGGAAATATGTCGTGCCCAGCTTGTGCCACTGGAGACACACACATCCCAAAAATTGTTAAAAGGGTTCTCCCGGGTATGGCGGTGCCATATATGTGGAAGTAAACTGCTGTTTGGGCACACTGTAGGGCTCAGATGGGTGGGAGCGCCATTTGGCTTTTGGAGCGTGGATTTTGTTTGGTGGCAGATTTGTTTGAAGTTTTAGTGGTGTTTCAGTTTATAATGTGGGGCATATGTAAGCTGGGCAGAGTACACCAGGGGCATAGTCAAGTGGTATAATAATGGGGTAAACATTAAATAATCCATAGATGTGTGTTACGCTGTGAAGCAATCATTTCTGCACAGGCCGGTGTCGCACTGATAAACGTTGTCTTTACTTATCCCCCTTTTGGTCCACATTCCGCACCTTTGCAGTTTGGGGAATTTTGCTAGGAAGTGTTGCCCTGGTATAATACGGGCATCCTCGCTTCTAGCAGATATGTTTGGGCCCCCCCTTCCATGATTCCCTAATTTTAGGGCCCCGATAAATCGCCTCTTGAAACAGACGAAATGTTCCCCTCTGAACTGCACAACTGCATATTTTTTATTTCCTGACTTATGGAAGCCTTAACTAATTTTATTTTTCATAGACGTAGTGGTATGAGGGCTGTTTTTTTGCGGGACAAGCTGTAGTTATTATTGGTAACATTTTGGGGTACATGCGACATTTTGGTCACTTTTTATCCTATTTTTTGAGAGGCAAGGTGACCAAAATACTGCAATTCTGCCATAGTTTTTTAGGGTTTTTTTTATACAGCGTTCACCATGAATTATAAATTACATATTTATTCTGCGGGTCCGTACGATTCCGGCGATACCTAATTTATAGCACTTTTTTATGTTTTACAACTTTTTGCACAATAAAATTACTTTTGTAAAAATAATGTATTTTTTTCTGTCGCCATGTTGTGAGAACCATAACTTTTTAATTTTTTCGTTGACAGAGCTGTATGAGGAATTGTTTTTTGCGAGATGAGCTATAGTTTTTATAGGCACCATTTTTGGATACATGTGACTTTTTGATCACTTTTTATTTCTATTTTTGTAGGGCAAAGTGACCAAAAAACAGAAATTCTGGCAATATTTTTTAAGGTTTTTTTTTTACGCCGTTCACCGCGTGGAATAAATAACATAATATTTTTATTGTTTAGGCCATTACGGTCGCGGCGATACCAAATATGTATGGTTTATTTATTTTTTTCAATAATAAAGGACTTTATAAGGGAAAAAGGGCGATTGTGTTTTATTTTATTACTTAAAACTTTTATTATATTTTTTACAACTTTTTTTCACATTTTTTTACACTTTACTTTAGTTCCACTAGGGGACTTGAAGGTCCAACTGTCAGATTTTTTTTTTCTAATACATTGCACTACCTACGTAGTGCAATGTATTAGATCTGTCAGTCATTCACTGACAGCAAGCCGATTAGGCTTCGCCTCCGAGCAGGGCCTAATCGGCTTCCGTAATGGCAAACAGGAGGCCATTGTTAGGTCTCCTGGTGTCATAATAGTAGTCGGCAGTCGTGCGATTGCAGGGCACAGCTGCCGATCTGCTAGCAACCACAAAGATGCAGCGATTACATCCAATCGCTGTAACTGAGGGGTTAATGGCAGGGATCGGAGCTATCTCTGGTTCCTGCCGTTACAGGTGGATGTCAGCTGTAACATGCAGCTGATATCCACCGCTGAGGACGCCAGCTCAACTCCTGAGCCGGCGCCATCTTGCCGGCGGCTACGGAAGCCTTTCAGGCCTCGCCTCCGGGCGGGGGCTGGAAGTTTTCCGTGCTAGGCACACCGGGAGGCCAGTATTAGGCCTCCAGTTGCCATTGCAGCCACCGACACCCCGGCGATTTCATTGCTGGGGTGTCGATGAGTTGCAGACACCTTAAATGTAGCCATCAGTTTTGACGGCTGCATTTAAGGGGTTACTGGTGGGGATCGAAGCTAACTTCGGTCCCCGTCGTTACAGCAGGATGTCCGCTGTCAGATACAGCTGACATCCGGGGATGATGGCACCGACTCAGCTTCTGAGCCGATGCCAAGCATTTGTCGTAAGTATAAAACATTTTGCGGGAAGCAATGGCTTTCCATGACGTATACTTACGACAAATGTCGGGAAGGGGTTAAACACCAATTATTAGGCACACACATCCATTGACATATACACTATATGGACAAAATTATTGGGAAGTAAGGATTTTATGACATTCCATTCTAAATCCGTAGGCATTAATATGGAGTTGGGTCACTCTTTGCAGCTAGAACAGCTTCCACTCTTCAGGAAAGTCTTTCTACAAGATTTTGGAGTGTCTGTGGTAATTTTTACCCATTAATTCAGAAGAGCATTTGTGAGGTCAGTCACTGATGTTGGATGAAAGGGCCTGGCTTGCATCCTAAATCTGTTCGATGGGTTGAGGTCAGGGCTTTTTCATACACATTACACTCACCAGGGACGTAGCTAAAGGCTCATGGGCCCCGAAGCAAAAGTTCATATTGGGCCCCACCCCCTGCAAACTTCTCATGGCCGACGGTCTGCAGCTTTCAGCTGCATCACTGGGTCTCCTAAGTGACCCAACAATGCAGCACTAGCAGCCGGGGGTGTCACTAAGGACTTAAAATGTCAGGGGAAATAGCCCCAATACATATGTGTCCGCCCCCAAAAATTGTATGTGTGTATAGGAGACAACCTATCTATAGCACTACGACCCTATAAACTATGGATAGGTTTAGATGCAGCGGCTCAGCAGACAGTATCACACATGATAGGATTAGATACACAGCTCAGCAGACAGTATCACACATGATAGGATTAGATACACAGCTCAGCAGACAGTATCACACATGATAGTATTAGATACAGCGGCTCAGCAGACAGTATCACACATGATAGGATTAGATATACAGCCCAGCAGACAGTATCACACATGATAGGATTAGATACACAGCTCAGCAGACAGTATCACACATGATAGGATTAGAGATAGGGCCCAGCAGATAGTATCACACATGATGGGATTAGATACAGTAGCTCAGCAGACAGTATCACACATGATAGGATTAGATACAGTGGCTGAGCAGACAGTATCACACATGATAAGATTGAGATTTGAGAGAGAAAAGCACGGCGCCACATAGTGTGAGTAAGCCCAAGATATAACAAACTTAGTTTGACAGATGGAGGCTTACCACAGGTGAAAATGTCAGGAGCGGGTAAAAGGTAGATAAGTGATGGATGAGTGCTGCTGCCGAGATCCCAGCCGGTCAATCTTTGAAGGACCACCGCAATGTGAATGAGTAATTTGTTTGAAAAAACGGGACCCCATACGGCGCTGCTACTCAGGAACGAATACAGTAGTAGTTTAGAATTGATACTTTATTGTAGGCTACGCGTTTCAATGCCGCACCGGCATCTTCCTCAGGCCACGAACATTGTAGTCTGAACAACAGCCCTTAAATACACCACGCGGGAGAAAAAAACCGCCAATGTAGACAGGGTTAAAGTGCAAGATGACGTAATCACTGTGAACAGTTCAAATAAGACAGGTACACAAAGTAATCCAATAGTATATAATGCTAATTTAAACTAAAATCGGCAGAGTGGAAATAAAAATACGGTATGGGATCTTACAATAAGAAAAAAAGGGGGGGGGGAAATTGCAAACAATCTATAAAACATTAATATCCATATCAATGAATTTAAACAGTTGCTAAAACACAATAAAATATACAGAAGTTTAGCGATGTATCGTACTTGCAATATTTCGCGGTAATTCACCATTTAATTAGGATGAAAACGAATTAAAAGAAAATAAACTGAATAAGTGAAAATCATAAAAACTGCTATTGAACCCATATAGCTGGGAACTCAACTGGACATAGAAACCATAAAAATAGTGTATATTTCAGTGAAAAAACAACAATCAACCATTATGTTGATCTGAATGTCATTTATATTTTTGTTTCTATTAATTAACCTATGGAATAAAATAAGAACATTCCATCATATAAAGATGTAGGGGTCGAGTAATTAATTTGGATGAAAGGGAGGGCTATTTTGGACAATCTAAAATATGATTAAAGATAAAAGTTTAAAAGCTCAAGAAAAATACAGAAGTATATGCTGTATCAAAACAGCGATATTTTGCGGTAATTCAACAATTACTTGCAATCAAAACGAATTTGTAAAAAAATGGATTCAGGAGGAGAAAAAGATTGAATTTACTATAAACCCGTGGCAGCCAGACCCCAGAACAATCAGGGAAATCACTATTAATGAGCAATGGTTCTATTAATAGTGATTTCCCTGATTGTTCTGGGGTCTGGCTGCCACGGGTTTATAGTAAATTCAATCTTTTTCTCCTCCTGAATCCATTTTTTTACAAATTCGTTTTGATTGCAAGTAATTGTTGAATTACCGCAAAATATCGCTGTTTTGATACAGCATATACTTCTGTATTTTTCTTGAGCTTTTAAACTTTTATCTTTAATCATATTTTAGATTGTCCAAAATAGCCCTCCCTTTCATCCAAATTAATTACTCGACCCCTACATCTTTATATGATGGAATGTTCTTATTTTATTCCATAGGTTAATTAATAGAAACAAAAATATAAATGACATTCAGATCAACATAATGGTTGATTGTTGTTTTTTCACTGAAATATACACTATTTTTATGGTTTCTATGTCCAGTTGAGTTCCCAGCTATATGGGTTCAATAGCAGTTTTTATGATTTTCACTTATTCAGTTTATTTTCTTTTAATTCGTTTTCATCCTAATTAAATGGTGAATTACCGCGAAATATTGCAAGTACGATACATCGCTAAACTTCTGTATATTTTATTGTGTTTTAGCAACTGTTTAAATTCATTGATATGGATATTAATGTTTTATAGATTGTTTGCAATTTCCCCCCCCCCCCTTTTTTTCTTATTGTAAGATCCCATACCGTATTTTTATTTCCACTCTGCCGATTTTAGTTTAAATTAGCATTATATACTATTGGATTACTTTGTGTACCTGTCTTATTTGAACTGTTCACAGTGATTACGTCATCTTGCACTTTAACCCTGTCTACATTGGCGGTTTTTTTCTCCCGCGTGGTGTATTTAAGGGCTGTTGTTCAGACTACAATGTTCGTGGCCTGAGGAAGATGCCGGTGCGGCATTGAAACGCGTAGCCTACAATAAAGTATCAATTCTAAACTACTACTGTATTCGTTCCTGAGTAGCAGCGCCGTATGGGGTCCCGTTTTTTCAAACAAATTACTCATTCACATGATAAGATTAGATACAGTGGCTCAGCAGTAGAGTATCACACATGTTTGGATTAGATACAGTGGCTCAGCAGACAGTATCACACATGATTGGATTAGATACAGTAGCTCAGAAGACAGTATCACACATGATAGGATTAGATACAGTAGCTCAGCAGACAGTATCACACATGATAGGATTAGATACAGTGGCTCAGCAGGCAGTATCACACATGACTGGATTAGATATCGGGCCCAGCTCGCTGACATTGCGGCTCCAGTGCTGGACCCAGGAAAGGTAAGAATAATAATAATTCTGCTTCTTTATGTGTTACTAATTATTTTTCTGTGTTTGTGTTTTTTTACAAGTTCGGTTGTTGGACTATGTCGGATTCGAGGACCTCAATGACAGCGTTTTTTTATTCTCAATAAAATGGTTAATGGGGGTTGTGTTTTTTATTTCAATAAAATATTTTTTCTATGTGTTTGTATTTTTTTAAACTTTATTATTACTGCCTTAGTAATGGCCGCTGGCTGATTGACAACCTCCATTACTAAGGCGGGGCTTAATGTTAGCAGGTGCAGAGGCTGACACTAACCCCCTTTATTACCCCAGTACCCACCACCACCAGGGGTACTGGGAAGAGCCGGGTACAAACCAGTACCCGATCATCTGTAGTGACGGTCAGGGACCGGAGCGGCCGCAGGCTGGTATTATTAGGCTGGGATAGGCCAAAAACAGTGGCCCTTCCCACCCTGGTAATGCTGCCTGCTGCTGCTGTGTTGTATCTGGCTGGTTATGAAAATTGGGGGGGACCCCACATCGTTCTTTCCAATTATTTTATTTTATTTTTTTTTTAAATGACGTGGGCAGCAGGCAGCATTACCAGGATGGGAAGGGCCGCTGTTTCTGGCCTTTCCCAGCCTAATACTACCAGCCGCGGCTGCCCCATTGCCCGACCATCGCTACAGATGGTCAAGTACTGGATAGTACCCGGCTCTTCCCAGCAACCCTGGTGGCGGTGGGTACCGGGGTAATAATGGGGGTTAGTGTTAGCCTCTGCACCGGCTAACACTAAGCACCGCCTTAGCAATGGACGCTGTCAATCCGCCGGCGGCCATTACTAAGGCGGTAGTAATATAGTTTAAAAAAAACATAAAGACACAGAAAAAATATTTTATTGAAATAAAAAAAAACACACACAACCTTCATTAACCATTTTATTGATAATAAAAAAAAGGCGTCATTGAAGTAGTCCTGGAATCCGACGTAGTCCAACGACCGAACCTGTAACAAAACACACAAAAAACGATTAGTAGTAACACATGTGTTAGGCTTAGATACAGGGCCCATGTGTGATACTGTCTGTGGGACCCTGTATCTAAGCCTACCACAAGGTAGGCTTAGATACAGGGTCCAGCAGACAGTAATCTTATACAGTATAAGATTACTGTGTGCTGCGGCCCTGTATCTAAACCTACCATGTGATTGGCTTAGATACAGGGCCCAGCAGACAGCATCACACAATCTGTGATCCCTCTAAGCCTGCTACATCGTGGGCTTCAAGGAGTTGTCCAGTCCCTAAACATTGTTGGCCTATCCTCGGGATAGGCCATCAATAGCTGATGTGTCGAGGTCCGTCTCCCGGGAGCCCCGCCAACCAGCTGTTTTGAAGGGGCCGCAGCACTCATACGACAGCTGCTTCCCCTTCATTTCACTTACTCGCTCACACTGTGAATCGCCGACACCGATTCACAGTGTGACCGGAATGAAGTGACCGGAATGAAGGGGAAGCAGCTCTCGTACGAGTGCTTGCAGCCCCTTCAAAACAGCTGATTGGCCGGAGTCGGACCCCGCCAATCAGCTTCAGAAGACAGGGATATTAATCTTACCTCCTCTTCAGCCGCAGCAGACGTCCTGACTCTATCCGGGATCACAATGTTGTGCGCGGCGCATAGCGTTGTGACATCATGCGCTGCGCACAGCGTTGAGACGTCAGGACCTCTGCTGCGCTCCGGAACCAGGAAGGTAAGTACTGTCAGTTACTATAGTAACAGGGGCCCGTGACCCGAGTTACTATACTAACTTTTTATTGATGTGGTGCGGGGGGCCACGGGCAATTGCGACTGCTGTGACCCTTATAGCTACGCCACTGACACTCACCCAACCATGCCTTTATGGAATTTGCTTTATTCATTGGGGCACAGTCATGCACCCTAAACTGTTCCCATAAAGTTGGAAGCATACAATTGTCAATCTGACTGCCAAATAGAGAAGCGTGATTCGTCAAATTGTGGCGCAGATATTCGGGCAAAATCTCAACTGCGGAAAGCAGTGGTTTAAAAAATAACCCCCTGGCCATTGTCATATCAATGCGTCCCTTTTCTCTCCGTGCAGCCCAGCTGCCTTGAATGACACTGCAGCCCATGTAACCGCTGCAGCCTGTGATTGGCTACAGCAGTCACATCGGATGAAACGTCATCCGACGGGGCCGGCCTGGACGGAGAACAGAGGAATGCATTTCTATGGCAACGCCTATGAATAAGTATTAACTTTTTTTTGTAATTTTCAACAAAAAAATATGTTTTTTTCTGATTTGCGATTTTTGCTGTGGAATCGCATTGTTTCCACTGTAAAAGTTGCAACATATGCTATTTGTTGTGAGTTTTACCTCCCATTGAATTCAATGGGAAAAATCTGCAACAAAAGAGCAACAAATCCGCAGCATAAATTGACATGCTGCGGATTTAAAATCCATACCACAGGTCAATTTATAACCAGTTTCACTGCGGGTATTATCTGCAGTGTGTGCATGAAATTTGTTTAAATCTCATCCACTTTGCTGCTACTGTAAATGCTGCTGAATTTTAATCTCAGAAAAAACAAGTCTCATATAAAGCATATAGTCATTTCTTACCTCTTTAAAATATTCTGGTAGGCAGACAACTCACCATTATCTGTAGCTATATGTACACCCAGGGGTGTGTTATCTGCAATTATTGGTGCCAATCCCCTAGAGCTTAATTTGACTTCTACCTGTTGTTCAATTGACAATACACGGCACAGAGACTTGATGTGCATTAATTCCCCTTTGATTCTTGCATTTGTGATATGCTGACATAAAACTCTTGTTCGCCACAAATGGCATAGGCATTACAAAGATAAAGGAAAAAACTCCTTCCTCTTCTGTATGAAAAATGAACTTTGAACGGTGTTCATACCACATTGGGCATGAATAATAAAATAACACAGTACTCAGGAAGAAACTGTTCAAAGTTCCAGCTTTTTATCCACAAGAACCCATTTCCCTTCATTTGCACTTCAAACAAAGGCTCATGGGACATCATTAATTCTACATTTTAAATTCTAGATATTTTTGCCAGCGTACACCATGCTGAACATAAGTGAATTTTCAACAGGTATCTATTAGCATACAATTACAGGGTTAGATGTTTCTAATGGGATGACTTCAGCAATAGCATCTTTTGGGAAAAATGTCTGTTTAAAAACTAGAATATTTAGATATCAGTGCATTAACCTTTCAGCCATGCATGAAGAAGAACTGAGTAAAGAACTAGTATAGTGCCGGAACATAGACAATTTTAATATGATTCAATGTCCTATATATAAATGGTATATTTAATCAAGACGGAAAGTTCTCAATCACAGTAGATATACTGGTAGACAAAAATACCATATTTCAAAACAGCACTATTCATAACTGCCAAAATAGAGTGGGCTACTCTAAAACAATGTCTCTTTTTCCTAGCATTCAGTTGATAAATTGTACTCCAAAAGAGCAGCAATGAAGAGTATTGAGTTTTATTCATGCTGTTTCCTGTGAAAGGAAAAAGGAAAACTGGACAAATGGATACACTGTGTTATGTCTAGCCCAGGGCCTGAGGGGTAGAGGTGTAGCCAGGGCCAATTCTAGCTTTTCTGCTGCCTGAGGTGAAAATTGAAATGGCGTCCCCGCATCCGCAAAAAAATCATAAGAAATCCAAGTAGCCAACCTCTTTTGGATTATTCACACTTGTAAATTGAAACAAAAAAATTAAAACTATGTACAAAATTATTACCCCGGTACCCATCACCGTCAGGTGTACCTGGAAGAGCCGGGTACGATCCAGTACCATCTGAAGTCATGGTCGGGCACCAGGCTGGTATTATCAGGCTGACAAAAACCGTGGCCCTTCCCACCCCGGTAATGCTAGGCTACTTTATTGTTTCTGACTGGTTATGTAAAATGGGGGGACCCCACGTCGTTTTTTTGCATTTTTATTTTTTTTATTTTTTTAAATGATGTGGAGTCTCCACCCATTTTTATAACCAGTGAAATACAATAAAGCAGTCACAGCCTAACATTACCAGGGTGGGAAGGCCCACGGTTTTCATCCCTTCCCAGCCTGATAGTACCAGCCTGCGGCCGCCCCAGAGAGCAGCCATCAGTTCAGATGGTCAGGTACTGGATTGTACCCAGCTCTTGCCGATATCCCTGGTGGCGGTGGGTACTGGGGTAATAATAGAGGGTTAGTGCTAGCCTTTTTACTGGCTAACACTAAGCCCTGCCTTAGTAATGGACATAGTCAAACAGACAACTGCCGTTACTAAGGTGGTAATAAAGTATTAAAAAAAACAGAGGCATAGGAATTTTTTATTTATTGGAATAAAAATTCCTCCACACTATTTTATTACACTATTAAAAAAAAAAAAAAAAAATTGTAAATCATCGAAGTAGTCAAACAAATCTTCAACGTAATCCAAACCGTCCACCGGAACCTGCAAAACAAACATTTGCAATATGAAAAATAAAAAAAAACTTATACTCACATACAGCAGTCTTCTGTCTTCTTTCTTCTCCCCTGTGCTGCAATAGAAACTAGAGTTCAATGAACTCTAATTTCTATTGTGGAGCACAGGACCTAGAGATGAGCCTGAAATATTAATAGTTAAATAATCCGCCTGATAAAGAATGCTTAAAATATAATTTATTAATGTTATATTAACACTGGGCTAACCTAACCAAAGATTCTCTGCACAGAAAAGTAACAGGTTAGCCAGGCAAGCAACAACCAGGATAGAGTATTAACAGGAAGCACTAGCACATTACTAGGTAGCTACCTGTCCTAATGTAACAACTTCCCTATCATTAATCAACAGAGCAAATAAACCTCAGAGATGTACAGTGGAGGAAATAAGTATTTGATCCCTTGCTGATTTTGTAAGTTTGCCCACTGTCAAAGTCATGAACAGTCTAGAATTTTTAGGCTAGGTTAATTTTACCAGTGAGAGATAGATTATATAAAAAAAAAAAAAGAAAATCACATTGTCAAAATTATATATATTTATTTACATTGTGCACAGAGAAATAAGTATTTGATCCCCTACCAACCATTAAGAGTTCAGCCTCCTCCAGACCAGTTACACGCTCCAAATCCACTTGGTGCCTGCATTAAAGACAGCTGTCTTACATGGTCACCTGTATAAAAGACTCCTGTCCACAGACTCAATTAATCAGTCTGACTCTAACCTCTACAACATGGGCAAGACCAAAGAGCTTTCTAAGGATGTCAGGGACAAGATCATAGACCTGCACAAGGCTGGAATGGGCTACAAAACCAAGTAAGATGCTGGGTGAGAAGGAGACAACTGTTGGTGCAATAGTAAGAAAATGGAAGACATACAAAATGACTGTCAATCGACATCGATCTGGGGCTCCATGCAAAATCTCACCTCGTGGGGTATCCTTGATCCTGAGGAAGGTGAGAGCTCAGCCGAAAACTACACGGGGGGAACTTGTTAATGATCTCAAGGCAGCTGGGACCACAGTCACCAAGAAAACCATTGGTAACACATTACGCCGTAATGGATTAAAATCCTGCAGTGCCCGCAAGGTCCCCCTGCTCAAGAAGGCACATGTACAGGCCCGTCTGAAGTTTGCAAATGAACATCTGGATGATTCTGAGAGTGATTGGGAGAAGGTGCTTTGGTCAGATGAGACTAAAATTGAGCTCTTTGGCATTAACTCAACTAGCCGTTTTTGGAGGAAGAGAAATGCTGCCTATGACCCAAACAACACCGTCCCCACTGTCAAGCATGGAGGTGGAAACATTATGTTTTGGGGGTGTTTCTCTGCTAAGGGCACAGGACTACTTCACCGCATCAATGGGAGAATGGATAGAGCCATGTATCGTCAAATCCTGAGTGACAACCTCCTTCCCTCCACCATGACATTAAAAATGGCTCGTGGCTGGGTTTTCCAGCACGACAATTACCCGAAACATACAACCAAGGCAACAAAGGAGTGGCTCAAAAAGAAGCACATTAAGGTCATGGAGTGGCCTAGCCAGTCTCCAGACCTTAATCCCATCGAAAACTTATGGAGGGAGCTGAAGATCCGAGTTGCCAAGCGACAGCCTCGAAATCTTAATGATTTACAGATGATCTGCAAAGAGGAGTTGGCCAAAATTCCATCTAACATGTGTGCAAACCTCATCATCAACTACTAAAAATGTCTGACTGCTGTGCTTGCCAACAAGGGTTTTGCCACCAAGTATTAAGTCTTGTTTGCCAAAGGGATCAAATACTTATTTCTCTGTGCACAATGCAAATAAATATATATAATTTTGACAATGTGATATTTTTTATTTTTTTTTATATAATCTATCTCTCACTGGTAAAATTAACCTAGCCTAAAAATTCTAGACTGTTCATGTCTTTGACAGTGGGCAAACTTACAAAATCAGCAAGGGATCAAATACTTATTTCCTTCACTGTATATATACTAAAATTCAGTGACAGCACTGATATCTGACCATCCCTGAGATCTGCACAACAGTAAATTACATTTTAAGCCTTCTTTATCAGGCAGATTATTTAACATTCACTCAAGTAGGCGCAATATTGATTTATCTTGGATATTTACTCGGTTTAGAAATATTAGTAGATATTACTAATTCTGGCACATCTGGGAGTTCCTGTGCGCCAGAAAAAGCTAACACAGGGACTCCTAATAAAATGTATAACTCCTTTCCTTTAAAGAGTAACTAAGCTTTTAAAAAAACTTCTGAGATGTCATAGTGATATGTCAGAAGTTTTGGTCGGTGGGGTTCTGAGCACTGAGACCACCACCGAACGCTAAAACAAAGCTGCAGAAGTGCTCGGATGAGGGCAGTGCCGCTTTATTTCTGATCATCTTCTCTCGGATCAGTGTATTGGCCCAATAGAAAGTCTATGAGCCCGTACACCAACTGCTCGGCTTTCCGAGGAAAGCCAATCAGAAATAAAGCTGCACATCGCTCACCCAAGCACTTCTGCCGCTTCATTTTAGCGATCAATGAGGGTCTCAGTGCTTGGAACCCCACCGATGAAAACTTGTGACATGTCCCTATGACATCTCAGAAGTTTTTTAAAAGTTTTGTTACAGTTGAAGCAGTCAGACGCCCCCGCGTGCAGTATAACTACTAAGGACGCTATGGGGGAAATTATACTGCAAGGGGGTCTGAGCATTTGACTGTTGAGGGCTCTATTGGGAAGTATTATACTGTGCTCAGCCTCCTGCCACCACCAATTTAAAAGTTATTGGCTGACGCTGGGGGGAATTATACTACAAGGGAGTGGGTCTGAGCATCTTGCTGACAGCAGAGGGCTCTGTGGGGGAGAATAATCCCCCTCCCATAGAGACGTCAGTAGTTACTCTACTGCATGGGTGGGGTGTCTGAGCATCCAACTGACCTGACTGCTGAGGGCTCTATGGTGGGAAATTACCCCCCCCCCCATATAGCTCTCTGCAGTCAGTCAGATGGCCCCCCTTGCAGTATCGTAACTACTGAGGGCTCTATGGGGGGAGTTATTCTCCCCCACAGAGCGCTCTGATGTCAGCAAGATGCTCAGAACCCCCTGGCAGTATAAACCCCTTCCCCCTACCGTCGGCTGATCACTTTTAAATTGGTGGGGCCAGGAGTCTGAGTCCAGTAAGTGGTGCGGCTCAGCCACATCTTTCAAATCACAGGCCGCTCTGCTCCTTCTGCTGACCTGCTCCTGCTCCTCTCTGGCAGTGCATGCAGCATCAGAGAGAAGTGTTCTAACAGACGTGCACCTATTGTGCTGCATTTTTGTTAAATAAGTGCTACATTGCCCTGATCCCCTGTGCCTCGGGATAGGCCATCAATATCTGATTGGTTAGGGTCTGACTTTTGGCACTCCCGCCGATCAGCTATTTTTAAGGGGACGCAGCGCTCGTACGAGCACTGCTTCCCCTTCATTCCTAATCTGCTCGTTCTGTAAATCGCTGACACACTTGCAGTGGCGGTTTACAGTACTACAGCCTTCTCCCATTGAAGTGAATGGGAGAAGGCTGTAATATTGTTAACCGCCGCTACAAGCGTGTCGGAGATTTACAGTATGAGCAGATAAGGAATAAAGAGGAAGAAGCGCTCTTAAGAGCATGACGGCTCCTTCAAAACAGCTAAACGGCGTGAGTGGCAAAAGTCAGACCCGGACCGATCACACCTGAGGATAGGCCATCAATTTTTAGGGACTGGACAACCCCTTTAACCCCTTCCCGACATCCGCCGTATATATACGGCACATGCCGGGTGGAGGAATATGGAGCGGGCTCACGGGCTGAGACCGCTCCATAGAGCGAGTGTGTTGGCTGTGTGTTACAGATGACACATCCGGGTAACGAGCGGGATCCCGTTCGAGCGCAATCCCGCTTCTTTAACCCGTTTAATGCCGCTTTCAATAGCGATCGCACCATTTAAATGACTAAAAACAGGGGGGAGACCCCCTGTAACGTCCCAACGGCCCCCCGCAGCGAGATCGGGGGGAGCCGTTGGTTGGCACGGCTGCCTGGGGGCCTGACGAAGTCCCCCAGGTCCGCCATCTTTGTACTCCTATGAAGCTTCATAGGAGACTGTCAGAAACGCGATATACTGCAATACATTAGTATTGCAGTATATTGTGCAAGCAATCTAACGATCGCTGGTTAAAGTCTGCAGCAATTCCGCCATGTTTAACCATGTCCTAAGGCGGAGAAAGGCCTATGAAGAGTACAGTGTAAAGCATTTAAAATCTATAATCCATTGTAAAGTGTAATCGGTGTGAAAATGAATGCTGAAATTAGTATTAAGCAAGAACTGACTTGTTTTTCAATGCTCACCCTTGAACTCATTCCACTTGTACCAATGCTTTCCAATAAAACAGTTAACTAACTCTGTGTATACATGTCATAGGAACAATATCTGTGGTCACCAGTTGTGGTAGAGAGAATATTTTCAATACAAATTCCTGGGTGGCTCCGTTATATTGTCATTCTGCAATTCATTTGAAATATTTTCTGTGTTGACCCCCAAGTGGCTCATGAGAGCATTGCTCCATTGTCAGTGCCAGCTCTGGCTGGTGCCTAGTAAAGGACCGCAGGGAACTCCAGTTCAGGTAAATTACATTTTTGGGGCAGACAGCTCCATAAGACCATCTAATAGCTGCATTTTTTTGTTTTGCCTGGCGTAAAACGATAACATTACAATTGTTTTATTAAAAAGAGTAAAGTGTAAAGGATACATATTTTCTATTATAAAAGTTATTTGTATTCCAGCTAAAGTTGGGAAGTCTCAGGATATATTTATGCTATGTATAATTTTCAAGGAGCCATTAACTCAGAAGAGTGGGAATAATAGTCCTGATTTAAATACAATTAACTTCTAGTCATACACAATGCACAATAATATTTCATGGCAGAGTGACAAGATGTTATCAGGGGCTAATTCCATGATAGCACCAACATGTGTGTTGTTAAGTGCACGTCCTAATTACCATAAATTAACAGTTACTAATTTGTGAAGATTTTGATAAATAGGTCCTATACTCTGTGAACGGCTTTTGACAAGATGAAAGATGGATTCTCTCTGCAAGGAGCAGAAGGGATTACTGAGAGGGAAAATTCTGAGAGCAAGGGCAATTATAGTAATAAGTATCCATGAAGTAAACAGCAAGCAGATCACCCAAGCAGAGCCTGCAAATTAATGAAAATATTTAAAAGCTAAACATGCTGTAAATCACAAACCAAATAATATTGTTCATTATTGTAAGAGTCCCGATGCACGTAGAAAATAATGGACTGGGTGGCTGTGATAAGTGGGACTAGACATGTTTGTACAAATACTGCTATGTTTTGACTCACAGGCAATTTAATTTTAAGTCTTCCACATGATAGCCAGTAGATGAAAATTGTCCTCAATTGTAGATACCTTTTAAAGGATAACTGAAAAGATTATGAAAAATAGCACCCACGAGATCTGAAGAGCGCATTCATTAAAAGGGTTTTCCTATCTTGGACAAAAATTCAAGTTCTTCCCCATCATTCTGCACTCAATACCCCATAATGACAAAGTGAAAACTGAATTTTAGAGATATTTGCAAATTTATTAAAAATGAAAAACTCATATTTTGCATGGACATAAGTATTCAGACCCTTTGCTATGACACTTGAAATTTAGCTCTGGGGCCCTCCCATTTCTCTAGATAATCTTTGAAATGTTTCTACACCTTGATTGGAGTCCACCTGTGGTAAATTCATTTGATTGGACATGATTTGGAAAGACACACCAATGTCTATATGAGGTCTCAAAGCTGACAATGCATATCAGAGAAAAAACCAAGCCATAGGGAGGATAGAACTGCCTGTAGAGCTCAGAGACAGGATTGTGTGGAGGCACAAATCTGAAGAAGGGTACAAAAAAGTTTCTGCTGCACTGAAAGTTCCCAAGAGCACAGTGGCCTCCATAATTCTTAAATGGAAGAAGTTTGGAACAACCTGGACTCTTCCTAGAGCTGGTAGCCCCACAAAACTGCAGTCAATAATCAGGGGAGAAGGGCCTTAATAAGTGAGGTGACCAAGAACATAATGGTCACTGGCTGAGCTCCAAAGTTCCTATTTTCAGATGGGAGAAACTTACAGAAAGTCAACCATCACTGCAGCACTCCACCAATCTGGGTTTTATGACAGAGTGGCCAGAAATAAGCCTCTTCACACTAAAAGACACATGAAAGCCCGCCTGGAGTTTACAAAAAAAAACACCTAAAGGACTTTCAGCCTGTGAGAAACAAGAGACTGTGGTCTGATGAAACCGAGATTGAACTTTTTGTCCTCAATTCTAAGCGTCATGTCTGGAGGAAACCAGGAAGCATGGTGGTGGCAGCATCATGCCGTGGGGGTGTTTTTCAGTGGCTGGGACAGGGAGACTGGTCAGGGTTGAGGGAAAGATGAATGGAGCAAAGCACAGAGATATTCTTAATGAAAACCTGATCCAGAGTGCTCTGCACTTCAGACTGGGCCAAAGGTTCAAGACAATGACACAGCCAAGAGAACACAGGTGTGGCTTAAAGGGGTTTTCCCATGAGAGACATTTATGACATATCCACAGGCTATTTCATAAATGTCAGATAGATGCGGGTCCCACCTCTGGGTCCCGCACCTATCTCTAGAATGGGGCCCCCTAAACCCCGTTCTAGCTTTGTCTGATCTCGCTGACTCCCGGCCACTTCCTGGTTATATGGTCTGGCTGAGCTACGCTGTTTCCGTAGCTCCCATAGTAGTGAATGGCAGTTATGGAAACAGCGTAGCATGCGAACTACGCAGTTTCCGTAACTACCATTCAGTTCTATTGGACTTATGGAAACAGCGTAGCTCATTGACCATATAACCTTTTTCATAGTCGGAATTCACCTCATTCAGCCGCAACACAGTCTTGTTCTGGAGATAGGTGCGATTCCCAGACGTGGGACCCACATCTATCTGACATTTATGACATATCCAGTGGATATGTAATAAATGTCTCTCATGGGAAAACCCCTTTAAGGACAACTCCGTAAATGTCCTTCAGTGGCCCTTCCAGTGCCCTGACTTAAACCCAATCGAACATCTCTGGGAAGACCTGAAAATTGCTTTCCACCGATGGTCCTCATCCAACCTGACAGAGCTTGAGAGGATCTGCAGAGAAGAATGGCAGAAAATCCACAAATCCAGGTATGCAAACTGTGTGGCATTATACCCAAGAAGACTGAAGGCTGTTATCTCCGACAAAGGTGCTTCAACTAAGTACTGAGAAAAGGGTCTGAATACTTATGTCAATGCAATATTTTAGCTTTTCATTTTCAATGAATTAGCAAAGATTACTAACATTCTGTTTTCACTTTGTCATTATGAGATATCGAGTGCAGAATGATGGGGAAAATCTTGATTATTTTTTTCAATTTTAGAACAAGGCTTCAACATAACAAAATGTGAAAAAAAATTGAAAGGGTCTGAAGGCTTTCCGAATGCATTGTACAGAAGGAGCGTAGCACGGCAAGCAATGCTGTTTCTGGAACTCCGAAGCTACAGAAACAGCGCAGCTCAACATGCTACGCTGTTTCCGGAACTCTCATTCACTTCTGTAGGAGTTACGTAAACTGTGTAGCTCAGCAAACTATGCCAGAGAGGGGCCGGGAAGCAATGGGAGACGGACAAGGTAGGACTGGGGATTAGAGATAGGTGCAGGTCCCTGAGGTGGGACCCGCATTGATCGGACATTTATAGTATATCCTATTGACAGGGGCATAGCTAAAGGCTCATGAGCTCTGGAGCAAGAATTCAGCTTGGGCCCCCCTACCCCTCCCCAACACCACCAGACCCCTGAGCACGCCTATGCCCAGCAGTCTTACCCGACAGGCCCCATGGATGCCCATTGCTGCCCCCACACAGTATAATGCCCCATAGCTGCCCACACACAGTATAATACCCCCCATAGCTTCCCCCACACCGTATAATGCCCCATGTAGATTAATGGGAAGGTATCAACAACAAAAAAAACATAAGGCGTATATACTTAAAAATGCAAAAATGCTTTATTACAAAAGTCAGGTTGGAAAAATGCCCACAATTTAAAAGACACATATACACAAAACATAGGTAAAAATAGTAGCCCAATGAGGTTGATTTAAATGTCACACACACGACAGTATATACATATGGAAATAAGTACAATGTAAAGTATCTAGCACAAATGAAGAATGTGGAAAATGTGCAAATATAGAAAATATCCTGCAAAATCTACATAGGATCTATATTGCATTAATAAATAGTCACAAATTAAAATGAAAGGCATGAATAGAATACCAAAAAACAGGATACTGACCCATAGGTATGTGTGTGTGATGTCAAATAATCTCAAGGCTCCAGCAATGAACTGAACTGTATCTGTGTCCTGAGGAGGCAAATACAGTTGGAAGCGTGACTAGAGCTGTGTGCCAACGGGGGCCCTGCTTAGGGGCTCGGTCGCAACTGTGACTGTTGTGACCTCTATAGCTAGGTCATTGCCTGTGTATATGCCATAAATGTCCAAGATTGGAAAACCTCTTTAACCCCTTCATGACCAGCCCACGTAGATTAACAGGCTGCAGTGCTGGTCCTTTGTCCTGCAGCCCGTTAATCTACGTGGTGTCAGAACAGAGTGCACAGCGCTCTCCCTATGCCCTAAATCTCCCAGCACACTCTGCTACTAGCAGCCTTAGTGCTGAGAGAAGACATCAGGACCGGATTGGTGCCGGTCCCGATGACGTGATCACCATGATAAACTAATCATGGTATTCACAGCAAAGTTTGTTGCAGCAACAAACTTTCACGCTGTTTGTTACAATATTTCTCCTCCCTTCCTGTCAGATCGTTCTGAAACAGTGAGAGAGAAGAAGCACTGTATCGAGCAGCTGCTGTGTGTCTCGTATAAAGACACACCAACTATAAAAACACATTAAAAAAAACACCTCCACATAGATAATTTAGTGTAGGCAGCTAGTTATAGTTTAGGTAGTGTGTTAGGTAGATAGTTTAGATAGTACTCAGACGAGGGCAATTAATTAGTTAATTAATAATAAATTAGGGCTTATAATAAATGTGTATATATATATATATATATATATATATAAAATCATATAGATATATATATTTATATACTGTGTGTGTATATGTGTGTATATATATATATGTATATATATATATACACACATACATATACACACACACACACACGTCTATATATATATATATATATATATATATATATATATATATAAATAAATTACCCAACAATATTTGTAAAAATAGACAGAATACAATAAAAAATTTAATTAAAGGGGATACATATAGAAATACGGAGTCAAAATTAGACTCCAAAGAATTTTTTTTCTATAATATGCATAGAACACCAACTACACCAAAGAGGACGCAGACCGTTCAAAAAAAACCCCAGGTTCACGGGAAAGTTACCCCTCACTGTATTAGATATGTGGGCCACAGGGATACTCTATGTTCAACCCCTTGGGAGACATGGTATCTAACCTATAGATCCACTCCAGCTCTTTTCTTTTAAGAGCCAGACCTCTATCACCACCACGTCTCAACTGAGGCACAGAATCAATGATTCTGAATCTCAATTGCGAGAGACTATGACCCTTCTCTTAATTTTGTATGATTTTATAAATTGTTCACCATATCAGCATCAAACATGCAATCAATATATGTGGATCCTATGGCTTTCTTTGTCGTGACAGTTTCCTGTCCGATACACTTTACATCCCTGGGTGGGATGATGTTTATTCAACCAATTGGGGTCCCTTTAGACGTTTCCATGGTGACCATTGTCACATTAGATGAGGGGGGGTGCGAGATGTCCCCAAACTCGATTGATTGCAGTTGCATTGAGAACACTATAGATGGTCCGCTGTTTGTCATGAGTGCTGCTCTGCAAATGCCACCAATTTTGGTGGTGGATGCATTGCAGCACTCATTTAACTGTGTGAACGATACTTATTTATAGATACTATATACTGTCTTCATTTTTTTATCTATCTAGTATTCCCGTTGATACTGGCACCTGCGCATTGACACTGGAACGCAAGTTCCGTGTTCGTGCATGCGCAGTAGCAACTGCTCTGTCCGATGCGTTCCACCGGATTCAACATCCGGTTTGGACGCCATCTTGGAGCATGCACACTTGATGCGCGCGGAATCTACACGCCGGCTATGTGGACATTGCATACAGATTGCTAACTGTAAGTTTATTAACTTTCACCTGGATTTAATTGGCCACTGCCTCCTTCCATATCACTTTAATTATCCTCATTATCACTGTTTATGATATTTATACATGAACTCCTATATATATATACCACTATGTATTATTGGCTTTTTTTAAAACTTAAAGATATTCACTTGTATACCAAAGTTTATAATATTTTTGTATATTATTGCACATTTATAATGGGTATTGTACATTTAATAACTTGATTGCTAATTGATGTATGTTCCCTCTACTTATACTTGACACCATTGTTAGTTTGTGATGGCTTGAGAAAGGTTCCTGTTGAACCGAAACGTTGCTGTGTTTGAGGTGAATAAATCCACACTGTTTTTCATCTGCCTTGAAGTCCTGGTGCCGTTACTATATTCTATGCTGGTTTCTATCTAAAAAGAAGGGAAATTGATTCATCCCCTGGTGACGAGCACATGTCCTGATTGTCTGGATTCGTGGAGTGCTGTGTTTATTTGCTTTTGTTTCGTGTATATATATATATGTATATATATATATATATATATATATATATATATATGTATATACATATATATATATATGTATATATATATATATATATATATATATATATATATATAACAGGAGCAGAGAGCAAGTAACAGCACCAGGACTTCAGTGTTAGGGAGATGTTGGTTTATTCACCACCAGGTGGAAAAAATGAGCAACGTTTCGGTTCACACCTGAACCTTTCTCAAGCTGATTTCAAAAGTGCATAGTGCCACATATATATAGAGGGATACACAGGATAAACAATCAATAGTGCAATTAATAATACATATGTAAAAAATCTGTTAATACAAGAACATAATCATACAAAGGTAAACATATGTCGATCAATGTGACCATTCAATGTGTTAAGAAACAACATCTCTTAAAGAGGCTCTGTCACCAGATTTTGCAACCCCTATCTGCTATTGCAGCAGATAGGCGCTGCAATGTAGATTACAGTAACGTTTTTATTTTTAAAAAACGAGCATTTTTGGCCAAGTTATGACCATTTTTGTATTTATGCAAATGAGGCTTGCAAAAGTACAACTGGGCGTGTTGAAAAGTAAAAGTACAACTGGGCGTGTATTATGTGCGTACATCGGGGCGTGTTTACTACTTTTACTAGCTGGGCGTTCTGATGAGAAGTATCATCCACTTCTCTTCAGAACGTCCAGCTTCTGGCAGTGCAGATCTGTGACGTCACTCACAGGTCCTGCATCGTGTCAGCCACATCGGCACCAGAGGCTACAGATGATTCTGCAGCAGCATCAGCGTTTGCAGGTAAATCGATGTAGCTACTTACCTGCAAACGCTGATGCTGCTGCAGAATCAACTGTAGCCTCTGGTGCCGATGTGGCCGACACGATGCAGGACCTGTGAGTGACGTCACAGATCTGCACTGCCAGAAGCTGGGCGTTCTGAAGAGAAGTGGATGATACTTCTCATCAGAACGCCCAGCTAGTAAAAGTAGTAAACACGCCCCGATGTACGCACATAATACACGCCCAGTTGTACTTTTACTTTTCAACACGCCCAGTTGTACTTTTGCAAGCCTCATTTGCATAAATAAAAAAATGGCCATAACTTGCCAAAAATGCTCGTTTTTTAAAAATAAAAACGTTACTGTAATCTACATTGCAGCGCCTATCTGCTGCAATAGCAGATAGGGGTTGCAAAATCTGGTGACAGAGCCTCTTTAATATTAAATAAATGATACAAAGATAAATAAGGTAATATAATAATTGCCCTAATCAATGACATCAACTCATAATGAAGGGGAGGAGCAGAGGGAGTGTTCCAACACAATTGTAGTGGAAAAAAACAGGAATTATATCATAAAACTTACAGTGTCAGCTCTCTGTGATGCATGGAGCAAACCATGGCGTCCCGCGATCGATAGTGCGCATGAGCAAAATGGCGGACTGCCGGAAGTGCGTCATGTGAAACGCATCCCTGGAACGCAGTATGGCCGCGCATGCGCAGACAGTACATTCTGTCTCGACGTATGTTTTGACAATATGAAATAACACTCAAAAGAGTGTGTAGCCAGCAGTCTATATTTCTTTATGTAAATAGCCCACACTGAATATATATATGGGATATAATTATATGTCTATATCAAAAGACTCGTTCTGGAGTCTGAAAATATAATGGCCACTGACTGCAATATGAATGGGAAGAACGGCTGCACCTGGATAAATAGGTAGCCATATCCCCCATAAACAAAATAGTCTCAACCACCCACTCATATGTCTTTTTGTGTTAAGGACCATAATGTAGACATGAATTAAAAGACAATAAACTGATTCAAATGCTGATTACAATTTATTCCATACAGTTCCCACAGAGAGCATATAATAGACATAAAGAAATCTCTGATTTACATGAGAAAAAAAGAGGGTCTATATATATAATCCTAGGAACAAAATTAATTGAGAAACGTAACCTCTGCTCCCATGATGTACATCCCTTCTTATAAGTTGGTATCTGTAGATAGAAAGAAAATGTGTATAAAGTGAAAAAATATACATATATAAAAACTAAATAGAGATTATGATACAAATCTGTATTTATGTGAATTTAAAAACAATAATATAGACAAAATCCCACCTACACTCAAGAGAATGAATCGGATCTGGATGTTTCAGACTCTTGACAGATTATGTCAAATGTGCATGAATTTTCAAATATGTGGAAAATATGTATAGTCCACATTAAGTCCCTTTGGGGACATGGTTTCAAGAGTAAAGATCCACTCAAGTTCTTTACGTTTGAGGGCCAGCTCTCTATCACCTCCTCGTCTGTTTAGGGGTACAGAATCAATCATTTTAAAACGCATTTGGGATACATTATGTCTACAGTCTACAAAGTGTCTAGAAACTGGTAGATCTCGCCTCTTGGTGTTAATACTGGATTTGTGGTTCCTCATTCTAAGCGTTACTTCAGTAGTGGTCTCACCCACATAGTATAGGCTACACGGACAATTCTATAAGTAGATTGCAAAGGTGGTTTTACAGGTATAGAAGCCCTGGATTTTAAAAGTTTTACCTGTTTGTGGATGACAGAAACTATCTCCCTTAATCATGTGATTACACATATTGCATCCCAGGCACGGAAAGCATCCATGTTTTGGAGGGGCTAAAACACTTTGTGACATCTTGGTTTTAGATCCAATATCTGCCCTTACTAGCCTATTTCTAATAGTTCTACCTTTACGATATGCTAATAATGGTGGCTCTTGGAATTCCTTGATCAAGGGAAAAGCCCTAGTCAATAGGCGCCATTCTCTTCTTAAAATATTTCCAATTTCTGAACTAGATGTGGAGAAAGTTGAGACAAAAGGTATACGAACATTTCTCTCATGTCCCACTGTCTGTTTTTCTAGAAGTTGTTGTCTATCCATTGTTATTGTCTGTCTTTTATATATATATTGAGCATATCGATTGGATATCCCCTAATTCTAAATTTATTACACATCTCATCCACTATTTTGGACAACTGATCTTCATTACTGACAATTCTTCTAACTCTGAGAAGTTGGCTAAAAGGCAGTGATCTCACCATAGCCCTAGGATGTCCACTATTATAGTGCAACAGGCTATTCCTATCAGTTTTCTTAGAAAATATGTCTGTAGTCAGAGTGCCATCTTGTAAATAAATTTTAGTATCCAAAAATTCAACGGAAGAGTCAGAATGGATCATGGTGCATTTGATCCCCTGACACATATCATTTAGAAAGACATGAAATTGATTCAATTCATCCTCTGAGCCGGTCCAGATGAGGAAGACATTGTCTATGTATCGCCACCACCGCAATACATTTCTGAAGTGGTGGGACACATAGACAAGGTCCTCCTCAATCCGCAGCATGAAAATATTGGCATATGTCGGGGCCATATTAGACCCCATGGCCGTACCCCTTTTTTGAAGGTAAAATTTATCACCAACCATGGTTTGCTCAGAGAGCAGACACTGTAAGTTTTATGATATAATTCCTGTTTTTTTTCCACTACAATTGTGTTGGAACACTCCCTCTGCTCCTCCCCTTCATTATGAGTTGATGTAATTGATTAGGGCAATTATTATATTACCTTATTTATCTTTGTATCATTTATTTAATATTAAGAGATGTTGTTTCTTAACACATTGAATGGTCACATTGATCGACATATGTTTACCTTTGTATGATTATGTTTCTTGTATTAACAGATTTTTTACATATGTATTATTAATTGCACTATTGATTGTATATCCTGTGTATCCCTCTATATATATGTGGCACTATGCACTTTTGAAATCAGCTTGAGAAAGGTTCAGGTGTGAACCGAAAAGTTGATCATTTTTTCCACCTGGTGGTGAATAAACCAACATCTCCCTAACACTGAAGTCCTGGTGCTGTTACTTGCTCTCTGTTCCTGTTATCTCATTCCAAGGAGTTGATTCATCCTTCTATTGGTAACGTGCACATGGCCTGATTTTCAGTTTACCTTGAGTGCTGTGTTTCTTGCATCTATATATATATATACACACACACGTAATATATATTATAAATAGACTTATATTTGAAATTTGTTAATACTAAAAATTAATAATTAGGGATGTTATACATCTATAACATCATATGGATATATACGTACACTAATGTTCAAAAGTTTAGGGTCACTTAGAAATGTCCTTATTTTTGAAAGAAAAGCACAGTTTTTTTCAATGAAGATAACATTAAATTAATCAGAAATACACTTTATACATTGTTAATGTGCTAAATGACTATTCTAGCTGCAAACGTCTGGTTTTTAATGCAATATCAACTTAGGTGTATAGATGCCCATTTCCAGCAACGATCACTCCAGTGTTCTAATGGTACATTGTGTTTGCTAACTGTGTTAGAAGGCTAAAGGATGATTAGAAAACACTTGAAAACTCTTGTGCAATTATGTGAGCACCGCTGTAAATAGTTTTGCTGTTTAGAGGAGCTATAAAACTGACCTTCCTTTGAGCTAGTTGAGAATCTGGAGCATTACATTTGTGGGCTCGATTAAACTCTCAAAATGGCTAGAAAAAGAGAGCTTTCATGTGAAACTCGACAGTCTATTCTTGTTCTTAGAAATGAAGGCTATTCCATGCGAGAAATTGCCAAGAAACTGAAGATTTCCTACAACGTTGTGTACTACTCCCTTCAGAGGACAGCACACACAGGCTCTAACCAGAGTAGAAAGAGAAGTGGGAGGCCCCACTGCACAACTGAGCAACAAGACAAGTACATTAGTATCTCTAGTTTGAGAAATAGACACCTCACAGGTCCTCAACTGGCAGCTTCATTAAATAGTACCCGCAAAACGCCAGTGTCAAGGTCTACAGTGAAGAGGCGACTCCGGGATGCTGGCCTTCAGGGCAGAGTGGCAAAGAAAAAGCCATATCTGAGACTGGCTAATAAAAGGAAAAGATTAATATGGGCAAAAGCACACAGATATTGGACAGAGGAAGATTGGAAAAAAGTGTTATGGACAGACGAATCGAAGTTTGAGGTGTTTGGATCACAGAAGAACATTTGTGAGACACAGAACAACTGAAAAGATGCTGGAAGAGTGCCTGACGCCATCTGTCAAGCATGGTGGAGGTAATGTGATGGTCTGGGGTTGCTTTGGTGCTGGTAAAGTGGGAGATTTGTACAAGGTAAAAGGGATTTTGAATAAGGAAGGCTATCACTCCATTTTGCAACACCATGCCATACCCTGTGGACAGCGCTTGATTGGAGCCAATTTCATCCTACAACAGGACAATGACCCAAAGCAAAACTCCAAATTATGCAAGAACTATTTAGGGAAGAAGCAGGCAGCTGGTATTCTATCTGTAATGGAGTGGCCAGCGCAGTCACCAGATCTCAACCCCATAGAGCTGTTGTGGGAGCAGCTTGACCGTATGGTACGCAAGAAGTGCCCATCAAGCAAATCCAACTTGTTGGAGGGCCTTCTGGAAGCATGGGGGTGAAATTTCTCCCAATTACCTCAGCAAATTAACAGCTAGAATGCCAAAGGTCAAAAAAAATTACATTTGTAAATTACACCTCTACTTTGCTTTAATTCCTGCGAAACGCCTAAAGGGTTAAGAAACTTTCTGAATGCTGTTTTGAATACTTTGAGGGGGTGACGTTTTTAAAATGGGTTTATGGGGAGTTTCTAATATATAAGGCCCTCAAAGCCACTTCAGAAATGAACTGGTCCATGAAAAAATAGGTTTTGGAAATTTCTTGAAAATGTGAGAAATTGTTGCTAAAGTCCTCCTAAGCCTTGTAACGTCCTAGAAAAATAAAAGGACGTTCAAAAAACTATGCAAACATAAAGTAGACATATGGGAAATGTTAACTAGTAACTATTGTGTGTGGTATTAATATCTGTTTTGCAAGCAGATACATTAAAATTTAGAAAAATGAAATGTTTTGCAAATTTTCTCAAAATTTTGGTGTTTTTCACAAATAAATACTGAATTTATCGACCAAATTTTTTCACAGACGTAAAGTACAATATGTCATGAGAAAACAATCTCAGAATCGCTTGGATAGGTAAAAGAATTCCAAAGCTATTACCACATAAACTAACACATGTCAGATTTAAAAAAATCGCCTGCGTCCACAAGGCCAAAACAGGCTGTGTCCTGAAGAGGTTAAGTGATGTAGAATGACATACATGCATGAGACACATTTATTACTGTTCTGAGGGTGTCAAAGGTTGTTATGAGTTTGAACCCCAAAACTCTACTGCCTCTCTGAGATTTGAAATTTACTTTTCATATTAATATTTTCATATCTGGCACGATGTGGTCAGGGCCACTAAAATGTTTTTTTTCTTTTATTGTATGAAAACGAGAGCTCTTTTTTGTTCTTAGCTTCTGGCCTTTTCACTGTTACGGAGACATTTTATCCATATAATTAAATAGACCATATTTGGTGTAGTGCATTTGAAGATACCTAGAATCTTGTATATCAGCCACTGTGGAAAGAACTTATCAACCTTTCTATGCCTGTTTTCAAGGATAAAAAAAAGTTGTAAAAAAGCTGAAAAAAGTCGCAGTTTGCATTAGAAGTTGCGACTTTTGGCCACTTTTGTGAAAAGGTAGGGTGGCTTCCTAAAATGGGACGGTGCCACAGTGGCCTGACAAATTTATTATAATTTACACTGGAAAAATAGAGTGACAATCTACGCCAGCTCCAAACTGACAGGCCTCGTACCTTGACCCTCCGCTTTAGACTAGCCCCCGAACCTCCCCCATTCCATTGGAAAATTAAATAAAAAAATAAATAAATGAATGCTCACTTTACTGCTCCTCTTCTCCCCTTTGGGGTGACCTCGGGCTCCCTCAGCATGCTGCGGCTCATACAAGGTCCTGATACTGGGCAGTGTCAGGATGTTGTATGTAACCCAGCACAGATGACGTTGAGTGCTACGTCGCATAGAAGGCCCTGAAGCTGCTTAGCGTCAGAACCTTGTATGAGCCGCAGCATGCTAAGGTGACCCGCAGGTGAGAAGAGGATCGTGAGGGGAGTACAGTTGTTTTTTTATTTTATGTCCAATGGAAAGAGGAAAAAAGATAGTGCAAGGTCATGGTCGTTGTGCGCAGTCGGCCAAAATATGTTACACATTTATTAATAAATGTGTCGCATTTTACGCCAATTTTCTTTATATTAAGACTGGCATATGAAACGCCAGTCCTATTCAATTTCCACCATTATCTGTTGTTTGTCTCTTTGGCTGAGCAGTATTGCTAAGAAAAATAGCAAGTAGGTATTAATTACTATAATTCAAATTGTATAACATTATTCTAATGATGATTCTCATCGCTCGGTTTGCTGTCATCTTCACTTCTTTAAAACGTTAAAATTATAGTAATATACAACTTAAAAGTAAGTAAAGCAGGAATTGTATAAGAAAATAACAAAGCAGCCACACAGAACATGTAAATTTGTAAATAAATGATATGTAGAGATATAACCACATCAGGGTCTAAACAAATATCTATAATTTGGCTCCACAAACATTGTAGCACAGTAGGTTCTTCGTTTATATCCTGCGGCACTTTGAGGTTTTACCTATAAATTTATCATCTGCAAATGGCCACTTTTGTGATTTGGTTGTGGTGTTTTTATAAAGCCAAAGTTGACATTTGATTTAATAGGCAAAAATGATTTACTGTTTGTCAAAAAGGACAAACATATACTATAAAATGTCATGTTGACATGGTGGTCAAGGTTCATAGATAATGTACTTTAGTTTAAAAGAAAAACATGTCAGAACTATGTGATGTATAGAAAAGTTTTACATCTGTGAAGGGCTGAAGTAGGGCCATGAAGACAAAGCTAAAACATGATTTCTCAAACAACAAGAAAAGTGCTAGAGGGGTGTATATCTCACTTTGTTGAGATGAGTGAGCTAAAGGAATCCAGGAGAGCTGGATTTCCTCAGAAAACCTGGTTTGCTGAGGGTTTCGTTAAATGTGTGTTCTGGGGCTGGTTTTATAAGGAATGGTAGGTAGGATTGGTAGTGGTACCTGTCATTCCTTACCCCACTAAGGGCGTTTCCCTTTGCCCAGTCAGCTCAGGTGAAGATATTGGACTCACTACTAAGCTCTAATAGCTCTGCAGTTAGTGCAGAGAGGGCCAGAGCCCAGGAATCCACACAGGGATAGTGTGCAAAGCCTGATCCAAAGAATATTGTATTTATGGTATATAATAGGTGAGGAAACCTGCTGTTTAGTTAGTGCCCAGACTGGCCAGGTGTTAGTTTTTTATATGCTGCAAGTCCCTTATGTTGGGTAAGCACTTGTTTATTTTTGGACTGTAGTAAAGCCAAGCATGAACTTTAAACTTGAATGACCCTCAAGCTGCCTTGCGCTGATTGGTCAGCATCAGAGGCTAGCAAGCTAGCTCCACCCTGTTGGCTATCTACAGCAAATTATCATAAATGGATCCAACAGTGGGCCATATCTCTGGAATGGTGGGTCCAGGAAAAAAAATAGTGCTGGAATCAGGGAGACAGCAGTATTCAGGTCAGTTGACCAGTTCAACTTATATTGTCCTAAAGGTAAATTTTTATGGCATAAGGCTGTCTCCACAATACATCCATGGTACGCACCAAACCTGAACATGCGCTATGATAGATCAGTGCAAACTAATAATGAAATGTAGAGCTCCAGGTATATGAACAGTCAAATTCCGGTGCAATTAATTCCAAGATCACAACCCATTTAGCCAACAAAGCAATACAGATACTAAATTTAGCACCTGGGTTCACAGGTTGCGGTCAAAATGCAATTTTTTTAAAACCGTAGCAAGTTCGCATCATTTTGCCTTGATGTTGCAAAAATCACAGCAAAATGACAAGCATTGACCACAGTTTTACGAAGATTGTGGCAAATAACTGATTTTGACTGAGACGTGTGAACCCAGTCTAAAGGTGCTAGTATTTGTAAGGCCTCATTCACACACACTCCTTTTCCAGTTTTTTTTTCTGCTTCCTGTAAAATATTCAAGCATTTTTCATTGCGTTTTTGGAGGCGTTTTTCTCCTTCATTACATTTGTATTTTTTATGATAAAACATTAAAAATAAAATGCTATGGGCGTGGCTAGGCGCGCTGGAGAACGGACGTGTGTGAGGTGTGCTCCGCATAGGCCTCGGCTTCTAGGGGACAAACCGGCTAACTGATGGGGAAAACTCGTCCCAATAAGGCACCTAAGGATTCGCAGACGACAGCGGAGTCTGATATACCCATTTCAAACTTTTTCCTGCCGCTATACGACCAGCCATCTACGGGTGAGAGCAACTCGGGCTCGGACAGGCCCGCTTCGCCGCCATTACCAGACACTCCTGCACGGCCTCATACATTGAGTGCAGAGAAGACGCCTGCTCCCGGAGGTCAAGTCGAACAGAGTCACTCCGATCAGGCGACCGCTAATATGAGTGAGAGGTCTGGAAGCCGTACATTCCACTGTGCTAGAGAGTGCACGAGGCCATTGCAAATGGCGGATGACCAGAGTGGCGGTGTGAGGGAGAGGAGAGAAGCAAACCCTCATCTCCTGGCAGGACAATGTGAGGGCTCGGACGAACATTGTTATACCCCTGTGCCCGGGAGGCTGTTCTTGCATGATTCCTCCCAGATCCCAAGAGCCTCACACTGCACCATCGCGGAGGTGGAGGCTTCCTCATCAGATGAGGGTGGGGACCCCCCGCTGACATGTTTGCCTAATAGACTTAGGGATATCACCTCAGAGGTTTCTCCACAGAAACACCCTTTCCATGGGAGCCCTATTACTGCAGATCTCCCACCGCCGGAAATTGAGGCCCAAACACTTAGAGGCCATCTGGAGTTGCAAGCTCTGTTAGCTCTTCTCCCCTCAAAGCAAGACATGGACGTCTTGGCCACTGACTTGAAACTGGCATGGAGACATTGGAGTGTTGGATATACCGCCTTTCAGTTTTCATTGCCTTATATACCTGCTGTGGACTCTGGACTTCTCTTGGGATATCTTCGAGCAACATCATTATTCACAACGTGGTCTGGACAAACATATGGATTAACGCAGTGGAAACGCAGTGAGCGAACCCTTGTATATTTTTTCAGTTTTCTATAGTATCCATCTGGAATACCAATCCTGAACGGAGGGCCGGATACAAATCTCTGCTGCCACAGCGACAACGTTGGAGACAAAGACCATCACCTCCAGGACATCATGAACTTTGAAATATGCATTTTTCTTAACACTTCCATTATGCAGGTACCCATCAGTAATGTGACTATATTTGTTTTATTAGCCTAATGAGTCTAGGAGAGTCACCTATTGATACCTATTGGTTTGGGGAGAAAACCCTACCCATTCCAATTGTTGGTGTTCTAGCTTGTAGTATGCAGACGATTGCTTAATGTTGGTCTCTCCCATGTTCGACTTAGTCCCCAATGCATATAGTCTTGCTATTACAACGGTTTGTCCCCTATGACTGTAATTATATATTTTTTTCAGCTTTATGTGAATTGATAGGCCAAGGAGTGTTGTCTTGCATCCCTGAACGTGAAGGAATTTAATGTTCCAGAGAAGAGGTCACAGATCTTGTATTCCTCTCATAAACGTAAAATCCAGGTTCTCTGTTTACAGGAAACCCATTTTCATACGGATCATATGCCGATAATTAAAAATAAGTATTATCCAATAGGATAGCATTGCAGTAATCCGAATGGTAAAGCTCGAAGTGTTTCTATTTCTTTACACAAACCATTCCAAGGTGGGGTTGTGGATACATTTCTGGATCCGGAGGCGAGATATATTTTTCTTAAATGTGAGCTGGGTGATCGCATAATTACGTTAGCTAACATATACGCCCCTAATGTTAATCAAGTAACTTTTTTCCTCAAAGTACTTGATGAGTTGGGTACCTTCTCATCGGGATCTCCTATCTTATGTGGCGATTTTAATCTAGCCATTAATCCATTGATAGATACATCTTCGGGACGCACATCTTTAGCATATAATAAGCTTAACAAACTGAGGAAGAGGTTCCGAGACATGCAACTCTGTGATGTGTGGCGATTATCTCATCCAGACGTCAGGAATTCTTCTTTCTTTTCGTTTGCTCATAACTCTTATAGTAGGACAGATTATATTTTGTTACATCATAGCCTACTCTCCTAAGTAGTTGACACCTCCATAGGTAATGTGTTTCTCTCGGATCATGTACCGTTATATTGTACACTCCGATTTTCACTACAGCAACGTAGAGAATTTACATGGCGACTTAATGAGTCTTTACTGAATGATTCCTTGTGTATGTCAGAACTGATGAACTGAACGGTGTTTCTCTCGGATCACGCACCGGTATATTGTACGCTCCGATTTTCCCGACAGCAACGTGGACAATTTACATGGCAACTTAATGAGTCTTTACTGAATGATTCCTTGTGTATGTCAGAACTGAAGCAAACAATTGAGAATTTTAATACGGATCGTGCACATGATTCCTCTGCTCCAGCAATTAAGTGGGAAGCTCTTAAGTGTGTCCCTAGAGGTATTCTTATTAAACATGGTTCTCATATCAAGGAGGAAGAGGGTGCGAAGCTCAGTGCTCTTCTAACATCTTTACAGACCCTAGAAACCCAACACAAACAGACACTACAGGAGAACACACTTAGGGAGCTCCCTAGAACCCGTCATGACATCCAGCTTTTATTAGATAAAAAAAAGCACTCGTCTTCGCCAGGTCTGCTCTCGTTTTTATTACGAATGGGGCAATAAGGCTGGCAAGGCCCTGGCCAGAGCATTGCGGGATCGCGCTGCTCTTTCATATATCCCCTCCATAAGAAATGTGTTAGGCGACTTGGACTACATGACGGAAGATATAGCGTCCTCCTTTTGTGCTTATTATACCTCACTATATCATTTGCCCCAACCTAATACAGGTAATACCCCTCCCAACCCCTTGATAACCCTGTCGGAGTATATGCAAGACACTGCACTGCCAACACTTTCCCGAGAAGACGCTACATACTTAGATTCCCCGTTTACCACGGAGGAGATGGTACAGGTTATTAAAGCTTTGCCAGCAGGGAAGAGTCCTGGGCCCGATGGTTATACGGTGGGTTTTTTACAAATCATTGCTGGAGGAGTTGGTGCCCCCATTGTTGGAGTCATTTAACTCTATATCTGAACACACTCGATTCCCTGATTCGTTTTTGCAGGCTCATATTACGGTCATACCAAAGGACGGTACGGATCCACAACATTGTGCTAACTTTCGACCGAGCTCGCTCATCAATACCGATGCTAAGATGTATGCTAAAGTAATAGCAAATAGACTCGGCGGTTTCCTGGGCTTGTTAGTCCACCCAGATCAAGTGGGTTTTGTACCAAAACGAGAAGCGAGAGATACTTTAAAGACATAATCCCTGCTACATCACGTGAAGCAGACACACATTCCTTGTATGCTTCTGTACTTGGATGCTGAGAAGGCCTTTGATCGGGTGGACTGGGGGTTCCTGGAGGTGGCTCTGAGTCAGATTTGCGTGGGTCACTTGATGAAGATGTGTATAATCAGCCTGAAGCGCAAATTAGAATTAATGGCTCATTGTCTGCTCCGTTTATAAATTAGAATGGTACAAGGCAGGGATGTCTGCTCTCCCCCTTATTGATTGCCTTGGTTATGGAGCATCTCTTAGTGGCGGTTAGAAACAACAGTGACATAAGGGGAATTCGGGTGGGCGAAACCCAGTTTAAAGCTTTAGCTTTTGCTGATGATTTATTGTTTTATATCACACAACCGCACATATCTCTACCATCCCTGCTGAAATACATACAAACATATAGTTATTTTAGTAATTATACGATGAATCTCTCCAACAGCTAGGCCCTGAAAGTCACTTTGGAAGCTTCTGAAGTAAGACAATTACATAGTAATTACCCCTTTTTATGGAAGGTTGATTCTCTTAAATACCTCGGAGTTAAAATACCAGTAGACCTTGCGGATTCCTACTCTCTCAACTTCATACCTAGTCTTCAGTTACTTAGAACTGATTTGTCCAAATGGGAAAACAAGGACTTCTACTGGTTAGGCAGAATAAATGTAGTAAAAATTAATGTTCTTCCCCGACTGATGTATTTCTTCCAGACAATACCATGTACACTGCCTAGACAATTCTTCCGTTTGTTAAACAAAGCTCTAAATAGGTTTATCTGGCTTGCTAGACCTCCCAGAATTGCGAAGGCTACTCTTGGTAAGAGAAAGCGACAAGGTGGCTTGGGCTTACCTGATTGTCAATTCTACTATTTTGCGGTGGTGAGTGCTAGAATACTGGACTGGTTCAATCATAAGACATCCAAGTTGTGGATAAGTCTTTGAAGACTCTTTGGCGCCTTTTCCGCTAACCACCATCCCATGGCTTAGAACACAATATTACGCACCGGGTAAAAATGCCCAACTTCCATTTATTGCAGGTCAAGTAGTTAACACATATAAAAGATTTGGGGATCAGTCGATACTGATACCACCAGATGGTCCGCTAGTTCCGATCTCAAACAACAATGATTTCCCTCTGGGTCTACGCCCCAATTTTTTAGCTTACTCATCTAGACCATCTCCTTTGACATTCCATCGCCTATTAACGACTCGGGGTCTTAAACCCTTTGATATAATCATCCCAGAAACTGAACGACCGTTTATACGACATTGGTACTTTCTACGGTTGCAACACTTTTATAATGACAATAAAACAAAGCTGCATTTACATGGAGACTTGACACCATTAGAACAATTGTGTTTTGCACCCATACCTCCCACCAAAATGATCTCACTGATTTACAATTTAATACAAGACTTGAGCAATGATACACCTCCCTCCTTTGTAAAGGGGTGGGATAGGGAACTCATGACTCCCCCTTCGGTGGAAGACTGGTCTAAAGCGTTCACCTTGTGTAATAAGTTCTCCATTTCCTGTAAAGCACAGGAAACGAACTATAAAATATTGTTTCGGTGGTACTGAGTACCAACTATCACATAGGGTTCGTGGACCCACTGGGCTGTACCGCCTTGGCAGTATGGCAGCTTTCCAACAGGGCTCAGGTCAGAGTCTATAGTTCATATAGTCAGAAAAGGAATGCCTGCAGGCAAACAAAACCCTATTTCCTGACCACCCAATAGATAATAAGGATAAAGTTAGAATTTACAACTTTTATTAAGCTACGTGTAGCAAGAACAAACTATACACATAAATTTTAAAAATTTCACTGCCACAGACCGAAGTCAGTATAACAGCTGGAGAAACCCAGCAGAGTATCTGAGAGTTGCGTTGTATGCCGAGTGTCGGCAAACAGTCAGTGCAAGGGCACCAGTGCCTCTATTAGTGTGTAGACAAAGATCCGGCTGAGGCAGGGATTAAAAACTCAATACAGCCCCCCCGACATGTTTCGCTAACTAGTAGTGTCCTAATTAGCCCCGTGTACCCCTGAGGACGCTACTAGTTAGCGAAACATGTCGGGGGGCTGTATTGAGTTTTTAATCCCTGCCTCAGCCGGATCTTTGTCTACACACTAATAGAGGCACTGGTGCCCTTGCACTGACTGTTTGCCGACACTCGGCATACAACGCAACTCTCAGATACTCTGCTGGGTTTCTCCAGCTGTTATACTGACTTCGGTCTGTGGCAGTGAAATTTTTAAAATTTATGTGTATAGTTTGTTCTTGCTACACGTAGCTTAATAAAAGTTGTAAATTCTAACTTTATCCTTATTATCTATTGGGTGGTCAGGAAATAGGGTTTTGTTTGCCTGCAGGCATTCCTTTTCTGACTATATATTGCACCCGCTGACTACCCAGGGTCAAACTTGTGTTTTTTGTTATAGTTCATATAGGGTACCTGTGGCAGCTCGGACAGTAGTAAGGCAGGCTTGGCAGGAACTAGGCAGCAGGTAGACTTCAGGCGTGGAGAAGCAGGACAGGCGTGGTATACAGCACAGCACGGCTACAGCTCAGCACGGCACAAGAACAGGATACAGGTTACAGGATACAGGAACAGGGAACACTGGGAGAAGGAAACACTACGGGACCATTTGCAAGACAGACTTGGAATACGAAAACAACGCTCAGGCGTGGGAGGATGGGGCTCGGACCGTCTTATAGCCCAGGGTGCTCTGGGAGCAATTAGCTCAATCTCCAACATGCGTGCGCTCTGGCTTCTTAAATCTGGACTGAGCTAGTGAGCGCACCCTGGTGGTCACTGTGGAGCAGAACGGCCGTATGTGCAGAAATCTCTTGAAAGAAGGGCGTCGACTGGATGGAAGGAGTTCGTGGTCAGCGACCACGAACATTACACCAACGTTGTTACACTCATTTTACCCATCAATGCCAGACAAGTGTTGACGTTGTAACGACAAAGGTGGTACTATGTTACATATTTGATGGGGTTGCTCCTTAATACACACATTTTGGACTAAAGTAGTAGATCTTATTCAAAAGATCACAGGACATGTACTTCCCAATGCTCCAGATGTGTTACTTCTCTCAATGCTCCCTGGTCATATTAAGAAATATATACGAAAACAATAGTTAGTTTTCTTTTAATTGCACCTAGAACAGTTATTTCATGACTTTGGAAAACAGTTAGCGTTCCTACGATTACAGAGTGGGTTCTGGAGATACTTCACCTGCAGAGGATGAAAGAAGCGACAAAGCCTCATAATATTGCACCCAGGACTGCGAGTTTAGTCTGGCAGGATTGAAGGTTTTCTGCACTTCCGAGGAATACATGCCTTACGCACGAGTGACACTCCTGGGAGTAAGGGTTTAGCATACATTTGACTCAGGGAGGAGATTCCACCTAGTAGGAGCAAATGGGGAGGCTGCATTACCCCGCCATGGGTAGGGGTCTGTATTGTTACAAAGTATAAATCTTCAGGGAACACTGGGTTACTTTAGTCTTCTCTCTCTAATAAATGATATGTGTTTTATATGATTACAATTCTGAATGGGATTGGTCTTGGTCACCGTGGCACCTACATCTGTATTTTTGATCATCATACAGAGATATTTGTACGTCCTATGTTCTGCATGTACTTTCTGTTCACATTATGCTCTTGTACACAGCTGTGTCAGAGGTTTATTGTACACTGTGTATTGGAACATTGCACGCATAATACTTTATATTTCTTTACTGTTTGTTCTTTTGCGACTGCTTTATATATGGCTGTATAATTAATCTGATGAAAAATAAAAAGAATGTTAAAAAAAACGCTATACCTCTAGAGCATGCTGCATTTTTAAAAAACACCACTGACCCAAAAGATGCACCAAAAGGTCCAAAACACACCACAAACAGAAAAGCACTTTGTCTTATTTTTCACTATAGACTTTCAGCTAACATCTGCTTACAGCATTTTAATAAAAAAGAAATGCAGCAAAAAACGCAGCATTTTTCCCAAAAACTCTATTTGTGAAACCACCCTGTAAGCACAATGGTGGTAGTAGTAGTAGTAGTAGTAGTAGTAGTAGTAGTAGTTGTATTTTTGCAGATTTTAGCTTTTTGTAATAAAAATTAGTTTTTTTTAAATTAAATCACCATGACTCAAATAAGTCGAGTCGTGTACCCCCCTTTATTCCCCTTTTATAAAGCAGATACTGAAACAGAGTTGGAATTTAATGGCCACAGCAGCCGTTTATTATTATCATAAATAACCATAACTTTTTAATTAACCATATTACATAACTTTTTTGAATTCCCCTCCGAGGAATTCAACATAACATACTTAACCATATGGCCCTCTCCGGGTCAACAAAAGAATGACAGGGGCAAGTCCTTGAAGCCACCAATAATTTTGTATTTACAGGCCATCTGCCCACCAATACCTTACCCCCAGCCGTAACCCGGCACGGGGGCACCGATTACCTTTTTGCAGATGACCTCCACCATATATGTCACAGCCTTCAAAATGGGTAACACCCTAAGAAGCCGATTTCCAACAAAATTGTGGGGTGCATCCCGTGATGCATTCCTCCCCCACCACATTTTTCAACCTACTTCAAGGACTCCCCCCCGCCAAAGCGACATAGGCCTTGACCACCTCAAGCCTATGAGCTCCTCCACACGCCCACTGCTCTTTCAATCCCTTCAGATAGGTCCAGACTCCACATATCAATTCCCACATCATTCAAGTGCACTCCATCTTCCCTCCAGTAATTGCCTGTCCCAGCCTCCAAATCCCAATGCCGCACAGCAACCCCCCGACTCCGTGCCACCAAACCAGATATGGCCCTGTTGGCCTTAATACGAGCCTTATTGACCTTATCCACGGAGCGGGCCCACCGCCAGGTTTTTCTCGGGACGATCTCCGACTATACAGTCACCAGTTGGGGATGTGATGACCACAAGCACAACAGGTCATGTTTGACGTCCCGCACTAGTTCCAGAAAAGGGCGTAAGCCCAAATCATTCCCTCCCACATGCAAAACCAACACCCCCGGTACCCTGTCCAACAGTACAAAGGTGTTAAACTCCTGTAACACCCTGCCCCAGGTCATACCACGAAAACCCATCCATCGTAAAATCGCTGTGTCCCGCTGAATCCTGAGCTGTCTGCCGTCGGCCCGTACATCCGCCCGTATGGCACCCCAGTACACATACGAATGCCCCATGATCCACACCAAACAAGGAGGAAGGCCTGCAAAACAAAGGAAAACATACGCGCACACCATTCACCCTTGCACACAACACCACATCACAGGCGGGAACGCACACACCCAGATCAGTAATGCAGAAATACACAAATTACAGCATATGAGGACGAACATACGAGCGAAAGTGCGCTGACTCCCAGCGCCCGATACGCTGCACCCCGGCGTCGTCCAAACCCCACCTTACAGCTTCCGTCGCCGCTCCTAAAGGAATGAGACGAGTACTGTTCCGCCCGCACCTGACACACCACCAAACACTTTCTAAACACTGCCACAAACTGAAAACGTGACAGGAAAGTACCGTCCGAAT